>NC_077227.1:590906655-591244052 GCF_027887165.1 Monodelphis domestica | reverse complement strand
CCCAGCTGGGGGAGTCCTATTATCAAGTTACAAAAATGATAAATTAACTGGACAAAGGTTATTTGTTTCTGCAGCTGCTGTTTGGAAATTCTGGGCATAGATTTCTCTATCAGAGGGCAGAGGGGGTGAACATATTAATTTGCCCTGTTATAGAGGATTAAAAGGAAGAGGTGGAATATTTTCTTTGACCTGCCCCAATGGCATTACCTGGTGAGGTCTGCTTAGATCACTCAGTGGAGAGCTCCATCATCCTCCCTCCAGCTCCAAGAAGGACATCAATTTGTTGGGGCAATCAACAAACATTCCTTCTTGATCATATTTCACAGATTCATAAGATTTAGAGCTTGACAGGAATTTTAAAGATAACCTATTTCAACATTCTGTTTTTACTGATGGGTAAACTGAGGAACAGAAACATTAGGTAGTAAATAGTAAAGCTGAAATTCTAACCTAAATCATCTTATTCCAAATTCAATACATCATCTACTTCTCTATGCACGTTGATTTCCACTAAATTATAAACTTTTGGGGGACAAGGATCACATTATTTGTGGTCTAATGTGTACTCCATTACAATGGACACAACTTTGCTCATTGTAAAGGTTCAATAAGTATCTGTAGGATGATTCAAAATCAAAGAATCACAAAATCACAGAATTTGAAAATTGGGTGGGAGTCAAGAGAACATCTAGTGTAAATCATAGGCAAACAGAATCCTCATCTATCAAGTGCTTTCTCAGTCTTAATGACAACCTTCTTCTTCATGTCAACTCTTCTCTACCACTTGTTCCACATACCCAATCTGTTTTCAAGTCTTATTATGCCTACCTTTGCTGTATCTCTTAATTATTGTTATTCAATATTTCTACAATAGAATAGTAATGTTTGATCCTTTTTGAACCTATTTGGGGTATTCTTGGCAAAAATACAGGAATGGTTTTCCATTTCCTTCTCCAGTTCATTTTTCAGAGAAGGAAACTAAGGCAAACAATGTTAAATGACTTGCCCATTGTCTCACAGCTAGTAAGTGTCTGAGGCTGGATTTGAACTCAGGATGTAAAGTCTTCTTGACTTTAGGCTCAGCATTGTATCTAATTTACTACCTAGTTGCCCATTCATCTGTAAATTACATCTCCTTTACTCCATTCACACAGTCTGGTACAGAATCTTGTCCCTTCATGCCGGGGCTGTCATAATGTTCCCCAATCCATCCCCCACTGCACTTCCAAAATGGTTGTCTGAAACCTGAGTGGAATCATATTCCCCTTTCATACCCAATTGATAAATTCAAGTAGTTCCCTATTTTATCCAATATCAAATATAAAATATTCATATAAAAACTCTTCCCAGGGAGTCAAGATGTCAGCTTAAAGACAGCAACAGCTCAGATATCCATAAACCCTTCATCACTGATCAAAAACATAATGCTTCGAGGAGACTGAACACCAAATCTAACAACAGGACAGAGCTAGGGAACCCTCCTGGACCCAACTTAAAAGGTAAGCCCCCCAAAAATCCTGAACTCTAGAACACACAGGTTTAAGGGGAAGAAAGAAGGAAGGTCCCAGGACCCCTCCCCCACCCACAGCACTGATCCTCCAGCAGTGGCTGAAATCTCTGGGCAGACAAGCATGCTATTCTGGAGGGAGTACCTTGCCAGCAAAGCTGTGACAGGCTCAGGGTGTAGAACACAGGCAACATAGAGGCAGCTAGAAGAAAAGCGCAAAGGAGGCAGTCCAGTCACAGCCAAGAACATCTTGCCCCACCCCTTTCTGGAGGTTTTTGGCCTCAGGGCACATCCAGCTTTACAGATTAACTTCTCTGCCCTGGCTCAATCTCATCAATAGGGCAGATAAGAAGCCTTCAGAGGGTAGGGAAGCTCAAGTTCCAACACCCCTCCCTGCACAGACTGATCTGAGAACCTTGATGACTATGGTCCAAGGGCAAAGGCTGCAAGAAACTACAGGTAACAACCTTGACAACAGGGGAGGAAGCCCAGCTCCTTTTCAGCTTCTTGTCAGCTAGGGAAGATCTGACTAACCTGATCAAATAGCATAAAAGAGAAGAAGCCCCTTCAGGACAGAACAGCCCAAACCCACAGATCCAGCACATAGTGGGAGGAGCAAGATTACAGGCAACTACAGAGGAGAAATAAGGGGGAAATATGAGTAAACAACAGAAAAAGAAAAAAGAAATTACAATCGACAGCTTCTATTCAGGCAATGAACAAAGAGCAAATGAAACAGAGGAGGATCAAGGAACACCAAGCAAAAACACAGAAACTCCAGTGAATTAGACACAGGCTTTGGAAGAACTCAAAAAACAATAAAAAAAACAATTAAGAGAGGCTGAAGACAACTGGGAAAAGAACTTTAAAAAGCAAAATAAATCATCTGGGAACAGAAAATTGTGTCTTGGAAGCCAAAATTAATCAGCTTGTAAATGTGGCAAAGGGGATGAAAGATCAAAAGGAGAAGGATGACCAAAAAGCCAGGGATGAAATTCAGTCTTTAAAAACTAGAATCCAACAACTAGAAGCAAATGACTTCACAAGGCAGCAGGAAACTCTAAATAAAATCAAAAGAATGAAAAAATTGAGGAAAATATGAAATACCTCATCCACAAAATGGAAGATTTAGAAAAAAGATCTAGGAGAGACAACTTAAGAATCCTTGGTCTACCAGAAGATCATGACAAAAGAAAAGGCCTGGACATAATTCTATAGGAAGTTATCCAAAAAACTGCACCAAAATTCTAGATCAAGAGGGAAGAGTGGAGATTGAAAGAATCTACAGATCTCCTCCTGAACTTAATCCCCAAATTACAACATCCAGGAATGTTAGAGTCAAATTCAAGAACTACCAGACCAAGGAAAAAATATTACAAGCTGTTAAGAAGAAGTCATTGAAATACCATGGAACTACATTTAGGATAACATAGGATCTGGCTTCATCTACACTGAAGGATCAAAAGGCATGGAATATGACATTCCAGAAAGCAAGTGAACTGGTTTTACAACCAAGAATCAACTATCCAGCAAAACTGACTATATTCTGACTGGGGAAATTATGGTCATTTAATAAAATAGAAGACTTCCAAGCATCTCTAAAGAAAAGACTGAACTTGAACAGAAAATTTGATGCCCAAATACAGAGTTCAAGAGAATCACCAAAAAGTAATTAAGAAAGGGAGGAAAAACTTTTTTAAGGGATCCAATAAGTTAAAATGATATGTATCCCTTTAAGAAAAGAGAATATTGGTAATTCTTAAAAACTGTTATGATCACCTGGGTAGCTAGAAGAATTTTATTAGAGGGAATAGTGACTAACTCTATAGTATGAAATGCCAAGATATACATATGTATATATTCTATTATACATAAATATAATATAATATAATTTTATACATACATATATATGTGTATATATATACATATATATATACACATATATATGTATGTATATATATATATAAACTAGAGGAAAAAAGAGGTTAATACTAAGAGACATGGGAAAAGAAACAAATGGGGTAAATTCATCTGTCATAAAAAAGCATATGGTGAGAGTAGGGGAGAACACCAATACACTGGAAGGTAAAGAGGTTGGAGACAGGAAATACTTAATTCTTACATGTGTTGAAATTGACTCAGAGAGGAAAGAACAATCAAATCCATTGGGGCAGAGAATTGATTCACGCCCTATATAGAAGTAGAAGCATAACAAATGGACTGGTAGGGAAGAAAGCAATACAAGGGAGGGAGAGGTTAGGAGGTAGTTTAAAACAACATAAAGAAAATAAGAGGGAATAAGAAGGGGGGTAGAAAAGGAAGTAAAATAAGGGTGGGAATCAGGGGGATTGCTAAAAACAAAACACTGGTATTGAAGGAAATAGTGAAAGAAGAAAGGGCAGGACTAGGAGTAGAAATCAAAATATTGGTAAATACAGAGCTGGTAATCATAACTCTGAATGTGAATGGAATAAACTCCATAAAACTCAAGGAAATAGCAGAGTGGATTAGAAACCAAAATCCTACCATATGTTGTCTATACAATACATACATGATGAAGGAGATACACATGAGGTAAAGGTAAATGGAAGGAGCAAAATCTATTGGGCATCAACTGAGAAAAAGAAGGCAGGAGTCACAATCATGATATCTGACAAAGCCAAAGTAAAAATAGATCTAGTTAAAAGAGATAGGGAAGGAAATTACATCCTGATAAAAGGCAGTGTAGACAATGAGGAAATATCAGTACTCAATATGCATGCACAAAATGGCATAGCATCCAAATTTCTAAAGGAGAAACTAGTGGAGCTCAAGGATGAAATAGATAGAAAAACTATACTAGTGAGAGACCTGAAACTTCCCCTATCAGAACTAGATAAATCCAACCAAAAAATAAATAAGAAAGAGGTAAGAGAAGTAAATTAAATCTTAGAAAAATTAGAGTTAGTAGATATGTGAAGAAAAATAAATAGAGTCAAAAAGGAATAACCCTTCTTTTCAACAGCACATAATACATTCACAAAGATTGATCATATACTAGGGCATAAAAACATTGCAAACAAGTGCAAAAGAGCAGAAATAATACATACAACCTTCTCAGATCACAATGAAATGAAAATAATAATTAGTAAGGGTACATGGATAGATAAATCAAAAATTAATTGGAAATTAAATAATATGATTCTCCAAAATCAGTTAAAGAACAAATCATAGAAACAATTAATAATTTCATTGAAGAAAATGATAATGATGAGACATCCTTTCAAAATCTATGGGATGCAGCCAAGGGAGGAATTCATATCCTTGAGTACATATATTAACAAATTACAGAGGGCAAAGGTCAATGAATTGGGCATGCTAATTAAAAAACTAGAAAGCAAACAAATTAAAAATCCTCAGATGAAAACTAAATTAGAGATCCTAAAAATTAAAGGAGAAATTAATAAAATTAAAAGTCAAAAAACTATTGATTTAGTAAATACAACTAGAAGCTAGTACTTTGAAAAAGCAAGTAAAATAGATGAACTACTGGTCAATCTAATTAAAAAAGGAAAGAAAAAACCAAATTAACAGTATCAAAGATGAAAAGGGAGAACTCACCTCTAATGAGGAGGAAATTAAGGCAATTATTAAAAACTATTATGCCCATTTATATGGCAATAAATATGGCAATCTAGGTGATATGGATGAATATTTACAAAAATATAAATTGCCTAGGTTAACAGAAGAAGAAATAGAATACCTAAGTAAGACCATATCAGAAAAAGAAATTGAATAAGCCATCAAAGAACTTCCTAAGAAAAAATCCCCAGGACCAGATGGATTCACAAATGAATTCTATCAAACATCCAAAGAACAACTAATCCCAATATTATACAAACTATTTGATCGAATAAGCAAAAAAGGTGTTCTACCAAATTCCTTTTATGACACAAATATGGTAATGATTCCAAAGCCAGGTGGGTCAAAAACAGAAAAAGAAAATTATAGACCAATCTCCTTAATGAACATAAATGCAAAAATCTTAAATAAGATACTAGCAAAAACACTCCAGCAAGTGATCATGAAGGTTATTCATTATGATCAGGAAGGATTTATGCCAGGAATGAAAGGATGGTTCAATATTAGGAAAACCATCCTTATAATTGACCATATCAACAAGCAAACCAACAAAAATCACATGATTATCTCAATAGATACAGAAAAAACCTTTGACAAAATGCAACATTCATTCCTATTGAAAACGCTAGAAAGTATAGGAATAGAAGGGCCTTTCCCCCAAAAAAATAAACAGTATGTATCTAAAAACATCAGCAAACATCATCTGCAATGGGGATAAACTAGAAGCCTTCTGAATTAGGTCAGGAGTGAAACAAGGATGCCCATTAACACCACTATTATTTAACATTGTACTAGAAACACTAGCAATAGCAATTAGAGAAGAAAAAGAAATTAAAGGTATTAAAATAGGCAATGAGTAGACCAAACTATCACTCTTTGCAGATGACATGATGGTCTACTTAAAGAATCCTAGAGTTATAGAACTATAAAGCTAGTAGAAATAATTAACAACTTTAGCAAAGTTGTAGGATACAAAATAAACCCACATGTCATCAGCATTTCTATATATTTCCAACACATTTCAGCAGCAAGAATTAGAAAGACAAATTCCACTTAAAATCACCCTAAATATTACAAAATACTTAGGAATCTATCTTCCAAGACAAACACAGGAACTATATGAGTACAACTACAAAACACTTGCCTCACAATTAAAAATAGATCTAAAAAATTGGGAAAACATTGATTGCTCATGAGTAGGAAGAGCTAGCATAATAACAATGACAATTCTACCCAAATTAATTTACTTATTTAGTGCTATAACCATTGAATTAACAAAAAAAAAACTTTTTTTTACTGAATAAGAAAAAAAAAACAAAGTTCAATTGGAAGAACAAAAGATTAAAGATATCCAGAGAAATAATGAAAAAAAATGTGAAGGAAGGGGGCCTAGCAGGACCAGATCTCAAACTATACTATAAAATAGTGGTCATCAAAACAATTTGGTACTGGCTAAGAGACAGAAAGGAGGATCAGTGGAATAGACTTGAGGTAAGTGACCTCTGCAAGACAATCTATGATAAACCCAAAGATCCCAATTTTGGAGACAAAAATCCATTATTTGATAAAAACTGCTAGGAAAATTGGAAGACAGTACGGGGTAGATTGGGTTTGAATCAATATCCCATACCCCACACCAAGATAAACTCAGAATGGGTGAATGTCTTGAATATAAAGAAGGAAACTATAAGTAAATTAGGTGAAAAGTGAATAGTACACTTGTCAGATCATTGGGAAAGGAAACATTTTAAGACCAAGCAAGAGTTAGAAAAAAAATTACAAAATGCAAAATAAATAGTTTTGATTACACTAAATTAAAAAAAGGTTTTGTACAAACAAAACCAATGCAACCAAAATTAGAAGAGAAGCAACAAATTGAGAAGCAACAAAGTGGAAAGCAATCTTCATAACGAAAACCTCTGACAAAGGTCTAATTACTCAAATTTATAAGGAGCTAAATCAGTTCTACAAAAAAATCAAGCCATTTTCCAATTGATAAATGGGTGAGGGACATGAATCGGCAATTTTCAGTAAAAGAAATCAAAACTATTAAGCACATGAAAAAGTGTTCTAAATCTCTTATAATTCGAGAGATGCAAATCAAAATAACTCTAAGCTACAACCTTACACCTAGCAGATTGGCTAACATGACAGCAAAGGAAAGTAATGAATGTTGGAGGGGATGTGACAAAGTTGGGATATTAATGCATTGCTGGTGGAGTTCTGAACTGATCCAACCATTCTTGAGGGCAATTTGGAACTATGCCCAAAGTGTCCTAAAAGAGTGTCTGTCCTTTGGTCCAACCATAGCACTGCTGGGTTTGTACCCTAAAGAAATAATAAGGAAAAAGACTTTTACAAGAATATTCATAGCTGCACTCTTTGTGGTGGCAAAAAAAAAAATTGGAAAATGAGGGGATGCCCTCCAATTGTGGATTGGCTGAAAAAATTGTGGTATGTTTTGGTGATGGAATGTTATTTTGCTCAAAGGAATAATGAAATGGAGGAATTCTATGTGAACTGGAATGACCTCCAGGAATTGATGCAGAGTGAGAGGAGCAGAACCAAGAGAACATAATATATAGAGACTGATACACTGTGGTAAAATCAAATATAATGAACTTCTCCATTAGTTGCAATGCAGTGTTCCAGAACAACTTGGAGGGATCTACAAGAAAGAACACTATCCACATTCAGAGGAAATACTGTGGGAGTAGAAACACAGAAGAACAACAACTGCTTATTTATATGGGTCAATGGGGATATCATTGGGGATGTAGATTATAAATGATCACCCTAGTGCAAACATCAACAACATGAAAATGGGTTTTGATCAAGGACACACAAAAAACCCGATGTAATTGCAAGCCAGCTACAGGAAGCAGTGGTGGTAGCGGAGGGAAAGAATATGATTCTTGTAACCAAGGAAAAATGTTCTAAATTGACTAAATAAATTTTTCAAAAAAAGAAAAGAAAAAGAAAAAAATTCTTCCCAACTTGTCTCTTCTATCATCCCAGTCTTCTTACCTTTATCCCCCTCAGAGTACTTTATGATCTAGCAATTACGTTCTTGCTGTTCCTTGTGCCTTCCTTTTCCTCACACTCAATTACTTTTCACTGGCTGTCCTTCATGTTTGGTATGTTCTTCTTCTTTATTTCCACCTACTAACAACTCTGTCCTATCTACTGTAGGAACCCTTCTCAATTCCTGCCCCTTCTAGAGTTAGGAAGATTCCTCTTCATGAATTCAAATCAGGTCTCAGATACTTAGTAGCTATGTGATTCTGATCAAGTCAACCCTGTTTGCCTCAGTTTCTTCATCTATATAATGAGCTGGAGAGGGAAATGACAAACAATTCTAGTATCTTTACTGATAAAATCCTAAATGGGGTCACAAAGAGTCAAAATGAAAAACTCAACAATAAAAGTCTGTATGTAGTTGCTTTCACGTTGCCTTCACCATGAATTTCCTGAGGGTAGGGACCATATTTTGGCCTTTTTTTGAATTTCCATCATATATCTGACACATAGTGAAGGTTTGATAAATGTTTACTGACTAATTACCTGGCAAGAAGGAGGATCATACTTATCCCCTCCAGAAACAGTTTATTCTGCTTTGGGTCAGTTTTTCTCGACATCAATCCTAAATGTATCTTTTTGTAGTTTCCACTTCTTCTAGTTCTCCCCTTTGGGACCAAATTGAACATGTTTCATTTCTTCTCCACAAGACAATCCTTCAAATATTTGAAGACTTCTCATAAGCACTCCTTGAGTTTTCTCTTCTCCAGGCTTAACAAGCCCAGTTCCTCCAACCAATGGTCATATCACATAGGCTCAAGGCTCTGTGAAATTCTGGTTGTCCTCCTCTAGACATTTTAATGTCCAGAACTAAACATGATATTTTGGATGAGATCCACCAATGGAAGAGTATAGAGGGACGGTCATCTCCTTTTTCCTGGAAGCTATGACTCACTTAATCTCATTATCTTTTTAGATATCCTTTCACAGAGCTGCCTAGGACAGCTAGGTAATGCAGTGGATAGAGTGTCAGCCCTGAAGTCAGGAAGTCACATTTTCCCGAGTTCAAATCTAGCCTCAATACTTACTAAAACTGTGTGACCCTAGACAAATCACTTAGCCCTATTTGTCTCACCTTACTCATCTGTAAAATGAGTTGGAGAAGGAAATGGCACACCACCCTAGTATATTTTCCAAGCAAATCCCAATATTTTTGTATTGTAGATATTTAATTTAATTTAATTCAAAAACACAATTTCCCTTTCAATGGTAAAGAGAGGGGAGGCCATTTAGAAAACCCACTCAAACTTTGACAAAATCTTTATTATGTATGAATTATCTTCAACAAAAATTAAAATCTGATTAAATCCAAGAAAAGATACTTTGAATCTATTTATAGACCAATATGGTCCTTTATTATGTATAAGATCTTTGACTATTATGACATATTATGACTTGTAACTTATTTTGTACAACTATATTGAGTCTAGAAAATAAGTACCTTTCATTGCAAGATTTCTTTGATTGTAAAAGCAAAATTCAAAAAATTCTTAACTACAAATATCAATATCAAATAAGACTTTAAAAAGATAAATATGGAATAATTTTGTCCATTTAAAAATGTGGAATGAATTTCTACAGTTAGTGTCCCAAAAAGGGGGTAAAAGACACAAACAACAATTCTGGAAGCATGACATTTGTAATAATTGAAATGGGTTTGACAAATATTAGAATTTTTAAAAAAATTATTGTGTTCACAATTTATAAAAATAACTAACTTCTCCAGTCAAAATGACTATAAGCAGCTTTTATTTAAAGCAAGATAGAGATATTAAAGTGGAAAATATAGGAAAGAAGTAGAAAAAGTTGCCTAGCTACAAATACCCTAAATCCCTAAATTCTCATTCTTATGCCTCCAGACCCTGAAGGAAGGAATCTTCTCAGCCTGGCCTTTTATAGTTCTTTTACTTCCTGTCTCTCTCCAACATCATGGGAACCAATCACAGCCTCCCATTTTGCCTAGCACTGCCCAAGGGGGGGGGGGGAGAACAGTACTAATGATTGGGGATGTGAACTTTTTTTGCCTAGTAAGTGACTTGTGAACTCTCTTACTTAGTGACTTACTAATTGTTAAGTGGGATACTTTAAATTCTTGTTTGATTAAATTAAAAAATTTTTTAAGTTCAATTCTCTCTTCTCACATTCCTTCTCAAAGGATGAAAGCAAAGACAACACATCATTTCTGGGTTCGTCTGGATAGCACAGCATAGAACCATACTAAAAATCATGCCAGAATTAGAAACCAACTGAATAATCGTAGCTGACCCATATTGAGTTTGTAGTTCAGAAAATTGATTCCAATTTAGCAAGTATTTATAAAAGCCTTCTATATGAAGTCCACCCTGTTGGAAACTGGAAAAGATGTAAAGTTAGATAACAGATAGCCCTACCCTTGGAGATTTTAAACATATTCTATGTGTCTAATATGCTAAGTGCTGGAGATAAACTTCCAAATAAAAAAGAAAGGCATTATCTACTTTTAAGGTGTCCATATTCTCATGAGGGATGACAATACATAAAAGAGGGCTTGAAAGTGAGGGGAGGGTACTTGTAAAGGAACAAAGCTACTGGAGGAGGAGGAGGAAAAAAGTCCAGAGAGTAAGGAGTGGAGCTAGGAATAGAATTAGTATGGTCCGGATGTCTTGTGAAATGTTGGACAAGGAAAATGACTTACAAATGAGAAAAAAATTAGGGTGGAGGCTTCTTCAGATTGAGAAGGCTATTGATAGAGAAATGGAGGAGTGTAGAGAGATGAGTGGAGCCAGGAGGAAAGATCTGATATGTACACAGATAAGTATAATACTGGGTAGATGCCATTAAGTCAAGAGAAGGAATATAGACAAAGTATTCAAGGGAAGGAAACATCTATAGTTATATAGTAGGTGTCAGGCTCTTCCTGTGGAGGGGAGAATTGGACTGACCATCTTTGGAGGAATTGGCTCTTTGTACTTTAATAATAATGTTGATGTGGATACATTGGTGGGATCAGATGAGATCATTCAATATTTTTCAAAAAAAGAAAGTAGGAACAGTGGTCTTTGGTGATTTGCTATAGATAAGTACCAAGGCACCTCTTTGTCCAACTCATTTAAACATTACAAAGATTGGCTTTCTCCCCATCTGAGATATGGTAGAGAATCTAATAAAAGTTTTCAAAACTGTTCATCATTATCGATCTGGGGTGATTGATGGGAAGACAAGTGAAAGAACCAGAAAGAACTTCTAAAGTTTTGCTAATAATTTAATGACCTGAACTAAGAAAACAAAAACAAAAACAAAAAACCTTAAGAGGCAAAAGGGAGGTTTTCATCACCACAACTGACTGAGCCAGAAGAGAAAGACAGATCTGGGAAGTGAACAAGTGATTATTGCAGATGGTGTCTGAGAATATGATTTACATTTCTAGACTATAATTTAAAACAATAGTTTTCAGAACATTTTTACACTCCTAAAATTATTTAAGATCCCAAAGAGCTTTTTTATGTAGGTTAGGTGTATTGATATTCACCATGTTAGAAATTAAAACTGATAATTTTTAAATCATTCATTAATTTATTTAAAAATAGCAACACACTCATAACATGTTAATATAGCAACTTATTAAATGATTATATTTTCCAAAACACACAAAAAATTTAGAAAGGAGAATAGAATTATTTTACACATTTTTTGTAAATCTTTTTAATGTCTGGCTTAATAGAAAAGAGTTAGATTCTCAGGTATGTTTATGTATCCAATCTGCTGTGATATTTTGTTCTGGTTGAAGATTATGAAGAAAATATCACTTCATCCAGATATATAGTTGGAAAAAAGAGAAGTATTTTAATTGTCATTTTCTTAGTTTGCTATGAAAATGTTTTGGACCTTTGCAACCCTAAGATTCTTTGGAAACTGCTGGATAAAAGTATAAGGATGATGGGCCATTTGGATTATTAGATGGAGTTCACCTAGCAAGAGGTAGGAAAATATATATCTGCCTGGAAATTTTTTTAAAAGCTCAAAAGAGCTTTGAACTGAGCAAAAATTACTCACAAAGCACTAGCAAGCCTGAAATCACAGAGAGTAATACAGTAATACAGTAATACGGAGTAAATAAAGCATTGGAAGAAGAATGACACAGAGTAAAACATCTAATGTCAGAGCATTGAATATAAAAGTGTGGGAAAAAACTCTGATTTTGTCAGTGTGGGAAATTCCCTCCACCAATTCAGCTGCAGCACATCTGTAATATAACATCAATACTATAGAGTCATCTGAGGAACAGAGCTTAAGGGACTTTCCCAATCATATAGCTAGTAAGTTTCAAGAGATCAAATCTGAAGCCCAGGTCTTCCTGATTCCCAATCCAGCACCACACTATACTACTTCTTAGAACTATATATTGAGAATTTACTCTAGTAAGGAAATTCAGGAACTGAAGAGAAGAGACAGTGTAGGGATTATTTGACTGAGGATAAACAAATGCATGAAGAGAAGTGATATTTTGTTGGGATTGATTACAAACCATCTGGACAGGAAGAATTAGAATAGACATTTGAGAAACATTATGAAACTAAGATGAAAGTATGATATTGTAATAAGAGCAAACAACTTTCTAAACATATCCTGGCACTTGCAAAGATAGAACAGGGTAAAGCATTTTATATTTGCCTAATTTATAATTCAATCCTTCAAAATTGGAGGAAGTATAGAAAGGAACTTTCATTTTAGACAAAATTCTGACCAAATAGGAACTCATAACTGAAGCAGACATGAAAAGGAACTTGTGTACAAGTAAGTACTCCATGTTAGAAAATGACTGGGAAGCCAGGAAAGGAAAATCTGGCATACACTCTGCTTTTCTGAGGGTAACTTCTAAATGATTCAGAAATAAAGAAAAAGATATGTCTTCATTTTTCCCCTTCCCTTCCTTTTCCTTTCCTTTTCTTTCCTCCCCTCTCCTCTCTTCTCCTCTCCTCTCCTCTCCTATTCTTTCCTTTCCTCTTTCCTTTGCCTTACCTTACTTTGCCTTCCCTTCCTTTTCCTTTTGGTTGGGTCAGCTGGTGACTCTATTTTAAGTATGTTGACCATTGCTCATTGTCAAGATAGGAGTAGGATTGGGGTGCTGGGGAAGGAAGAGAACATAGGATTCTATCCCAATATCCTTTGCCACACTTTTTCCCCTTTCAGTGCTTCCATCCTTTACTCAAGCAAAACCATATCACTTATTCTAGCATTAGCTGAAATGAGTTAACTAAAAGTCTATTGCTTTTAGCATTAGATGGCTTGCCTAATTTTTCTATGAAATACCTATTAATTCCCTAGCACACTCCATTGGCACCAAATGCAAGGTACCTAGAAAGGCAGATCAAGTTCATGCTATAAACAAAATATTTAGACTTCATTAAATTATCCAACAAATCCTCTCATACTAATAGAGAAAAGGAAGAGTTATTACATATTAAATTATAATATCTGAGTAACATTTGGATTTAGAACTGGTTAAATAATTAGAAAAATGAGTCAATTAGCTTAGAAGAAGATTTCTAAGAGCTGAATGTCCCTGTTTTAGTCAATGTTTTGGTATACATGTTGAATCTAAATGTGACAAAAAGTTTGGAGGAACAGCTGACACTTTATAACATATTTAGTGCTGATACTAAATGACCTCCATAGCTTAGAGCAATCAGTGGAATGGACTAAAATGAAATTCAGTAGGAACAAAGGGAAAGTTCTATACTTGTTTTTCTTTAAAAAATTATCAACTCTTTTTGTTATTATATCATCTTCATGTCTAAATATATCCCTTTCTCTCCCTTAGCAAGCAAGCCATCTCCTACATTGAGAAGCAGCCAGATGGTACAGTGGATAGAGTGCCAGGCCTAGAGTCAGAAAGACTCATTTTCCTCAGTTCAAATCTGGTCCCAAATACTTAAATAACTGTGTGGCCCTGGGCAAACCACTTAACCCCATTTACCTCAGTTTCCCCATTTGGAAAATGATCTGGAGAAGGAAATGGCAAACCATTCCAGTATCTTTGCCAAGAAAATTCTAAATGGTGACTTGAAAAGTCGAACATGACTAAAATGACTAAACAACAACATCTCCTATAGCAAATTTTAAAAAAGATTTTTTTAAAAGCATTTCACAAAACTAACTCATAACATCAGATTTTGACAGTATACACATTTTACCCTATGCATAATTCAACATCTCTACAAAGACGATTTCTTTTCTTCCTTAGGGCTAAACTTGATCATTTTATTTGCATAAAGTAGTAACATTTTAGTTACACAAACACCAAGGTTCAGTAGATTTCTGTTGTTATTCATTCTATTTACATCATTGTAATCATTGTGTATATTGTTTCCTTGGTACTGCTTACTTCATACTATGTCAGTTCATTTCAGATTTCTGATGATTTGTTGAATTTACTTTTTATGATATATTAATATTATATTATGTTCATGTGCTGCGATTTATTTATTTCTGGGTTTAGGTCACTCAAAGTTTAACCTGGTAGATTCCCAGCTCATTCTTTTAAAAAGAACATTTTTCAATTATATGTAGAAACAACTTTTGACAATTGTTTCTAATATTTTGAATTCAGATTCTCTTTTTCCCACCCACTCTCCAAGGCAGTAAATAGTTGGATATAGATTATACCAATGCTTTCACACAATGTATGTTTCCATATTCCTCATAGTGTGACAGAAGACACATATCACATATACATTAAAAAACCCATAAAAGAAATAAAGTGGAAGACAGCATGCTTTGATCTGTGATCAGACTCCAACAGTTCCTTTTTTGGCTGTGGATAATGTTTTTGTCCCTTGGGATTCACTTGGAACCTTGTTTTTCTGAAATAGTCCTTGACAGTTGATCTCTATAAT
This sequence comes from Monodelphis domestica, assembly GCF_027887165.1. Classification (NCBI taxonomy): domain Eukaryota; kingdom Metazoa; phylum Chordata; class Mammalia; order Didelphimorphia; family Didelphidae; genus Monodelphis; species Monodelphis domestica. The sequence continues at coordinate 591,228,971 of NC_077227.1, read as the reverse complement.
ATTTCTGTTACTGTATGAATTGTTTTCCTGGTTCTACTCACTCTACTTTGCATCAGTTCATGTAAAGTCTTTGCAGGTTTTTCTGACCATATCTTGTTCTTCATTTCTTATGGCACAATAGCATTCCATTACAAAAGTATACCACAACTCATTCTGCTATTCTCCAACAGATGGGCAGCCTCTCAGTTTCCAATTCTTTGCCACTACAAAAAGAGCTGCCAAAAAGATATTTGCATATATATATATATATGTATATATGTATATATACATATATATATATATATATCACAAACCAGCATATATATTCTCCTATCGCTGAACTCTTTGGAATATAGACTCAGTAGTGGTATTTCTGTGTCAAAGGGTATGCCTAGTCTTATGGATCTTTGGGTGTGGTTCTATATTGTTCTCCAGAGTGATTTTATCAGTTCACAGTTCCACCAATAGTGAACCACTGAGCCAATTTTTCAACATCCCTTCCAACATTTATCATTTTCCTTTTTAATTATATCAGCCAATCTGATAGATATGAGGTGGTATCTTGGTGTTTTTTTTAAATTTGTATTTCTCTAATCAATAGTGATTTAGAGCAGTTTTTCCATATTATTATAGATAATTTTAATTTCTTCATCAGAGAACAGCCTGTTCATATCCTTTCACCATTTATTAATTGGGAAAAATCTTATGCTCTTTTTTAAAGAGTCTGGGATCCTACTCAAATGAACAAAGAACAGAGAATAGGCTAAGAAAACTATCTGTCAGTAAGTCTGGTCTATGTATTAAAGAAACATAGGCCTGGGATCATATACTCTCTCGTAGTGCACCGAGATGTGGGGGCATGAGAATAACAATTAGGATGAAAAGCAAAAAATGGATTTCAGAGACCCAAAGAAAGAAAGTCAATAGACTTTGGAGAATATAAGCTTCTTGACTATATTTTTTCTCTTTTTATCACCAGCTCCTAGTACAGTAGCTGGTATCTGGCTTTTGGCTTAGTAGATACTTGTTGAATAATTGAATGAAAGTAGGGTTGCCGATATAAGCCATGGGAAGTGAAAAAAACCACCAGCATGAACAATGAGATCTTCCCCCTACATGAAAGAGGCTTGAGAGGTAGCAAGTTCCCTCTCAGTACAAGGTAGATGACCAGTTGGAAGTTTATTGTAGAACATTTTTCTCAGGTAAAGATTGGATGACCTTTGAAGGCCTTCCATCTATGAGCTCTTGTTCCTATGACAATTGCAGTGCCATTTACTGACAAAATAATTTCCTATCTGTACCTACTTGCTAATTAAAGTTATAAATGACTTTACTCCTCTCACTTCCTATGCAGTCTCCCTTGTTCAAAACTATTTTCATTCACCCTAAAGTGAATTTAGGGCTTCTTCTGGGAGATGATTATTTAATAAGAAATGGGGTACATAGGGCAGAACCCTCAATGTGGAGAGAGATTCTGAGCTTTGGAAGAGCAGCAAGGGGGTCAACTCTGACTTTAAAGACCAACTCCCTTAGAATGAGGGACATAAAAGGAGACTCAGAATGTCTAGGTTTGATAAAATCCCTACTGGGCACCAAAAGGAAACTTCCAGACCTGGCATTGGGCTCATTGCTCCCAAGGAAAGCCCCAGAGTGGCTGGGCCCTTTAAGAGCCAACATAGCTGCACATTTCCATCTTTTTTATGAGTTCGAGATGTTACAGTAATTGTGATGAATGCTCTCTTTGTGCTTACACTGAGGGGTGGATGATGAAGCCATAATGGAAGGTAATATGTCTATTAAAGATTTAAAATAACCAGGCCTCCTGATGATTCCTCATTCTGCGGCAGTTCTTCACACTTTAGAAGGCTGTTGGGGGTAGGGGAGGGCATCAAGGAAATAGAGAAAAAGAAAGTGGAAGGGGAAGTAGGAAGAAAACAATTAAGGGGCAAGATCCCTAGACTTGGGGTGCTTTGGAGCCAGGCTTTCTCTTCACACCACATTGGGAAGTGGAAAATTAACTAGTTCCCTTTTCTACTTATTCTCTCTCTCTCTCTCTCTCTCTCTCTCTCTCTCTCTCTCTCTCTCTCTCTCTCTCTCTCACACACACACACACACACACACACACTTTTACACATAGTCCTACTAACTCAATTCAATTTAAGAAACATTTATTAAGTACCTGTTTTAAGCAGAGCTTTGGGAGAGATATAAGATTCTATAAGTCTTGGCCCCATCTTGATGAAGCTTAACATGTAGTAGGGGACTAAGATACAATCATATACAACTCTTACAAATAGCATTACAGAATAAGATCATTTTAGCAAAACTGTAAAACAAAGTGTTGCATGAGGTGGTAAGGAAGGAGAGAAAGGTCCCCACTAATAGGGTAATATGGTACGTTCCTTAAAGAACATGTCATATGAAATGGGTTTTAAAATATGAATAGATATTACAACACATGAAAATGGATAGGAAGGAAATTTGAATCACAGAGAACAAACAGTGTGAGCAAAGGCAAGGTGGCAGGAAGCCTTATGAATGCTTGAGAAAAAAGAGTAGAATAGATAGACTGGAAAGTAGAGTGAATGGAGAAGACTAATAGACTAATAAGGAACAGGTAAAAATCAAGTGACCCCAAATTGTGAAGGGCCTTGAATGTTAGACAAAAAATTTGACCATTAATGGAGAAAAAGTGGGAGAATTTGACTTTTTGTTTTTTAACAGAGAGGTTGTGTGATAAGACATCTGCATTAGGAAGCTTATTTTTGGCAGCAATATGAAATGAATTAAAGGGAGGAGAAAATGGAGGTGGGAAGATCTTTTGGGATACTAGTGTAGTCATTCAGGTAGAATGGTAATGGAGGTTTGTAAAAATGTGGCACTAGGGGATTTATAGTGGTGGGAACATGTTTGAGAGATATTGTAGAATTGGAAATGACAAGACCTGGCAGCTTACTGACTTTTAAGACTTTTTTCTTGAATTTTTAAGGGCCCTCTACCTAGGCCAGTCATTGAACTTCACTGAGCCTCAGTTTTCTCATCTGTAAACTGAGGATAATAATACTGCAGTAGACTAATTCACAAAGTTGTTGTAGAGGAAAATGCTTTGAAAACCATAAAAGTTTATTTATTGTGACATTATTAATATAGTAGTTTTCAATAAATGTCATTGCATTCTTGACAGGTCCTATATATATGTAGTAGTCCTATATATATATATATACATATATATATATATATATATATATACAATCTTGGAAGTGGCACATTAGTCATTTTTCTATGCTCATTCCTCTCTCTAGAATTCTTCTGTTTTTGTTTCCACTAAAAGGAGAAAGGAAGGAAGGAAGGAAGGAAGGAAGGAAGGAAGGAAGGAAGGAAGGAAGGAAGGAAGGAAGGAAGGAAGGAAGGAAGGAAGGAAGGAAGGAAGGAAGGAAAAGAAAGAAAGAAAGAAAGAAAGAAAGAAAGAAAGAAAGAAAGAAAGAAAGAAAGAAAGAAAGAAAGAAAGAAAGAAAGAAAGAAAGAAAGAAAGAAAGAAAGAAAGAAAGAAAGAAAGAAAGAGGAAGGAAGGGAAGAAAGGAGGAAAGGAGATAGTGAGGGAAGGAGGGAAGGAAGAAGGGAAGGAAGGAAGGACTACTAACACAACATTGAATGGAAAAAAAATTTCATGTGACAAAAAAAATGCAAAAAAACGTATATCTAAGTCTCTAAACAGTAAAAACACTAATGTTTGCTGTAATTCTGCTTCCCAGGGACCAATGAAGTCTTCCAGATTTGTAATATTACTTAATATCTCTCTTCCACTGCAAAAAAAAAAAGGAAAGGACTTGGGGATAGAAGACGATAAAACAAATCATTTTTTATAGGTACCTCCCCACCCACATGAGTGAAAAGTGTTCAATAAGGAACTGAGTTCTTCCCTTTCATTCCTGCACTGCCTTATTTCTGGCTCCTGTTCTACTGGATCCAAAATGTTTTCCATTCTACTGTGACTGCCACATTACTGCTGCTATCTCAAACTTTAGCATCTCCCAGGTTGGCCCAGGAACTCAGATGCTGTGTTTCTATCTGCTTCCATTCCTAAATCCAAATACTTCAGTAGAAATATTGCATGACTTCTCAGGCCTCCCTTCAGGGGACTTTCACATCTAGTTAAAGAAACATCATCAATGCATAGAAAAAAGTCCCCATCACTGAGATGACAAAGACCCATGACAATGCTTTGATGCTTTGCCCATTTATTGATCATAATTCCTCTTCCTCCCCTCTAACTTTTCCTTCTTTCTTCCTTATCTTTGATCATAATCTAAAATTACTGACTGAAAAGAGAAGGCTAGGGTTGGGGCAGAGTAGGCAGGAGATGATAGCTGAAATAGATTTCAATATTCAATATTTCAACAAGAAATAGTTACACTGATTATCATTTCTATTTCAAAGCTGTCTTCAACTATTTGAAGAATTGTTATATAGAAGATGGATGAGACCTGTTTTGTTTGACTCCAGAAGGGAGAACTTAGAATAATTTGTGGTGGCTGAAGAAAAAAAAAGGTTACAGTCAGGAAAATCTTAACTGATAATTACATCTTTCCAAAAGCAGAATGGGCTGCTTTCAGCAATGGTGGGTTCTATATCCTTGGAGTTCTTAAAGTAGATACTAGATTACTATTTATTGGGTATTGTATATAAGTTAGACCAGATGACTGCAGACTTTTCTTCCAACTTTTAATTTTCACGATTGGCTCATTGACTGAGCTAGAAGACTTTAGAGCTCTAGAATCTTTGAGCTAGAAAGGACCGTCGATTCATTCTACAAATAAGGAAACTAAGACTGAAGGAAGTATTGAGAGGTTCTTGCATGAAATTAAAACAAGCATGTAATATAGTTACTTTCTGCCATGTAGGCAAGGTGATGAATCCCTACAATTTCCCAGATGAGTAACCAACCTAGTGCTATGCTCCCCTCAGCATAGAAGTAACACAACATACAACTTTATTTTCTTGGTTTAACTTGTATTCAGTAATGCATGAATACCTGTCCCACAGCCAGCTAGTCTAATGGAAGATAAAGTGCCTTTGGGATCGTTTTTTTGACCATCTAAATTTCCAAAGGGCCATGTCTCCCAGGCTTGTATAGTCCCATCCCAACATAAAGCCCAAAGCATCTGAAGAAGAGCTAAAGGACAAGTTTAATCTCCACATTGAGGGGACCTCTGCTTCAAGATGCCATCTTCATTCTCTGGCTTAAAGATCATTGTTTTAGTGTCATTGGGCATAGCAATTGACTAAAGAAGACCAATCATGATTCTAGAAGACTGATGATGAAACATGCCCCCACCTTTAGACTGAGAGTTCACGATGAGATGTACACTTTTACATGTGGCCAATATGGGAACTTATTTTGCTTAACTATCATATATGTTATAAGGGTCTGTTTTTCTTTCTTTTTTCTCTTTAGCAGAAAGAGGGAGGTTGGAAGGAATGAAAATTTATTTTTGTTGCATAGAAAAGTTGGGTTTTTTTAAAACAATCTGTTGACAAGTCTGGCTTGTGGCAAGCCTTGTAGATGATCACATATAGCATATATATATTTATGTGGGGTCTGGATATGCATAGGGCAAACAGTATCCTTGATACTCATGAATAGATAGGAATAGGCCCTTTTACAATAATACCTTCTATAAAGTTCAGAAATGTAACAGGAAGGTAAAAGTGCCACAAATAGAGTCTACTTGATAATACACAAATACGGGGGCAGCTGGGTAGCTCAGTGGATGGAGAGCCAGACCCAAAGACAGGAGGTCCTAGGTTCAAATCTGGCCTCAGACACTTCCCAGCTGTGTGACCCTGGGCAAGTCACTTAACCCCCATTGCCCAGCCCTTACCACTCTTCTGCCTTGGAACCAATACACAGTATTGGTTCTATGACAGACGGTCAGGGATTAAAAAAAATAATAATAATAATACACAAACATCTTTGACTTTACTCAGAGTAGCCTATAACAGCACAGACTTCTTGTGTTTATATCATGTGTAGGGTCAAACTTAAGATTTACTTATTTGGGCCTTAACTTCACCACTTCTCCATCCCCCCCTCCCATTAGTGAAGTGATTTGCCCAACATAATATTACCAAGCAGTATTAGAGTAGGAAGCAGTGTTCTTCTGTTCTTTCTACTCTCCCATGGTCTCATGAAAATAAGCTTACCTCTTTTTACATAAGTTTACTCCTAACCTTTCCTACTCGACCACCAAAGATCCCATGTATGTCCTGTGCTTGATAAAATCCCAGAGTCAGGAAGACCCCAGGATGAACCAATCTCCTGGCATGTTCTACATGCGTGGGCACAGGCAAGCCATTTAACGTCTTTGAGATCTCTCAGGTCCTTCCCAGATATTCATCTACAGCCACATGTGTATGTCTCATTCTTTGATGGCCAGTACTCTGGTTTCCAGAACTTGGCTAGCCTCCGGGCAAGTGAGCAGATAGGACCCCAGCACTGTTGGTCTCCTCCTCCTAACTGGAGACTTACTCCACCACCCTATCCCCAAACAGAACCCTTCCTAGCTAAAGGAGCTTTCACAGAGATACCTGGGACCAGCCATAGAAAATCACACTTTTTGACTTATCCAAATTGCAATGCATGCAGGGAGGTTGGAAGATGACAGGGCTTGACCTTTAAAACGCTTTTATTGAGCAATAAAAGGAAACAGTGCAGTAGATTGCTTAAGGGTATGAGTGTAAAAGGGTGTGTGTGTGTGTGTGTGTGTGTGTGTGTGTGTGTGTGTGTCTTTCTTTGGTACAGCTAATGTAATGACTCTCCACACACACACACACACACACATTCCTATGAGGAAACCAAGAGTGCCATCCCATTTCTTTAGTAAGAGAAAGCTAGCTTCAGGAAACATAGCACTTGTTTCTAAATGCCATTTAGTTTTAAAGCGACATTTATAGCCAGAAGAATGGGCAATTTATGGCTTACAAGCCTAGATCTCTCCCTCTCTGTGAGCATGGGCTGCACCCTGGAACATCATCATTTAACAACCCTCTTTGGAAACAGGGCCACCCTGGAGAGGCCATGGGCAGCGGATTCCTCCAGATCCTGGGCAGGGAACACCCCTATTAGGATGGTGTAAGAATGGAAGTGCTGAGTGGGAATGGATTCCTAAAAAAGATAGTGTGACCTCAGGAGCATTGCAAGAGCTTGAACTGGGGGTTAGAAGAGGAGAGGAAAGACTGAACCTACGTCTCCCTTCTGCCCTGAAATGACTTCATCACCTCCAACTTCACCATTCCTAGTAAAAAGCTCATCTAAAGTCTGTCTCATATGTGTGAACTCTAACTGCTGGTCTGTTCATATGAAAAAGGACTGCAGATCTTTGGGTTTAGATCAATTAAGAAGAAGAAGAACTACTGTTATAGTCATTTGTTTAAATATAGCATGTTAAAGTTTGGAAAGCACTTTACAAATGGAATATCCCCTTTGCACACTGTGATTCCTTCTTATCCACGTGAGACAAGTGCCACCAGGTATTCCCTCATGGCTACACATGTGAAATGAGGAGGCTTGTTCAGGGAATACAAAGGAAGCAGGTATAGCATGTCTCCCAACCAGAGAGACTGTGTGACCCTTTTTAAAATGTGAGGGGAGAGAGAGACAAAAATGACAAACGACATGGAGATACTCTGGCTCTTCTATTTCAGTGTTTATTGGCAAGTTGTACATCTTTGGGCATGAGTCAAAGTCAAGAGCAAGCGATGAATGTAGGTGAAGCTGACTCGAAAGCAGAGATAAGAGAACTCCTGGAGAGATTCTGTTGCCAATTCAGTCTGTGGGAGGAATCAAGCCAAAGCCATCTTGAGAGAAACCAAGAGAAGATTTCCTGAATTCCTGAGTCACCCTTAATGTCTGACTTTGACTCTTTGGAAAGTATGATACTGAATGGAATAGCCTTGGGGCAGAAAACTCCTAGCTTTCCCTTAAAGCTACAGGAAAGATCTAAAATCTTTGACTTTGGCATGACTCATCACAAATAAGAATATCTAACTGGTCCAGGAAGATTAGTAGCTAGGCTTGGAGGGGATGCTTAATTAGGCAGGTGGTTTTGATTTGTTTTTTTTTCTAGTATTATGAATAAAAAAACTATAAATAAGTGATTTTTGTGTGTGTGTAACTTCACTGAAATGTAACAGGAAAGAGAAAAAGGGTGGAGCTATTTAGTAGATAAATCAATTACATGGCTGGATAAATCCACACCTAAATCCTAGACGAGTGATGGTGAATCTTTTAGAGCCTGCACGCTGTGTCCCCACCACCACCACCAAGTGCCAGGTGAGCCCATCCCCGAGCCTTACCCCACATAGGGAAGGGAAAAAGTGCTCCCATGGGGTTGTTGGGAGGATAGGCAGGTGAAGTGAGGAATGCCCTCAACAAGTATAGAGAGGAGGAGGGGAGTGGCCCAAGCACTCTGTTGCCCTCCAGCTCTTCTGCCTGTGAGCCACCCACCTTACCCCCTGTGCACTCCCATTGAGCTGATGGGAAGAGGTGCAGGGATGTGAAAAAAATATGTCATCAGGCCTGGTGGAGAGGGGGAGGGGAGCAACTCTACCAGAGTCCCTTTACCTTTTTAGTAACAAACTCAGTGCAGGGGTGGCACATATAGCCACAGAGGCCACTTTGCGTGCCATCTTTGGCCCCCATGTCATTGGTTCACCATCACTGTCCTACACTATGAGAAGGTAGGTTATTCACTATGATAGACAAAGCCCTAGGAATGAATCATAGTAGCTGCTATAGAGCCTGAGGAACGGTCCAGGAGCACGTAGTGACAAATTCCCAGATCTCATCCTAGGATTGGTATATGATAATGCATTTGACAGCTGGACTGAGTAAATGTTTCACAGAATTAACCCTGGTCCTTAATTCTGAAAGGGAAAAGGCAATGGATAACAGCACTCCCCAATGTCACAAATACAATTTTTTTTCATTTGATTCTCCCAACAATCTTGCATTATCATTATCCCCATTTTATAGATAAGGGAACTGAGCCTGAGATGTTAAGGGACTTGCCCAAGTTGCAAAGCTATTATATGCCTGAGGAAATATTTTAATTCAGATTCAAACAAATCTTCCTAACTCTAGGTACAGTGTTCTATATACAGGTACCCCTTCCACATCACAGAAGTAGTGACACAGAACCCCTACAAACTGGAAAATATGTGTAAAAATTTTTGGTTCTCCTTTTAAACCAGAGAAGTTTTCTTTTTCTTTGATGGAGTTTACAGTAAAATAAATTACATGTGTTTATGGAATTTAAAATGTTATTATTATTATTTTATATTTTGTTATTTTATTTTATATTTATACTGTATTAAATGATACTGCATATGTACTTATATATTTTTGAGCTTCTAAACTTTTTCTGTGTTGTCCACTTGCATGCGTGTGTCATCTGTAGCTTCCACAAAACTCCCCCAAAATTCTCATTTAATTTCTTATGCCAACCCATGCCATATTGAATCCACAATGGGGAAAGTTAGTGTGGAAGAGATCCCTGTACTAGATAATTTAGCTGTCTCTAGAATAGAATAGAATAGAACAGAATAGCCATTGTAAAAATTAAATTATATTTCTACTAATAAAATATTATATTTTTGAGGTTTATTAAGGATTATTAGAAATCAAGGATACAAAATAAAAACCACGTGCCCATGGCTGATTAGCCCATTCAAAATCCCCGTGCTTAGCTTACCACTATACTTGCTACATCATTGAAATGGAAGAGAAGAAACCCGTGGGAGACATTACTGCCAGTTAAATACCAATTGTGATCCTTCCAACATGGGGATTCAGGTGAGATTATAGGAAATTCTGGGAAATACCAAGAACTTCTTGGGATTGAAGTCTAGGGTTCAAAATCTCCATTTTTACACCATAAACCACTGAAAGAGGAGACAGAACTTGTTCCAGTTTACCCAGACTATTTTGACCTAAAGCCACCATGACCAGGGTGGGAATTTGTTTTGCTTGATTATTTACATTTGTTATAAAGGCTTTGTTTTTAAAAATATGAATAATGCTTTCTGGAGTGCTTCCTGTACTTCTACACCTTCATGAGGCTGTGGAAGACAGAAAAAAAAATAAGATCAGAGCTTGCTTCCCTGCTCCTAAAATTGACAAATTCATTCTCAGCTCAGTATTAATACAATCTAGGACCCAATAGCATCTGTTTTCTCTGTGCATGTGTGTCTGTGTGTGTTTGGGTGTGTGTGTGTGTTTGGGTGTAAGAGCTCTGTCCCCTCCATCTGCTTCAGAAATGAACCTTGCCAAGACTGAGGCTTCTCTAGACCAGCCTATCATTGTGGATATTAGAGAGATAATTACTATTGTGCCTGAAAACAAAATGCTTCTGGTGCTATCTTGGAGAATTCTTCTCCCTTGGAGAACACTTACCCTAATCCCCATCTTCTCTAGCACACATAGCAAATCCTTTCATCCAGCACCAAGCAGCATTGGAGGGAGGCTCAGGGCTCACTGGCTGCTGTCAGAGATAAAGTTTCTCTTCAATCCCCAATTCTTTTCTCCTCATGCATGCATGTCTATCCTTCAAACTTCCAAACAGAACACTCCACTCCAAAACTAAGTTTGTGCAGCATCACACCTCTTAGGCACAGCTGTTTTGTCCTCATCTGTCTCATGTAAACATGTGGGCACATTCACACTAGGATGGATGTGAGTATAGGCTTATGGTACCTACATGTGCTACTCTCAGCCTCCTTGAAACCAGTCTTCAGAATGTAGAGGCAGAGAGAGCATCCCTGAATTTTTTTTCAATTGACATGAGTAAATCAACTTATCTCCAATTCCTTAAAAATACATGATATTCTTGCATTTAAGTTTTTAGAGGCAGCTAGGTAACACATGTAATGGGGAGGCAGGAAGGATGAATCCTGGCTTGGACCCAAGATAACGCAATGATCCTGGATAAGTCACTTAGCTTGCTTTAGCCTCAGATTCCTCATCTTCAAAATGGGGATAACAATAGCCCCTACTGTCATGAAAATCAAATAATATATAAGTATAGTGACTTTCCCCATCACAGTTTTAATGTATCATGGGATGACATCACAACTTAAATGGGAATTTGGGGGAATTTTTGCAGAAGCTGCAGATGACACTCTACAGTCAGTGGGCAACACAGAAAAAGTTTAGAAATCCAGAAATTCATAACATAGATACATAGTAGTATGTAATATTAACATATTTTATCTTTTAATAATACCATATACACAATTTCTTTTTAAAAGTTAAAATAAGTAAAAAGTTCAAGTGGCAAAAAGAACATGAAAACCAGCCGAAGACACACAAAGGCTAGAAAAGTAGAGCTATCTTTAAAAGTTAGTAATTTATAAATGCATGAAATATAGGTACTGTTATATATGATATTACCTGTACATTATGTTCAGTATTATGCTCCTCAAATTTATTTCTTTTAAAATTTCTCCATATTTATTTCATTTCTTACAATTTCTTTTTTCATGCAGTACAGGATTTTTACTTAGCATTGATCTAAATACAGCCCATGACCAAATACTTAACCCAACTTTTATAATAAGGAACTGTAAACAGTCCATAAAAGAAAAAAAAAGAAATGTAGAAAAAGACACATACACAGATGTGCAGGTAAGGACAGGGTGCACAGGGCTTAATGGGGCAACCTAAGGGAAAGGTCAGTAGTCCCTAGGAAATGTGTATGATACCATATCACATAGCATTATATCAGGCTCGGTAGGCAGATTTTCAGTGTATGAAATTGCAAGAGAACAGGGGCTTGTGAATGTTATGAGACCCAAGGCTGAAGAAGAGTGGGAGAAATATCTAAAAGGGCATACACAGAGTAAAAGGATTTCCATTTGACTCTCGAGAGTAACCTAAGTCTCTCTACCCTGCAATGCCATTCCAAGTCCATACACTCCTTAGAAATGTGGACATTATTCTAACATCTTGCCATGAGTACAGCAATGTCTGTATTCCTTGCTTTATTGTGGAAAGAGAGGCTAATTAGGAGTCAACTTCTGTTCCTATGATACATTTGGGGGGTGGCAGCCATTTGGAAATGGGTGAAAAACATATTAACACTTGATCAAGCTACTTCTTACTTTACCATTCCATCTTAATTATATGTCTTCGCTTTGAATTTAATGTCATCTAGTTTGGTTTGATAGAAAGATATACATCAGTGGGGACACTAGCCAAAGAATGATTTGTGGCAATCTCCCAGAATTGGACTCAGTCTATTTAAAGCTAAAGCTGGGGATTCTGGGTCATAAGTAATAACTAATTTTGTGTCTATAATTGGGATTCAAAAAAATCCTGATAAGAATGAGGAGGTTTAGTTAGGCAACAGTTTATGAAAAAAATATACTGTATATATGTGTGTGTATATATATATGTGTGTACATAATACATATGTGTGTATGTAATGAATTGTTTTCATAGAAGACACTCTCTAAAATTAGATGGTATAACACAGAAGTCAAAAAAAGTCAGTGCTGTTAGGTAACATTAAATGTCTAGAATGATGGAGAAAACAGATCCTCTACATTATGCCCCACAGGGTAACTACATGGCAGAAAGGATGCAGTGCTAGGTCTAGATTCTGGAAGACTCATCTTCCTGAGTTCAAATCTGCCCTCAGACACTTACTAGCTGTGTGACCCTGACTAATCCTGTTAGCATCAGTTTCCTCATTTATAAAATGAGCTGGAGAAGGAAATGGCAAACCCCTCCAGTATCTTTGCCAAGAAAATCCTAAATGGGTTCAGGAAGAGTTAGACAAAAGTGAAATAAATGACTGAACAATGACAATAACACTATGTCCTATCACACATACAAATAAAAAATAATAATTCTTTCCCTATAGCTCCCTCTAGCAGTCAATCTGATACTTTTTGCACTGTGAGTGATTCCCAAAATTAGAAATGGACTCCAAGGAACAAAACTATAGAAAATGGGAAAAGAAGGAGGCTTGTGAATGTTATGATAATAAGGTGAGAAGCTTACTTAGGTGCTGAAAGTAATATAATCATTTTAAAGATAAGTTTTATACATGTTCATCCAACTACCTATTTCTAATTTTTTATCCATTTTCTAGGTGGTTGGTTTGTGAGCTTAAGTCATCCTGATGGATTTTTTAAAGTTTATTTTTAATTTCAGGATCAAATTTGTGATGAAATGGATGGACTAAAGCAATAATGATGATTTTGTCCTTCTATGTGTGTAAGGGGGCAAGAAGTGATGAATAGCAGAGTGGTAGACAATATGTGATTTGAAATCAGGACCCCAATGTGAAAGCCTTTTCTCTTTCTCAGCTCCATAAGTCTTCATACCAAAGAGTCACATCTTTTCTAGGTTATCCATGAAGTAAGACTTTAGTCACTGATGTGCAGGGTGTCTGGCCTCAGAAGGTGATGCTTAGTGTTCAAACATTTCCCTTTTTAAAATCAATTCTATCTGGCCCCTCTCCCAGAGGCTTCTTAGGAGGAAAGACATGGCCAGCATATTCCCATGATTCTTCAGACAAGATAGCACTGGGCAAAGTTGCAAAGGTGACCCTGGACATAAAAGAGGAAAGAAATAAGCAAAATCTCAAGGCAAGCAAAAACAATCAGTTGGATAACAAGGTAAGATATATAGGTGGAAAAGTATGTAACTTTGGAAAAAGAACCCAGAGGCCCAGTGAGTGGTCCTTCCTCAGGTCTTCTGTCTCTGGTGTATAGGATATATATATATATATATATATATATATATATATATATATATATATATATATATATATACATCCTATAACTTCAGAGGTTCAACTCCATATTATGTACATAGAGGAGAAAAGCATTATCTGAACTTGAAAAATGCCCACTAATGGGAATCAACTATCAAGCTACAAAGACTCCAACATGAGGGATAAAGAGATAATAATAAATAATTCTTGCACTTAAGGAGTTCAGGTCTATCTGGAGAGTTGTCAATCATCACTCAATAAATAAATAGCCTTTCTTATGTGAGGTAGTGCTATAATACTGTGTGTAATCCAATACTCTAATGGATCTTTTATCTAAAAGATTTGAGAATTACCTTCAACAATGCAAAGCCCAACCCATCCACATCTACTCATCCAGTGTGATTCTTGCCTATGTCCTCCCATTAGTTCACCAAACTTGCTGAAGGCCCTTTTTATTTTCTTCTGATATTCCTAGTTAACTTCTAATTAGCCTCTCTTTCCAAAATAGAGTAGGGAACACATATATTGCTTCAAATGAAACAATATTTTACCCCTGTAATTGTGGAATGTACACAATTTTAACAATTTGTTTTCTTCCTACATGTGGCATACAGTATTTGATTTTTCTTCTCTTCTCATTTTTTATCTTTGAAACACATCACTAGTATTGAAATTTTTTTAAACTATTTTTACTTTTTGCAATAGCATAACCTAAGATGTCTGTTTACTTATCAAATAAAAAAAATACCAAAAAAGCTTTTGGACTATGCCAACTAGTGCCAACCTGCCACTAGTTATTTAACTATTATGAGACTTTTGCTCAATGACTATGTCTAATCCAAGGACAATGGAAAACAAAAGAGCACAGAACTTGACTTGCAAAGTGTCAAACAAGCACAAAAAGGTGAAAGAAATCAAACCAATCCTATGGGGATTGATGACATTCTGCACAAAAAGCACAGTGACTTGGTCATGTGTGAGATTTGAGGTTGTGGTTGTTTAACATGTGTTAAACAACTTCCTTGTATCACACTCTATAACAAGCATATGACATTGTTTGCTCTGGTTCCATTATACCCCCCCCAAAAAGAAACAAAACAAAACAAAAAGCAAAGAAAAGGGTTGAACCAGGAAATTTTATTTCCCATTTGTCTCAAGATCTAGTCTCTTTTTCTATTTTCTCTCATCATGTGACAACTTAATGTAGTCCAGATTGCTAAACTGAGTTAGTGACTAATTGTTGTTGTATACTTATTGGACATGGATCACTACAAGAACCTGTTGTGAGTTGTGATTTCTTTTTTCCTTCTTCCCCAAAATTTTTCTTTTTCTTCAAGTTTTCTTTTTATATTTTTATATGACTCAGAAGTTTTTTTAATTTTAATTTCTTTGATTCCTTGATTTTTTTTGATACTTGATTCATATGCCTTATGACTTGACCATGTATCCCTTTGTAATTCCTACATGCATCCCTGTATCCTCCTCAGGGAAAGAATCAATTATTATTTTCCTCAGCAGGGTCTATGTTATTGTTACGAACTTTGTCTTGAATTTGAGCCAAATTTAGAACAAGAGACTAACTCCCAGAATCTAGAAGGCACTGTGAAGATGCCTGCAAAGACAACATGCTATATCAGAAGATCTAGAGTGAACTTTGAAATATGGAGAATTTGAACTTTGTGGGGGGGTTGAATGCTTTTGTTTTTGAATGTACACTCTTATGCCAAAGGGGACTGACCCCTAATTGGCTTTTTTCAGTGCACCTATTATTGGTTTTGTTCCTTTTCCCTTTTATTTTCCTCTTATCCCCAAATTATTGTAATTTCCCTTTAAAAACTATAATATATGTATATACCTCTAGTTCAAGTTATAAGTTAGTTATGTTTTCATGATCCATTGAGGAGACTTGTCTCCTAAAAGATCACAGTCTATAGACTTCTTAGAATGGAATTGCAGGCTAAAGACTTATTTCTCTCAAACTCAAGAAAGGAACTTCTGAGTATACATTTACCTGTTTTCTCACCACATAACTATACCATTTTTAAAATTCCTATCTTACATTTCTTTGATAACACCTTTTTTCTGATTCTCCTCATGCACATTCATCATGTGCCTTGCCATTATTCTCTATGGGAAATTGCTTTTTAATTCTTCAAATATTTTTCATGAAGTAAAGAAAAATATATAAATTAACTGCCAGTATCATGTAGTCCTTAGTGCTGTATACCACCAATCTGCTTCTCCAAAATCCTGCAGAATGGTAGAAAAGAGGGGCAGAATCATATTCACTTTATTCAAATCAAAACAACTCAGATACCACCTCACATCTAGCAGATTGGCTAATATTACAGCAAAGGAAAGTGATAAATGTTGTAGAGAATGTGACAAAATTGGGACACTAGTGTTTTGCTGGTGGAGTTGTGAATTGGTCCAACCATTCTGGAAGGCAATTTGTAACTATGCCCAAAGGGCGCTAAAAGACTTTGATCCAGTCATACCACTTCTGGGTTTGTACCCCAAAGAGATAAAAGGAGAAAATACATGTACAAAGATAGTCATAGCCATGCCCTTTGTGGTATCAAAAAATGGAAAATGAGGGGTATCCATTGATTGGGGAATGGATGAACAAATTATGTTATCTGATTATGATAGAATACTATTGTGCTGAAAAGAATAATGAACTAGTGGAATTCCATGTGAACTGGAATGACATTCAGAAATTGATGCAGAGCAAAAGGGGCAAAATCAGGATAATATTATGCGCAGAGACTGATACACTGTGGCACAATCAAACATAATGGACTTCTCTACTAGCAGCAATGCAATGATCCAGGACAATTCTGAGGGACCTATGAGAAAGAACACTAGCCACATCCAGAGAAAGAACTGTGGAAGTAGAAATGCAGAAGAAAAAACATGATTGATCACATAATTTGATGGGTATATGATTAGGGATGTTGTCTTTAAATGATCTCTCTACAGCAAATATTAATTATATGGAAATAGGTTCTAAACAATGATTCATGTAAAACCCAGTAAAATTTCTCATTGGCTCCAGGAGGGAGAAAGGGAGAGGGTAGAGAAAGAATATGAATCATGTAACCATGGGGAAATATTCTAAATTAATTAATTAAATAAATAATTACATTTTTTAAGAAAAAAGAGGGAGTAAGAAGTGTATTTGGTGATGGAGCCAAGGTGGAACTAGGGCAACAGCACCCTGTTTCACCACGAAAATCCTCTCTGACCAAAAGTAAAATATTGCCACAAAATAATACAGGAATGAAAGAACCAACAGAGTCAGAGGGAAACAACCTCCAAAAAAAGCAAAACGCAAAAGGTAGACAGAGATCATCTGTGGAACTGAGGTGAGAGGGGAGCAAAGCTAGCAGGAGGCATAGCAGTGAGTGAAGAGGAAACCAAGAGCAAACCACACCTCATCACCATCCCACACATCTGCTCTCACATGTTCAGAACGTAAGCCTAAGCTAAGTCAGACCCTGAGATAATGCTGGGCAGTTAATGATCTAAGACAAATAACACCCCCTTGCAATTGAAAACCTGTGGAGAATTTTGGAGTCCCAGCCCAAGGTAATTTGGACCAAAGGGGGCAATCATTGTGGGCCCAGAGCAAAGCCAAGAATCCCAGTCTGGGTTTGGGGTAAGGACATAATCCACAGTTTGAAGTGAGGACACAATTCTCAGAGGAAGCATCCCCAGCATCTTTTTGCCAAAAACTAAGGGTGGAGCTCTAGGATAGGACAATTGAGGGTGTGCCTTACTGAATCAAGAACACCTTGAGACCAAAAAATGTGAACCTAAGTCTGGGGCTAGAATCTGATCAACACCTGACCTGATGAAGTTCAGACTGATATCAAAAGCTTACACACAAGCCTGAGGAAAGTCTTTAAACTATCAGCATCTCTAGGGTCAATAGAATCAGGAGAGGGAGGGGACTCTCAGAACTCTCAGCCCCCTGAACTAGTAACAACACAGAAAATAAGCTGAAAATACCATCAAGGAAGGACTGAAGTTTAAGAGGTTACCTCAACTTTCCAGAAAATATAGCCAATTATAATTAGATAGGAAAAATGAGAAATCAATCAAAAAAGCACCTAAATCTAAAGACTTTTTATGGAGACAAAGAGCAAGGTACAGACACAAAAGGGGACAGTGGAAACACAACCAAATTCCAAAAGAAAAATAGTGATTGGACATAGATTCTGAAAAAAAAAACTTCAAAAACTAATCTTTAGAGTTATAGGAAAAGTGGGGAAGAGAAATGAAAATGACACAAGAAGAAATGGGCCAATTGAAAAAGGAGAACCAAAAACTGACAGAGGAAAACCATGTCTTAAAAATCAGAATTGACCATCTAGAAACTAATGGTTTCATGAGAAATCAAGAAACAATAAAGAAGAATAAAAGGAATGAAAAAAAGATGAAAACATCAAATATCTTATTAAAAAAAACTGACCTAGAAAACAGGTCTAGAAGAGCCAATCTGAGAATTATTGGATTACCTGAAAGGCATGATGAATAAAAAACCTTGGATATCATATTACAAGAAATTATCAAAGAAAACTGCCCAGAGATCCTTGAACAAAAAAATAAAACTGAAATGGAAAGAATTCACAGATCACCTCCAGAAAGATATCCTCAATTGAAAACTTCCAAGAATGTAATAACCAAATTCAAGAGTCACCAAACCAAAGAAAAAATACTTCAAGTAGTCAGAAATAAACCATTCAAATACCATGGAGCTACAATCAAGATCACTCAGGACCTAGTGACTTCTACATTAACCAGAAGGCATGGAATATGATATTCAGAATGGTGAAACATTTGGGTTTACAACCCAGAGTTACCCATCCAGCAAAACTAAGTATATTCTTTGGGGGGGGGTTATTCAATAAGATAGAAGATTTCCAAGCATTCCTGAGAAATAAACAAGACCTAAACAAAAAATTTGAAGGACAAGTACAAGACACAAGAGAAGCCCAGAAAGGTAAATAAGAAAGAAAAAATTTAAGGGACTCATTAAGGTAAAAATATTTATATGTCCACATAAAAAGAGGATTTCTATAATTCTCAAAAATTACTCTCAGTAGTAGAGAAGATAGAAAGAATTAGAAAGAAGGTGAAAAGTAAGCTAATTATGATATGATGTTTATCATGATATATGATGATATGATGTATACGTAAATGTGATGATATGGACCAATATGTATATATGATATGATATGTATGCATATGAATGACATGTAAAAAAATCACTCACGGGCTAAAAGAGAGGGTTTCCCTGAGAGAAAAGAGAAGAGAGACATTGAATATGATAAATTAGATAACATAAAGAGGCTAGAAAAATCAAAACAGAGAGGGGATGATAAGGGTGGTGACAGGCAATACTTAAACTTTCCTGTCTTTATAACTGGCTCAGAGAAAGAAAAACGAGTATCCTCAGTGGGACATAGAATTCTATCTTACTCTAAAGAGAAATAGAAGGAGAACAAGACAAGGGAAATGGTGGGGGAGGGTGTAATAAGACAGAGTGGGAATGGGGGGGGTGACAAAAAGCAAAATACTGGTGAGAAGTAATAGAGTGAAAGGGAATAGAGAAAGATCTAAAGGGGATAATAAAATGGAGGGCAATACACAGTTAGTAATCATAATGCTTAATTTGAATGGGATGAAATTACCCATTAAACAGAAGCAGATAGTAGAGTGGATTAAAAACCAGGATCCTACTATATGTTGTTTACAAGAAACACATTTGAGGAAGGGTGACATACAAATTCAAGGTAAAAGGCTGGAGCAGAATATATTATGCATCATCTAAAATAAAAAACACAGGAGTAGCAATCATGATACCAGACAAAGCCAAAGTAGAAACTGATCTGATTAAAAGAAATAAGGAAGGAAATTACATTTTGTTAAAAGTTACTATAAACAATGAAGTAATATCATCACTAAACACTTATGCATCAAATGGTATAGCATCTAGATTTCTAAAAGAAAACATGAAGGAGCTCAAGGAGGAAATAGATAGTAAGACCATACTAGTAGGAGATCTTAACTTTCCCCTCTCTGAATGAGATAAATCAAACAAAAAAATAAATAAGAAAGAAGGAAGGAAAATAAATGAAATGATAGAAAAAATTAAGTTAATAGATATCTGGAGAAAACTGAACAAGGATAAAAAGGAATATACCTTCTTTTCAGCAGTACATGATACATATACAAAGATTGACCATGTACTAGGGCATAGAAATATTGCAAACAAATACAGAAAAGGAGAAATAATAAATGCCACTTTTTCAGATCGCAACATGGTAAAAGTTATAATTAACAAGGGTCCATGGAAAGGCAAATTTAAAGTTAATTGGAAATTATATAATCTAATTCTTCAAAACAGGTGGGTTAAAGAAGAAATCATAGAAACAATTACAGATGTTATTAAAGAGAATGACAGTGAGGAGACATCATATCAAACCCTATGGGATAAAGCCAAATCAGTACTCAGGGAAAAATTTATATCACTGTGTGCCTATATCAACAAAGTAGAGTAGGCTCAGATTAGTGAATTGGACTTGCAACTTAAAAAATTAATAAAAGAACAAATTAAAAATCCCCAGATAAAAACTCAATTGTAAATCCTAAAAATTAAAGATGAAATTAATCAAATTAAAATTAAAGAACTTTTGAATTAATAAATAAGACTAGGATTTGGTACTTTGAAAAAACAAATAAAATATATAAAGTACTAGCCAATCAAATAAAAAAAGAAAGAAGAAAATCAAATTAACATTATCAAAGATGAAAGGGGAAATCTCACCTCTAATTAAAGAGGAAATTAAGGCAATTATTAAGAACTACTTTGCTCAATTGCATGGCAAATATAGGTGAATATGACAATCTAGGTGAAGTGGGTGAATATTTACAAAAATATAAATTACCCAGTTTAACAAAAGAGGAAATAGAATTCTTAAACAATCCAATCTCAGAAAAAGATATTGAACAAGCCATCAAGGATCTTTCTACGAAAAAATTCCCAAGGTCAGACGGATTAATAAGTGAAGTCTATCAAATATTTAAAGAACAACTAATCCAAATAAAATACAAATTATTTGACAAAATAAGCAAAGAAGGAATTTTACCAAATTCCCTTTATGTCACAAATATGGTAATGATTCCAAAGCTGGGCAGACCAAAAACCGAGAAAGAAAACTACAGACCAATCTCCTTAATGAATATAGATGTAGAAATCTTAAATAGAATACTAGCAAAAAGACTCCAGAAAGTGATCACAAGAATTATTCACTATGATCAGGTGGGATTTATACCAGAAATGCAAGGATTGT
This sequence comes from Monodelphis domestica, assembly GCF_027887165.1. Lineage (NCBI taxonomy): Eukaryota > Metazoa > Chordata > Mammalia > Didelphimorphia > Didelphidae > Monodelphis > Monodelphis domestica. The sequence goes on along the minus strand of NC_077227.1, from coordinate 591,207,850 downwards.
TTAGTATTAGGAAACCCATCTACATAATTGACCATATCAGTAATCAAACCAGCAGAAATCACATAATTATCTTGAAAGATGCAGAAAAGGCCTTTGACAAAATATAACACTCATTCCTACTGAAAACACTAAAAAGTATAGGAATAGAAGGGTACTTCCTCAAAATAATAAACAGCATATATTTAAAGCCATCAGCAAAAATTGTGGTATATGTTGGTGATGGAATACTATTGTGCTAAAAGGAATAATAAAATAGAGGAATTCCATGGAGACTGGAACAACCTCCCAGGAAGTGATGCAGAGCAAAAGGAACAGAACCAGGAAAACATTGTACACAGAGACTGACACACTGTGGTACAATCGAACGGAATGGACTTCTCCATTAGTGGCAATGCAATGTCCCTGAACAATCTGCAGGGATCTAAAAAACACTATCCACAAGCAGAAGATAAACTGTGGGAGTAAAAACACCGATGAAAAGCAACTGCTTGACTACAGGGGTTGAGGGGATATGACTGAGGGGAGACTCTAAATGAACACTCTAATGCAAATACCAACAACAGGGAAATGGATTCGAGTGAAGAACACATGTGATAACCAGTGGAATCGTGCGTCGGCTATGGGAGAGGGAAAGGTGGTGGGAGGGGGGGAGGGGAGGAAAAGAAAATGATCTTTGTTTCCAGTGAATAATGTTTGGTAATGACCAAATAAAATAACGTTTAAAATTAAAATTAAAACCATCAGCAAGTATCATCTGCAAAGGGGACAAGTTAGAAGCCTTCCCAAAGAAGCAAGAATGCCCATTATCACCTCTACTATTTAAAATTGTTCTAGAAACACTAGCAGTAACCATTAAAGATAAAAAAAATAAATTGAAAGGATGAAAGTAGGTATTGAGGAACCTAAACTATCATTCTTTGCAGATGATATGACGGTATACTTAAAGAACCCCAGAAAATCAAATAAAAGGCTAGTGGAAATAATTAATAACTTTACATTAAAGGGTACAAAATAAGCCCACATAAATCATCAGCATTTTTATATATTTTTGCAGCAGGAGTTAGAAAGAGAAACTCCATTCAAAATCACTCTAGACAATATAAAATATTTAGGAATCTATCTACCAAAACAAACACAGGAATTATATGAGCACAGCTACAAAACACTTTTCATGCCATTAAAATTAGATCTAAACAACTGGAAAAATATTAACTATCACTGGGTAGGACAAGCTAACATTATAAAAATGGCAAGCCTACCCAAATTAATCTACTTATTCAGTACCATACCTATCAAACTACCAAAAACTTTTTTATAGAATTAGAAAAAATTATAACAAAGTTCATCTGGAAGAACAAAAGATCAAGGATATCCAGGGAAATAATGAAAAAAATGTAAGGGATGGGGGCCTAGCAGGACCAGATCTTAAAGTGTACTATAAATGTGGTCATCAAAACAATATGGTACTGACTAAGAGACAGAAAGGTGGATCAATGGAATAGACTAGGGGTAAATGACCTCAGTAAGGTGGTGTTTGATAAACCCAAAGACCCTAGCTTTGGGGACAAGAACTCAGTGTTTGACAAAAACTGCTGGGAAAATTATAAAGCAGTATGGGGAAAATTAGGTTTAGATCAACATCTTATATCAACATATATACCAAGATAAATTCAGAATGGGTAAATGACTTAAATATAAAGAGTGAAATTGTAAATAAATTAGGTGAACATAGATTGGTACACCTGTAAGATATGTGGGAAAGGAAGGAATTTAAGACCATGCAATAGATAAAAGAACATTGCAAAATGTAAAATGAATGATTTTGATTATATCAAACTAAAAAAGGTTTTGTCCAAAAAAAACAATACAACCAAAATTAGAAGGAAAGCAACAAACTGGGAGAACATTTTTATAACGAAACTCTCTGACAAAAGTTTAATTTCTCAAATATACAAGTCAAAACTACAAAAAAAATCAAGCCATTCCCCAATTGACAAATGGTCAAGGGACATGAATAAGCAGTTTTCAGAGAATGAAATCAAAACTATCAATAAGTACATGAAGAAATGGTCTAAATCCTTCTTGATTAGAGAAATGCAAATTCAAACAACTCTGAGGTATCACCTCAGACCTAGCAGGTTGCACAATATGACAGCAAAAGAATGAGATAAATGTTGGAGGGGATGTGGCAAAATCAAGTAACTTATACACTGCTAGTGGAGTTGTGAATTGGTCCAACATTCTGGAGGGCAATTTGGAACTATACCCAAAGGGCTTTAAATGAATACCTTCCCTTTTATCCAGCCATACCACTGCTGGGTTTGTACCCCCAAAAGAAAATAAGGAAAAAGACTTGTATAAAAATATTCATAGCCATGCTCTTAATGGTGGCAAAAAATTGGAAAATGAGGGATGTCCATCAGTTGGAGAATGGCTGAATAAATTGTGGTATATGTTGGTGATTGAATATTATTGTGCTGAAAGTGATAAAGAAATGGAAGAATTCTATGTGAACTGGAATGACCTCCAAGAACTGATGCAGGAGCAGAACCAGGAGAACATTGTACACAGAGACTGATACATTATGGCACAATCAAATGTAGTGGACTTTTTTTTACCAGAAGCAATGCAATGACCCAGGACAATCCAGAGGAACTTAGAAGAAAGAATGCTATCCATATCCAGAGAAAGAACTGTAGAATGGGAAATGCATTAGAAAAGCATATGATCGACCACATAGTGCGATAGGGATGTGATTGGGGTTTTGATGTTAAAGAATCACTCTACTGCAGATATGAATAACATGGAAATAGGTTTTGAACAATGATACATGTATAACCCAGTGGAACTTCTTGTCAGCTTTGGGGTGGGGAGAGGAGGAGAAAGTGGGTTGGGTATCATGAATCATGCAACCATAGAAAAATATTCTAAATAAAAATTAAAAAAAAGAAAGACTCATATGCATGTTAGGCAGTCCATAATCTTGATTGTTGGAAGTCTAAATATGATATAATTTTCTAATGAACCAAGGTATAGACATACTGTTAAAGAAATTGAATCATCTGAATCTTGATTCTTTCTATAGGTGAAACAAGAAGAAGGAAGGAAGCTATTGGCCAAAGGAGAGGGAGAAAGGGTACAAAGTGTGTGTGGAGAGGGGTAATGAAATCATTCCATCTCTCAAGGAGTTTAAATTTTATTTGGAAATAATATATACACAAAAACATCCATATGAAATAAAAAAGGTAACTTTGGGTAGTGAGAAGAGGCACTAGCAAAGCTAGAAGATCAAGAAAAGCTTCATGTAGGAGATAGCATTTATGTGGACATTGAAGGGAATTTAGAGGTTCTAAGAGTTGATAGAGAAGGTGTATATGTCAGATATGGAAGACAGACAACCTGTATAAAAATGCAGAGAGAGGAAATGTATGCTATTTGTTAGAAACAATTCAGATGGACTATAGAAGGCATCAAAAGGAGCAATATATAATAAGCCTACAGAGACAAGGGCTTTAAATGTCTGTTCTAAACAATCCATGAAATCCGTAGAGATCAATGTGTAGCAGTCATAATCTTGAAATTTCTATAGGAATTGAGATGTAAGAGATATAACTCACCGGGACCTTGAAGAATAGTCTGGATTGCCTCAAATACATCTTAGCTGTTGTAAGAGAGAGAAATCTGGAAACTTTGGGAATAAGCCTGAAAAACTACAAGAATTCTGCAAGCAGCAAAGGGGGAATGGGCAAAAAGGAACTTGGAAGCTTGGAGGGAGAGAAAAAAGCTGATCCAGGAAGTTGAAAGGAACTCCTGGCGAGAGCACCTGAGCAAAGGATTATTTTTGGACTCTGAATCTAAAAGTCAGTGATCTTTCTCTCCCTGAATTTCTGATCCCAGATCCTCCCTAGCCCCAAGTGGACAAGGACTTTGAGAGACAAGCAGTCCACAAAAAAGATCCTTACAACTCCTTTTGAACCTTGAACTTGGGGACACTTGCTGTATCAGCCAAGAAACCAGGCTTTCTCTACTCTGAACCCCTTAGGGGTTTGGTTATCAGACCTGAGCTACCTAACTTTGGGGGGAAGGGTGTTAATTAGATAGGGACCCCCTCTCCCTCTTTCCCTCCTGAATCTCAATCTTTACCATTCATCAACCCTGTCCCTTTCCTGCTTCCCTTGAATAAACTCAGTCATCAGGACCCAGAACTGACTCCAGATTTATTAGAAGACAGCCTGAATTGAGGGTGGAGAGAAGGGGTTTCTCTCTCCCCAGAAGAAAGAGGTTTACCACCTGAAGCCTCTTCTAACAAAGATCCCAGAGAGCCTTGCCAGTAGGAATTGAAGGCAGCATAGTGAGGGTATTTAGTCAGAAAGGGCTGAGGGGAAAAAGACAAAATCCATCCTCTTTTTCTCCTTTGGCTAAACAACACCCCCTCCTCTCACTCTGTCCCTGCTTTAAAGGCAGGGGCCCATTTTCATTCTCTCCTTTCCCCATTATAATACACTGAATAACCCTGGGCAAGTGACTTTACCCCCATTGCCTAGCCCTTGCCTCTTTTCTCTTTTACTAAGACAGAAGGTAAGGTTTAAAAAAGGGGGGGGGATAGAATTTGGAGAGATGGAGACATGCAGAAGTAAAGAGAAGATGTTTTTAGTTGGGCAGAGAATATAGACTAAGACACAGAAGCAGTAATAATCCCAGAACATAAGAAGGGTAGGAATAAGACTGCAAGAGGGTTGGCAGTTATACTTCACACCCTTTGAAACTCTTATTTCACTTTATCTTCACAAAAACGCTGGGAGGTAGGTGCTATTATTCTCCCCATTACATTAATGAGGAAACTGAGGTAAGTGGAGGCTAAGTAATTTGTCCAGGGTCACATAACTCATTAGGGGACAATGTGCTATTTGTTCACAAGCACCTATTCCCTTTTTTTATATTTTGGCATGTGTTTGCTTGTTTCTCACCATCTCCTGTTGGTTCTGTTTTTTGCTCTTTTTCCATATAGAAATTGTTGAGGGTCAAGAGGGGGTTTTGCTGCTGTTTGCTCATTTTCCCACTCAAGGACTGGGAAATATCTGCAAGTTGCTGGCCATTTCTATCTTAGCTTCTTGCTCACAAGGCTTTGCCCTGGGGCTGTCTTTACTACTGCAGAGGAGGCTTGAGAGCACCCAGCATGCTACGGATCTCTAGACCTCACTGCCAGAGCCTGGGACTTCCACGGGTGGGTTTGCAGTGCTCTTTTGTTGGTGTAGCCCATGTCCCAGGATCCTGAAGTTGGCTAGGTCTTTCTTCTGCATCTGGCATGGTAGGTGTAGGGTGGGGTGGTCTGCCTGCACTTTTCCACATGCAGTTTTGCTTCTGGTTTGTCCCTTATCATGTGGAAATCCACTATCACCACCAAACTTTCACTTTGTGTTCAGTGGGAGAACCCTCTTGCTTGTCCTGCTTTGACTCCTGTCCTTTTGATGCACCTTTTAAAGATCAGTTTGGAAGGATATTCAGAGCAGTTTCCAAATTTCCCTGCTACTATGTCACCATCTAGGAAAGCACAATTAGTAAATCAAGGAATTATTGCCATGTTTACATTTCAATTTTCAAAGCTAATTGTTTAATTAACTAGTTGATTTCTACCCTGTTTACATTCCATTAGTAGATGAAACTATATTTGGGTTTCCTAAGGATGCTTGACTTTTTTAAACCAAATATTTCATAATGGGAAATCAAGCTCAGGCAATTTGTCTATATGTTGAACTCTAGTGAAATCACAAGGTTTTATTTAAAGAAACAGAATATTAACTTTGGGATTAGAAGCATAAGCAAAAGATTAATTAATACACAGGTCAATTATTCTTGGTTGTAAACATTAAGCCTGTTTAGTCCTTACTATGATGCTCAGGGAGGAGTAGTATCTCTGGTATGGAGGGCTTGTCGTGACCTCCTAGGGCAGCTCTCCAGCCTCTGACCCTCACCTGACACCCAGCTCTCACTTGTGGCTCCTAGTAGCTCCTAGCATGCAGCAGCGGCCACACCCGGGGCAACAGCTTCGACAGGCTGGCTAAACCTTGTGAGGGTAGCCATCAGGTCACCGAACCCTGGTGAACTAGGGTTTTGCTCACCCAGCATGTGAAGACTGCTTCGGTGGAAGAGGCGGAAGAAACCAATAAGAAGGTTCAACGGCTGAGATGGCGACGCAGCAAAGCACTGTGGAGTGCTTAGGGCATGTTGGAGCACAAAAGACAATACAGCCATCCAACGCAGCTGAGGAAGTCTCCAGGTATAACGACTTTTCATGCCATTGGACCCAGGCTTCCAATGCCGAGAGAGTGGGACTGCCTTTGTGCATCGACTTTTCCACTTAAATCTCCTTCACACACAAGTGTTTTTGTGCACACTCATCTACATCATAGATGAAAACGCACAAAGACAATCCTCCTTGGTTACCGAGGTTACCGAGAGACTACTACTACTATGATTGCCAAAATACTCACATGAGAGTCAGTGTATTATAGCAGCTATTTGGTCAATCTTGAAATAAGCAAGGTTTAGATTCTGACATTAAGTAGCTGTGAGATCCTGTGCAAATCAGGAATTCCTGATGCACAAATACCTTCCACAGGTGTAGTTCTGTGTATCCTGTGCAGATAAAAACTAAATCTAGCCTACCTCCTTCCATTCCTCAGTATCCCCTCTCAAAAGAGGCAATTGAGGGAATTACCCCAGTAATTAACTCATTAATTGACCAGAGAATAATAATCCCTTGTAAATCTGAATACAACACGCCCATCCTGCCCGTTAAAAAAACAAAAAGAGGGCCAGATGCCAAACACCTAGGATTTGAGGGCTGTGAACAATCACATTATAAAGAGACACTCCGTAGTTTCCAACATCAATACTATTATTTCTTCTATTCCTAGCACAGCTCATACTTTACAGTAGTAGACTTGTGCTCAGCCTTCTTTTCCATACCCATACATGAGAACTACAGGCATTTCTTTGATTTCACATGGCAGGGCCGTATATACTGAGTTGTTTATATACAGTATATACTCCTGGAGTTGTCTGCCACAAGGTTTCGTAGACAGCCTGAGTTTATTTGAGCAAATTTTGAGCCAAGATACAGATCATATGAAATTTAAAAACAGCAAATTAATCAAATATGTAGATGATCTACTCTTGGCATCAACAGATGCGGAAGCATGTCAGGAAGATAGCAAACACCTCATTTTGGAATTGCACAAAAGAGGGCATAAGATCTCGAAGGATAAGGTTCAGTGGTGCCTCCCTAAAGTAGAATATTTGGGGTTCATCCTGACTGCGGGTGATCGCTTTATTTCTCCCAAACGAATTGAGAATATTCAAAATCTAAGCACTCCTACCACTAAGAAACAGTTGAGAGCAATTTTGGGAGCAACAGGGTTTTGTAGACAATAGATTCCTTGCTATGGGGAAATTATTAAACCCCTTATAGCACTAACAAGGGATTTGGTCCCTGAACCTCTCAAATTAGAGCCAGAACACTTGTCAGCACTATCAGATCTTGGCTGTCCTGTCTGCCCCTGCTCTAGACATCCCAGATTACAACAATCCATTTACTTTGCACGTACTTGAGTGAAGAGGGGTAGCTTCAGTTTTTTTAACTCAGACTTTGGGGCCTTCTCAGCGCCCAATTGCTTATTATTTTGTCCAACTGGACCCAGTAGGATCAGAAGCACCACCATGTCTTAGAGGAGTAGCTGCTACAGCCTTACTAGTGACAGAAACTGTTGACCTAGTATTGGGATGCCCATTGACAATTATGTGCCCACATGAGGTAGAAGCATTGTTGCTAAGACATAGAACACAGGCATCTTCTGATCAGCAAATTACAAGGTATGAAATAACCTTGTTAAACAATGAAAACATGGCCTTGAAACTCTGTTCAACCCTTAACCCTGCCACCTTGCTTCTAGATTTACCAACTTCAGGAGAATCATTACATAGTTGTGAAACACTAGTGTCCATGGTAGAAAAGCCTCGAGATGATCTCTTGGATACTCCCTTAAACAACTCAGATCTGGTCTTATTTACTGATGGTTCTTCTTTTATGAGAGATGGCATATGCTACACTGGAGCTGCTGTAGTCACAGAATTTGCCACTGAGTGCTCAGCTTTGCTGCCCTCTAACATTAGCTCTCAAGGGCCATAACCCATAATTCTAAAACATGCCTGTATAATTGCCAAGGATAAAAAGGCAACAATTTATATGGATTCTAGATATGCTTTTGGCATTTGTCACTTAGTTGGGATGCTATGGTTCCAGAGAGGATTTTTAACCTCAGCTGGAAAATCTATAGCTAATGCAGAAATTATTAATGAATTTCTTTCTGCTCTCAAACTGCCTGAAGCCCAGCTGTAGTTCATTGCTCTGCCCATACAGGTGGCTCTGACCCTGTCTCTAGGGGGAATGACTGAGCAGATACTGCTGCAAAGCGAGCAGACATAGAAGGGCCTGAATTAATTTTAACATTAACAACCACTGATGACTTAAATTTATCACTTTCCTATAATGAAAAGGAAGTGGAAAAATAGAAGCAAAAATCCAAAGCAAAACAGGTTAATGAAGTATGGGTGTCATCTGAAGGAAAATCCCTGCTCTCTAGAAGTTTCTATCACCAAATTTACCAATCTGTTCATAAAAATGTTCACTTTGGTACCCAGGGCATTGTGGACTCTGTTAAGAGAGTATGGATAGCCCCCAGTATAACTACCATAGCCTCTAAAGTGTGTTCAGCCTGCTCTACCTGCCAGGCATATGACCAAGACGCCTTTCATGGCAAAGCTTTTGGTGGGCATCCTCTGGCTTACACACCTTTTGAGAACCTACAGATAGATTTTATAACAATTCCAAAGGCTGGACATTATAAATTTTGTCTAGTCATATTAGATCAACTGACCAGATGGCCAGAAGCATTTCCTGTGACCCAAGCCACAGCGGCTTTTGTTGCTAAGGTGCTTTTAAAAGAAATTATTCCTCATTTTGGCCTGCCAGCATATATTGATTCAGATAAAGGAAGTCATTTTGCTGATTCTGTCTTAAACCAAATATATTCTTGCTTGGGGATAACTCCCAAATTCCATGTTCCATATCATCCCCAGAGCTCAGGCCAAGTTGAAAGGATGAATAAAGAATTTAAAACTATGATTGGCAAATTATGCACTGAGACCCATTTAAAATGGCCTGAAATTCTCCCTCTGGCCCTTTTTTATCTTAGAAGCAGGCCTAGAGGGGACCATCACATCTCACCATTTGAGATGCTTTTTGGATATTTGCCTATACAGGCTAAGCCTTTCTCCCCAGCATATACATCACTATAAGGGGAAGATACTACTATTGCTTCCTATATACAGGAATTACAGAATAAACTGCATGAACTCCATTAATCCGGAGCTGCAGTACAAGCCAGACCACTAGACTTTTCACTTCATGACCTGAACCCAGGAGACAAAGTGTATTTTAAGAATTCCCAGCATACTGGAGCAACTCAGCCTTCTTGGGAAGGACCATTCCAAATATTGTTACCTACTCCAACATCTATAAAATTTAGAGAGAGAGAAGGACTCTTGGATTCATTGCTCACATGTAAAGAGAGCATCTTCTGTTGAGACTGATTGACTCTATCCTATCACATTAATTGGAGATAATAATCCATTGACAAGTGGACACTATTTTTTCAAGAACACATTAAATTCCTGATTTTTCCCCTTATTTTTTTTTGCTTTTTTTTCCTTTTCATTAGAATATTTTATTTTTGCTCCCTTTACTCATTTCTTATACTAAAGGTACATACAATTAAATATTTTCTCTCTCTCTTCAGTAATATGTTTTATATATATATATATATATATATATATATATATATATATATACTTTCTATAATATCAATATATACCCCAAAGCTTTAAACTGTGGGAACCTGCCATTAATTGATAAAATGTTATGGGACTATGATTAATGTTTGTGTCTAATTCTAGGAAATGGGATAAAAACAAGAAGCACAGACTTTACCTGAATAGTGTCAAAAGAGCACACAGGAAATACTAATGTGGACTTGAAGTTGAGATGCTTGACATACATTAAGTCATAGGATTTCCTTGTATCTACACTCTTTGTGAAGTACTCATACAAGTACCAAAATTTTACTATCATGCTGGCTCCCTATATCCCTGAGAATGAAAAAAATCAGTCCAGGGAATGACGCTTCCCTATCAAAATGGAATTCTAGTTCAATTCCTTCTTATAGTATGGCAACTTCCTGTAGTCTTGGCTGCAAATGGGTAAGTGAAATATTATTGCATTCTGTCCTACAGACTTGTGGGATAGAAATTACTTTAAATTGGACCTATATAAGGGCCTATTATGAATTTATTCTTGCTTATTCAACATTTTCTATACATAGATTTTGGCATTTTGATTCTGATTTTGAATTTTTTCTTTCTCCCCAAAGTTTAACTTTCTTCCATATTTTTCCCTTTGTATTTTTTGTTTTGTGTTTATTGTTTTTGAATTCTTTTAATAACTGACTCATACACCCCCATAACTCAACAATACATCCTGAGTTGAACTGGATGTTTTTTTTTTCAACTCCAACTTCAGAAGAGGATTGTATTTTCATAAAATCCAAGATTAAATTTTTGTTTGAGAAAGATCTTCGGAGAAGAAGCTTGCTGACTCCTAAATCCAGAGAATGAACTGTTGCAGAAAGTTGCCAGAAAACCTACATTACATCAAGACCAAGAATGAACCTTGGAGTGTGGTTGATTGAACTGAAGGATTATTGAACATTTATTTTGAATGTACACTCTTATGCCAAAGGTAACTGCCCCCTAATTGGCTTTTGTCATTGCGCCCAGCAAAACATTGGTTTTGTTGTCTCTCTCTCTATCTATCCTATTTTCCCCTTATTGTAATTTCATAGCTGTTATGTTTACAAGACCTATCATAGAGACTAGTCTTCCTCAGGCCTCAGGGGGATTCGTGAATTTCAAAACTATTCCACCCTAATCAGACCATTCTTTAGAAGATCTGATTTAGCTATTTCCTGATCAATAACAATAGAGATACTTGGAATAACAGAATCAGGCCTTGGAAACTATGTTTCTCCTCCCTTCTTAGTTTAACAAGATTAGAAAGGTCTGCATCAAACTCAAGATTTAATTATCTGAGAAAATGGCCTTCAACATGTGCAAAAAAAAGACAGACCTCTGGGCTGTCCTAAGTCAAGCTTGAGCCACCATTGGCACATGTGAGATGCAGGGAGTGAGGTAGAGAACAGCCTCTGGAGTTCTCATGACTTCCTGTGGAGAAGGTTAGAGTTCAGTTCGATCCTGGAGCTTGAGCTTGGAGGAGCCCTGCAGACAGCTTTCCTTCAGACCGGTCATGTGAGTTATAAGGACTGACCCCTTTCTCTGCCTTGGCTCTCCAGGGCCTTAAACTCTTGCTTTGGCTCAGCCTGAGCCAGAGCAGTTTTTGAGTTAAACTCCTTTCCTTCTCTCCCTCCCTCCCTTCCTCCTTCTCTCTCTCTCTCTCTCTCTCTCTCTCTCTCTCTCTCTCTCTCTCTCTCTCTCTCTCTCTCTCTCTCTCTCTCTCTCTCTCTCCTCTCTCTCCTCTCTCTCTCTCTCTCTAATATTTTCTTCTTCCTGTTGTAATTAAATCACCATAAATTTTGGCAGCTAATGAGCATTTTATTATTTGGGATTTCCCTTGGCGACCACTTAAATTTAGTTTTTTTCAATCTCAACCATAATTTCACCCTTTACAATGCACACATACCTTCCATAAGTGTAGCTCTGCCTCTAGGTAGAGGAGCAGAGAGGGTTGCCTGGGGCCACAAAAAGAGTAAGTGTTATGCTGATTTTCATTTGGCTATGAAGTACCAGAGATAGGATTTGTCTTTCTGACCCCAAAGCTAAAACTTTCTCACTACATTACTACCCAGATCCATGTACTTGGAGGTGCATGCTAGTAGAGTTCTATAGCCATTCCTCTCATGTTAGCATCTCATACAGATGGAAACTGTTAGAGGCCATGTCACAAATTACTGTAGAAATTATAGATAGGGTGAACACAGATTCAAGGTTTGGACCAACAAATGTGATTGAAACCACATTACCCCTTCCTTTTGTTTAAACTGAATGAAAATATATTTTGACATTCCAGGGAGCTTCTCTCAGTTTTATATAAAAAATTTTAATCTAAGTATTTTCCTATTCTCCCCACATTGGATGAGTTCCATTTCTCTTTCTGATTTCATTAGCAGCCAGAGCACAAAAACCCTTCATTTCTTTACAAACCACCCACTTGATATTTTTTATGTTTTAACAGTCCCCACACAAATCTCTCCTCCTTCATGGTTGTCCCATTCATAATTATAAGGAATCAAGAATTCTGAAATCTAAGTTCCATAAGAAATTCTCAGAACACACAAACATATGCACATGTATTCACAAATATACCATATACCTTTCTTTCATGAGATTCAGCATTTTTCTACTCTTACAGGGATTATCAAGGCATTCTTTGTGTCATTATATGGCTAGGTTTGCTGCCTGGGCCCTGGACAGATGACTCAGTTGGGGTTGGGGAGATGGCCAAGACTATTATATGGTACAGGATGTTGAAGGGGTTCAGGTAGTACCAGATGACTAGAATCTTATTGCTTAGTGAATTCACACTTGTGCATTTGGTCTGTTCCATTAGTTTTAATTAGAAGGATAAGATAAAATCTTGCTGCCCCCACTGTTTACAGGTCTAGTACATAGCTGGGGTATCAGAGCAAGGTGTCAAATGCTCTCTCCACAGCACCAGTACAATCAATATTTCTGTGCAAGATATGAAACAGATAGGCCAAGGAATGGATAGTATAGGGTTCAATACAACATCCGTAACTAGAGTCAGTTAGACTCCTTGTGATGGCTATATTCAACTGTCACAACCTTCATCATAAGATTCTAGAGGACCTCAGAAACTTCCCTTCTCATTCAATGTCTCCTAGACCAACACAAGTAAACTGACTCAAGTTTCCACATTATTTACTTTTTTGGAGCAAGGAATGAAGGAGGGAAAGAAGGAGGGAGGGAGGGAGGGAAGGAAGGAAGGAAGGAAGGAAGGAAGGAAGGAAGGAAGGAAGGAAGGAAGGAAGGAAGGAAGGAAGGAAGGAAGGAAGGAAGGAAGGAAGGAAGGAAGGAAGGAAGGAAGGAAGGAAGGAAGGAAGGACTTCCTTCCTTCAAGTCATTAATAATAGAATTCAATATCACATTAGCTTATCTCATAGAAGGATGAAACACAGGAATGTGAAAATGTAGGGGATGTAAGCTAAGGATAGATCCAGAGGAAAAGGTGAGTTATGGATTGAACATGAAATACTGTGCAATTTCAAGAAGGCATTAAGCACTAGAGGAATAATAAAAAGATAGAAAAAACACAAATAGGGGCAGAGAGCAACTTATTTAATTATTTATAAAACATACTAAATACCATATTCTAGGCATCATGTTAAATCTTGGTGATGCTAAGAAAGGCAAAAATCTGGTCTTCCCACTCAAGGGGATCACATTCCAATGTAAGAGAAGGATGAGGGAGAAAGTATATAAACATTACACATAAAAGATGTATACAGTATAAATGGGAAGTAGTCTTAGAGCAAAGGCACTAACAGTAAAGTGAAAGATGACAAGCCTTTTGCAGAAGATGGGATATAAGCTAAGTATGGAAAAAGTCTAGAAGCAGAAGAAAGTGGGGGGAAAGCATTCCAAGAATAGGAGCATAGCCTGTTAAACGGCATATAGTTGGAAAATGGAGTAATGTGTTCAAAGAACAGCATGAAGGTCAGGGTCATTGAATTATAGACTACTTTAAGGGGAGTAAAGTATAAGAAGGCTGATCAGTTAGGCAGGGTGTCAAAGTATTCCCAAATTGGAGGGAGGGAAGATTAGAGAGAGAAAGAGAGAGACAGAGACTGAGACAGAGACAGAGACAGAGACAGAGACAGAGACAGAGAGACAGAGGAAGAGAAAGGGAGAGAGAGAGAGACAGAGACAGAGACAGAGACAGAGACAGAGACAGAGACAGAGACAGAGACAGAAGGAAGGTAGAAATAGGTAGAAAATCCATTCCAAATATGCTTTTCAAAATGATTCTCCAATAAGCATCCTTATTATTTATTAATGTGATCCAAACTATTTTAATTAGCCTTAGAATCCCAACATGGAATCCTTTCCATGTACAAGTCCTGAATCATAATATTTCAGTATGAGAAGAAAACTTTAAAATGATAAGATTCCGGTTCAGACTCCTACCAGTGAAATCCTCTTCAGACTCACTAGTTGATAATCAGATACATTCTAGTTTGGAAAGTCATATTTTCTAAAACAGGCAATGAGCAGAACTATAGGTGGTTTGAAATTATGATGAAGGAATATTTTCTTTTCTATCTTCTTATATAATATAATCATGGGAAGAGTTCAGAGGCCATATAGGTGAATATTTGTCCTTGTTCATTGTGTTCATTGTGTCATAGCAAGTCTTTAAACTCTCATGATTCAAATAAGACATCATTAATATCTACCTTCTCCTTAGCTTGTTCCCTTCTCGTCTCATAAAGATATTATGTAAGGCAAAGCAGATAATGCAACTCCCAGGTAGACCTTCATATCCCAAAAGCACAAACACACATTTTCATACTTCCAGGTGGTGTTTTTCCCCTGCTTTCATGAGCTGTCCACAGTTCTGAAAAATTAATAAGCTATTTTCCAATCCTTCTCTCCACACCCAGTATGTAGTTTGCAAGGTGGTCTATTGGGATACACTATTTTATTGCTAGTTGTGCTTCACATATAGATGCATTATGGGAACCCCTTGTTTTTCCTTTTATCTAGCTAATGGATGAATTCATTTGGGAGCAAGCAGAGATTTCAGTGCTGCTGGTAATATTTCTTAAGCAACTATTAATATATTGGATGATAGATTCCAGATCCACAAAGATTTCAAAAGTCTATAACTATAGGATGGGGCAAACAAGATCAAATTTAATTGAGATGGATGTACAATTCTGCACTTTCATTAATTTTTTTAAACTGTCCACATTTAAGATGACAGAGACATTAAGAACTAGAAAATGTTTCATGTGAAAAATATCTGGTGTTTTTTGACAGACATAAAGGTTTATTCATCAGTAATAGTCAAAAAAGATAGTGCCATTTTAATTCAATATTCTTAAAGTTGTAATTTACAGAGATAGAGTCCTCCCTCTACCAATGCCTCAAACTTCTCATCCTAGGAAATTTTTGTCCATGATATTTTCTAAATCTTCATGTATTGTTGAATTTATTGTAATTCTTTTAATATTTCATTACAATCTTTAGTTTTCCTTCCAATTTGTTATATCTTTCCTCTTGGTACATGACTAATCCTAGTCTTTTTTTCAGTTATATATATTCTTGATGATGTACTTATTCCATTTCTTAGGAGCAAGTCATAATTTTTTAATATTAAGCCTCCTCCTTGCAACCATGCAACTTTTCAGTGTTATATGTGTCACCATTCTTTTGAGATTATATTTCATGATTTATAGTTATTTATCATGGCTATTATTATTTAAAATATAAATCTTTATTTCAAGGAGTAGCTCTAGCAAGGTAATGAACTTTTTTCCAAATACAATTCAGACAGCTATCTTCTTTTTTCAATTCTAGACTCATCTCATTGTCCATCTGCAATCTCTACCCAAGATTTGTGCATAGATATGGAAAAATGTAAGGTATTATGATGGACTATCTTAGCAAGTTGCCATCGGGGTATGTCATAGTCTTAGATATAAGTACTATTTTTATTCTCTTGATTTGTTTTTCACCTGAGTGGTTTACTAAAGCACTTTTGATTGGTGGTAAACCGTCTTGAAGAGGTTCCACTGTTTCAAGGCTTGATGCCATCTGTATTATATTATTAGTATATGAAGAACCTCATCCATTTGGAAGAAATTCACATTCTATTTGTATTTATCCAGGAGGGTGGTGAATACCTTTGGTCAGAAGGTGTCTCCCTGTTTTATGTCTCACATAGTTAGAGGATCATTAAACAAAATTATCTCATAAAGATTGCATAAAAATAATAAAACTCCATATTGTTTGGTAGTTGATTATCTTTTCAGTCATTTTATTAAGAGGTTGGGCTTTAATGCTGATTAATATTGTGCTTGATACTTACCAATCCTTTTGAGTTTCCCCTTACTTGGGGAAGCATAAAATCAATCCCAAGTACCTTTAGAATTGTTTATCCTCTAGTATGAATTTATATTCTATGTTTTTGGTCAGAAATAAATGTTCCTCCCTACTTCATATTTTTAAATGTCATTTCTATTTCTTCTTTTAGCATAGGAAGTAGAATCCAGAGATGACAGCTCCACTATAACTGTTGATCAAAATCATTAGCAATGTAAATGCTGGGAGAAGTGCTTTATTTACATCTATTTGCCAATTTCCATGAAGTTTTGTATATAAATGTTCTTGGAGTAACCTGAACTAATTGGTTCACATAGTATGCTCTCTGTAGGCTTGTTTTCCTCTCCACTATTTTGTCTCCTATTTCGTAATGCAATACTGTCTGTAATCTCCCCTGAATTTCTTCTGCAGTGCTTTAAAAATGAGCTTGGGTTCCAAACTGCTGGTCATTTTGCCTGCCATATATCTGATTTTTGCAAAAAAGATTAAGTATTTCCTGACTGATGCAGTTTCTGGTATCTATTGTCCTCCTCAACATGGCAATTACTTTACAGTGGTTAAATTTCTCTAAGAAATGGTGATAAACAAAGTGAATGTCTTTATGTTTGTCTACCTTTCACCTTTTAAACTTAATACTTCATTTAACTATGTCAGATCAGAATTGCTTTTATTGTATGCATTACCCTCTTCATTCTTTCTTCCAATTATGGGCTGATTGTGATCTTTGTTCTCCCTAGTTTTGTCATCTAATTGTACACTGCCAGTTAATTCTGAAATGAGTCTCTGACTACTTCTTTCCTCATTGAGGTCTCCACATTTTTTTTTGTCAGAACATCACATTTTTGAACCTGATTATATACTACCTTGTTTTCTTGTCAAATTGTCACAGATGTGAATCTTGGGTCCCTAGTAATATTATAGGCTCCTTAATGCTATACACTTTGCCTTATACTTTTTTCATACTTATTATAGTTCTAAGTACAGAGTAAGTGTTTCAGGGTACTTTTAGACTAGAAATCCCCTATGCTTTAATGAAAGAGGTCTGGTCAGAAGAAACCATGGCATTTGGAGTGGGCAGTCAGTTCCAAAGTTTCTCAGCAAGAACAGTGAGTAGAACACACTGAGGATGGCTTGTCAGCATCGACTTACTACGTCTTGTTGAATTGAACTGCCTTTGATGTTGTTGAATGTGAGCTCCCCTAGGCCTATAGGAAGAGCCTAGACTGATTTATTTGTTGAATGTCACAGCTGCCTCATGCAATTGTTTAAAGTTGGGGTGCAGAGCATCCCTTCCACAATGAAAAATGAGATAATCCACTAAACTCTGAAAGAGCACTGCACCCTGGGAGGCACATTGATTTCTTTTTTCTCTCTTCTGAGGCTGCACATTTTGGTGCCAGCATGAAGACTGGGATCAATAAGACAAGAGTCTTCTATTAAAGACAACATAAAAAACATATATATTTTGATTCAAGAGGAGGGGTAGATGAATTATGATGCTCAAAGAAGCAAGACACCAATGGATCAGGTAACAGGTGGAAACAAGTATGACAAGATATAGGGGAAAGAGCTTTAGTAATAGAATAAAAATATTTATCTCCAAATACCACCTTAATGACATACTGCCTATTTGAACTTGAGCAAGCTACTTAACATTCCTAAGGCTCATTTTCCCCATCTAATAAATGAAGTGATTGAACTAGATTGGCTTCAAGGTTCCTTAAAAACTCTAGATGCATAGTTTACAACCTGCTTCATATGCTTTCACCCAATGATTCCTAAGATAGCATATTCTTTATAGTCATACTTTCCTCTACAATAATGGAGGCTTTGTTCTTGTCATGGGGGCAATGGAAAAGCAGTGGAAAGCACCTTGGTAATGCCTCTATCCTACTTTATGGAAGAAATCTCACCAAGCTCTTCAGCTGATTCCAAAAATGGCATATGTCCAGAAAAGCATAAGTTGGAGACATACTAGCCAAAGGAAATTGGATGTCTGAGAAAGGATATGGTAGAAAGAAGTGAAGAAAGGGACAAACAATGAGGAAGAACTAAGTGGATGGAAATGCATAGCTTGCAACTCTGACATTGAGTGTGAAGGGGATGAATTCACCAACAGAAGAAAAATGGATAGCAGAATAGATCAAAAACTAGAACTCAACAACATATTATTTATAAGAAACAAACTGAAAATAAGAGCCAAATATAGAGTGAAGATGAGGAGCTAGAGCAGACTATACTATGCTTTAGCTGATCTAGAGAAAGCAAATAGCAGTCATGACCTGTGGCAGAGTTGGGACTAAAATGGATATAATTGGAAGGAATGAACAGGGTAACTATACTATGTTGGAAGATACTATGGATAATTAAGCCTTGTAAATATTGGATGGTAAGCTCCAAGTGTTGATAGCCAGATTTTTAAAGAAAAAAATTAAATGAATTCTAGATGGAAATAGATAACAAAATAATAATAGTTGGGGGAGGGAGGTTAATTTTCCCCTCTCAGAACTAGATAAATCTAACCCAAAAAACAGTTAAGGAAATAGGTAGAATCTTAGACAATTTAGATATGATAGATATCTGGAGAGAATGGAATGAAAACAGAAGGAAGTATGCCTTCTTCTCAGTGATACTTGTCACCTGTAAAAAAATTGACCATATATATTAGGGCACAAAAACATGATAGTTAAATGTGGAAAAGCAGAAATATCAAATGCATACTTTTTAGGCCAAAAAATTATATATAATAAGAGATCATGGAATCAGAAATTAAAAATGAATTGGAGACTAAATAACTTAATCTTAAAGAATGAATGGATTAAAAAACAAATTATTAAAATAATAACTAATATCATTAAAGAGAATAATAATAATTAGAACATATCAAAACATATAGGATATAGCAAAAGCAGTAATTAGAGTAAAATTTATATCTTGAATCTCTAAATGCTTATATTAATAAAGTAGTAAAAGAAAGGATAAATAAATTAGAATTGCAATTTAATAAAAAAAACAGAAAAAAGAACAAAAATCCCCAACTCAACACTAATTAGAAATCCTAAATACTAAAGGTGAGATCAATAAAACTATAAAAAAAACATTAAATTAATAAATAATTCTAGCAGATGGTTTTATGAGAAAATGAACAAAAGTGATAAACCATTGTTTAATCTGATAAAAAAGAGAGAGAGAAGAAAACCAAATCCCTAACATTAAAAGATAAAGGGCTGAATAGGCTAATAACAAAGATGATATTAAAGCAATTATTAGAAATTATAAAAATATTTTCCTTTTTTTTTCTTTATTATAAATTTTAAGACTGAAGAGTAGCTTAATATTGGATTCTCTGGCAGAGTAAATCATCCTCTACCCTGTTGTTCTCTATGAAGCTCCCTGTGAGCAGGGCATACATTGGACCCCCCCCCCATAACTGCTTGAAGCTAGCAGTAGATCTAAGTCTGAGCATATACATAATCCAGACATGGTTTCTGGTGGGATAACAATTGTTTAAAAAATGTAAATATTCTGCAAAAGCCTTACTTTAACACTCATCATACCATGGAGATAATCTTGCATTCCTGAAGGGTTATGACATTGGAACAAAAGTCTCACTGGAAAAGAAAAGAAGGAATGAATATCAATAAAACTTTTAAAAACCTGACAAAATTGGGTTTTGTTACTCTGAATATATATTGTATTTGCTTTTCTTTACATCTATTATATTCCCTTCCCCTACCTCAGTAAAAAAGGAGCTTATTGAGGGGAAAAAAGTAACATATGACTTGAATATGACTTTTTGTTGTTGTTCTTAAAGAGTTTTATTTCCTTGGATTATAGTTTCTAAAACAACGGAAAGAACTTTACATTTTATTCATAAATTAACATTTGAAAAGTTGAACATAAACACCTACCCCAATTACCAAGTACTCAGATATACATGTAACATGTGAACTTTTTTAAATAAATGAAATTCAAGGAGAAGTCAAACAGGCACTTATATTAAAGATAAATTGACTAGAGGAAAAAAAATGTATCTTAAACATTGTATAGGAACTTAACTTGCAGTGGCATTTAACTGAGCTCTGTTGCTGTGAAGAATACAGCTCATGCACAGGTATAGATGAATGATTTGTACATTTTCAAGAATCCATGGTTCTAGGTTACTCTCCATTTTGCCCACTCTGAGCCCATGCAGATTTTACCTATTGCAACCTAAATAGATCTCTCCCTTTCCTGATAAGCAGATGTAATATAAACCAACAAATTAAAACTAGCCCTTGCGTTGTTAGGTATTATCCTTCCACCATTTCTTCTGGGTGCATGCCTCCTGTTTGTTTACTATCTCTCATGGTCCTACCACAGGAGGCATTCAGTAAGATCTTTCAAACTGAATTGAATTGAAATAAATGTCACTATACCAGGAAAACATAGTTTGAATCCTGGCTCTGCCAATTATAAGCTATGTGACCGTAGCCAATCACTTCCCCTCTCTGGACTAGTCCAGATATGATCTCTAGGTTTCCTTCCACTTCTAAATCATATGACAATGAGATAAAAAGAGGGAAGAAAGGATAGGGAAGCAGGGGGTTAGAGCTCTTCCATTTATAATAACAATGAAATTTATATGATGAATTAAGGTTTGTAAAACATTATATTTGTGTTACTTTATTTGATCTTCACAGTAATCTTATGAGGTAGGTGCTATTATCCCCATTTTAGAGATGAGGAAACATTCATGAAGTCTAAATACTATAAGAAGAACCAGCTATCCCAATTGAATTTAAAATGTCAGTAGAAATCAGCTGAATATCATCTTAGCCTTCAGGTATTAATTCTATCTGTGAATAGAGTTTTCACATTTGCTCCTTAGGGCTTTAGGCAATTATATATATATATATATATATATATATATATATATATATATATTCATGTGGATGGCATGAGATTGTATTAGTAGCCTGAAACCTATATCCTTTGAGTCATAATTAATCCAAGACCACTGGGACTCCGCCCTAATGTGAGAAATTTTGAGGTCAAGCACAAATGTAACACACACTTTTTTCAGAGGAGAGACATTAGAAGAGGCGCAAAACTTGGGAGGATGTAGGGGAGGGGTGTGTGAAAAGGACAGGGACAGCAGGCAGTAAATTATTTGCTGCTCTCCTTCCTTCATCCACAAAAAGAAACTCCCAATCATACTTTAACACATTTTCTCTCCAGGGATTCCTCATCTCGCCTTTCTTACAAGCCAGCCTCTCTCCTGCTCCCTGGTCCTAAGTATTAGTACTTCTCTCCAGGAAGAATGGATAGTAACCCCTTCTGTGAGAGAAAGAGACAACAGTGGGACTGACTAGATAACCTCCAAGACATGGTTCAGTTCTGAGATTCTATCCTCTAAACCACTCTAGCAACCAATTCTTCCTCCCACTCAACAGAAGTTGTCTTAATTTCTTCTTGTAGTATTTACGCATCATGAATTACAAATTTGATTTGAGGACCCATTTCTCACTGCTTACCCCAGCTAGTGCTGCTTGCCCTTGGCAGTAATTGCCCCAGTGCTGAAATAGCTAATTACGGCTATTGCAGAAGGTCCAAATACCAGTAGAGTCGCCACCCCGGCATGCAAATAACTCCCCTCTATATTGGTATATAAATCTATATGTAAACATACATCAGCAGGGAAATGTTTGTACATTGCTTCTGGTGTGGGGGGGAGTGATGCAGAAATACATGATCTCTATCCTTAGGGCTTCATTTACATCTGATAGCTCCGAGAGACCTTATCTAGGCTAGGCAAAAAACAAAAAACAACCCTATAAAATCGTTTCTAGTTGGAAGGTAGGAAAACTTCAGAAGTTGGGAAAACAATTATCAGTGATGCATTTCTAGAATCATTAAGAGGCTGTGGCTAAGTAACAAAGCTACAATATATATAAAGCAAACATAATTTGAAAGACTGTATAACTCGGCCTCTATCTGGAGATGGAAATATAGGGAAAGAAAACTTTCTTTTCTGATTGAAGGTGGTCCTATAAATGGCATTGCTATAGAAAGGGGCAGTGGAGCTAGGCCATGTTTTCAGCAGTTTCCTGAGTACTTGCTTTATCCAGAGCTCCATTGCTTCAGCCCAGAGGCATTGCCAAGTTTGCAGAGAAAAGAATGGGCATGATGTGATTGTCGCAGAAGGCTATAACATTTCAGATAGAACTTTGTGAAAAGACTTTCTAAGCATATAAATATGGAACATGAACACAACTGGACAAATATCACTGAAGTGGTTGTCAGGCTGTTGTAGCATCATGGTTCTGTCACTATAGTCTCAAAAAATAGCCTTAGTACCAATTTTTTTTCTGCCAAAGAAACTCTGAAGGTCACATTCGTGTCTGTTGTACCTGGGATGATTACTGTAAAAAGCTGAAATACCAGGCAGGGGCCAGAATTCCCAAGGGAAAAGACATGAAAGGCATTGAGGAGTGTGAGTGTGAGGTCAGGCCTTCAGGTCAACAAGAGTCATGGTAGAGCCCTGTGGTTGGTCATGGAACTCTTGGGGGAAAGCAAGGGATAAAAGTCAGAGTTAAGAAACTGAGGCTGCCAGTAGCTTAAGCTCCATTCCATTGTCCTTCAAACCACTCAGATGACATTTCAGATTCATTTTTGTCTTACTTCTCATGTCCAATCTAAGTCCACAACCTCTACAATGTCCCTTATTTCATTCTCTACTTCTTCACTTACTCTACAACCCTTGAGTTCATGTCTTCATCACCAAAATGAGGACCAAATAAAACAGTATGTGGAAAGCATGATATAAATGCTAGTTTTTGTTCTCATTATCGTTATTATTACTATCATTAGTGTATTGTCACCTCTTTTCTAGACCTTTGCAAATAATCTTCTGAATGAGCTGTCCACATTCATTCTCTCCTCCACTTAAGTTTATTCTTCACAATGCTGATGAAAGAATCTCCCTACTTCTCAAATTTCCTATTCATGTGGCTCCATCTTGCCTCTAGGATAAAATTTAAATTTCTTGACTTGGTCTGCTTATCAGCTTCACAATTTTAAGGAGCAAAGACAGTCCAAATACTCCCTCTGCCCCTGGTTGAACTATTGAGTTTATTAATCATATAAAAAACTCATCTAGAGGACAAAATATACTAAGGATGTATGTCCCCCAGTTATCTGGGCTTGGTCCTAAGATAGGTGATAGCATCTGTCCTGGAGAGAGGTCAGCCCTCTTAAGAACTCCTGGCTAGTTGTAAGTGGTCAAAGAAATTAAGTCTAGTACTGTTTTATTCTCAGGGGAACAAAGGAACCTGGAGCTTTTGAGAAATCTATCCAACCTAGGTTAGGTTGCCCCACAAGCCTTTGAATATACCAATCATGAGCAAACTAAATAAGGATGAATAGGGGAGTTGGTAGAAATTCATGTGGTGTCAAGGGCTGCACATAATGGACTCATCAGTCATTCTTTTTGTTTGTTTGTTTGTTTTTATTGCATGTGCATCCTCCTTCTGGGAAAGGGATCTAGTCAAACCATATTGCTTCACCAAGACCTTAAAGCTCTCCACAATCAGACTTGTACTTTTATGATCTCATTTTACATTATTCCACTTCAGAAACTATATTCCACCATGGATTTACCTGATCTCATTCTGCCCTCTCTCAATTCTGTGCCTTTATGTAAGCAATCTTCAACACCTGGGATGTTTTCCCTCCTCACTTCCCCCCATTTATATGCAGCTCAAGTGCCAGCTTCTACACAAAGCCATTCCTGATGCCCCAAATTGCTAATACCATCTCTCACTATATTGTAGTTAACTCTCTGGTATTTGCTTTGCATTTACTCTGTATATATTTATCCACCTGAATGCTTCTTCCCCTGAAAGAATGCAAGCTGCTTGAGAGCAGGGGTTGGTTCATTCATTTATTCATTCATACATGTATGCACACATACATTCATATTCTTAGTGCCTAGTACAGTAATTATTGATTATTTGAAATATTTCTCTTCCTTCAAGAACAAGCTTAGGTACTACATTCTCCATGAAGCCTTCTCTGATTCTCTCCCAGCTTAGTTACTTGTTAAAATGAATAAAATGGAAATATGTGATAATACATGTATAACCCAGCTTGAATTGCTTGCCAGTTCCCAGAGTGCGGCGAGAAGAAAGGAGGGAGACAATTTGGATCATATAACTTCAGAAAACTTACATGGAAATTTGTTACTAAAAATAAAGTGATTTCTTGCTCTTATTTTCTAAGATCACTTTGTCAGAATCTCCCCTTTATCTGAATCTCTCCTCTATCACATAGAACCTGATGTAGAGGATAGATGGTTGAACACAGATTTAGAAAAGGTCCGAGTTCATATCTTACTCTATCTTATCTTATCTTACTTATCTTACTATCTTACTTATCTTATTCTAGTTGTTTGACTCTGAAGGAAGCATTTCACCCTAGCTTGATTTTCCTGATCTGTAAAATGAGGATAAAAATTGAACTTACTTCATAGGATTATAGGGTTATTGTATGCATCAAATGAGGTTATAGATATAGATATATGAAAGACAGAGAGATACAAAGACAGAGACAGGAGGGAGAGGGACAGAGGGAGGGGAAAAGGGGGAGGAAGAAAGAGAAAAGAGGAGGAGAGACAGAGAGATAGGGGTGGGAAGAGAGAAGAGAGAGAGAGAGAGAGAGAGAGAGAGAGAGAGAGAGAGAGAGAGAGAGAGAGAGAGAGAGAGAGGATAGACAGACAGAGACAGAGAAAGCTTTGCAAAACTAAGTGTGAAGTGGGTTTGTTCTGACTCTACTCTCAATGGGCCAGATCTACCAAATTTTACATTCCACCCCTTCAGTGGTTCTCTGGTACTCAGAGGAGGTTGGAGATTGTGTCTCTTTTCTACCATCATCTGATCAAGTTTCCAATTGCTCCCCTCCTCCATTTAAGGGTCTGATAACTAGCCCCAGCTCCACTTAACCACTTAACATCACGTTGGTTTTGACAAAGGGATATTATCTTCAAAAATATAATAAGATCAAACTTGTACTACATTTCCCCCCAACACCTCTGGGACATAATCCCCCCTACCCTACAAAGCACATACTACCTCTGTCTCTAGGACAGAGAAGAAAATTAGGATTGCAAGTTACCTCAGTTCACACATAGGGTTAGACCTACCAAATTCATGTCCGGAGTCCCACTAGATTAGTTCCCCTGAACCCTTTTTCCATTGAGCTTTTGCTACTGGGCTGATTGTAAGACTGAATCTGGATTCCTGGTTCCTCGTGGTTTGAACTGCTAGGACAGAGACTATTCCTTGTACCTAGAACTAAAAAGGGCAAAGAAAAAATACTCAAACCAGAAGGTTGCTTCTCAGGGCCACATGGCCTAAGGAGGGGTAAAGTGCCCTCAGCACCTCCTCTTACCACATGGCATCACCTACTATGAGTTAAAAAGTCCTTCATCCCCAGAGAAAAATGAGAGAAAACATGAAGTAGAAACCTTGCTCAGGAAACCAGTTTTAAAAATGTTACATTTTTACACTACATGGTCATTGGGAAAAGGTCTCTCCCAACCATGTGGTAGGCAAAAAGCAAAATGCTCGCAAATGCACCGATTCTTCTATCACCCAGAAACAGGTTTCTGGCATCTTCCACAAAGGTGATACCATCTTGGGAGATCTAGGCATGTGCCAAACCCTCACCACACAAGTACTATCCATCTATTGCCATACATTCACTCACATACACACACACACACTCAGTCACACACATGCACGTATATGTATGTATGCATATTTATAATACACATGTATGTATATATATGCACATATATATTTATAATAAATGCAATAAAATAATAATAGCAAAGAAGCTGACCTACTGTTGTTTTTATCCCTTTTCTTATGCCTATTTGTGTTCAAGCAATATTCCCATATTGGATTACAAACTTTCTGAGGGTAGATTCTCTGAAGGTGACTTAAAAAATATATATTTATATATGTAATATATTTACATACCTGCAAACAGCATTAAATCTTTATAAATAACAAGTATTTAATAAATGGTCACTGAAATTAATTTAAATTAAAAGTATTTGGGTGGGTTCAACTGCCTTTGAATCTGGGTCAATTATGGTTTCCCTAAGTCATCCCTCTGGATTTGAAGAATTTTTGCTGCCTTTTGACTAGGCTCTTTCCCATCTGTGTCAACTACATCCTCAGGACAGAGTGCAGAGCCTGCAGGAGGTTATGAAAAAGCTGGGGATGGCAGCTCAAGCAGAGGTGAAATTGGATAGCCCCCCAGATACCTTCCAAACCCAAGAGTCTCTGATTCCATGAACCTATTATTTCCTTCAGGCCCCAAACAAATGGATTAGAGAGGCATTCAGAATAATAACAACTCACATTTCTATAGCACTCTACAGTTTACAATGTATTTTCCTCACCATAATCATGGAAAGCATGCAGCCCAAGTATTGTTATCTACATTTTTCTAAATAAGGCACAGAAACCCTGCAGAGCTGCATTTACTACCAGATTTATTTTTTTAAACCAGAAAATGTTTTAAATTTATAATTCCATATTTATAATGTTGGCCACAGCATTATGATTATTCCTTGTCTATAATTTAGTATTTTTCACCATTTGTGGAGAAACATTAAAACAAGTTAAACTTGAATTAAACTGAGTTTCTTTTCTTTCTTTTGAGATGGTTGTTTAATGGAGACTAAACCAATGAGAAACCATTGTTGTAAGCATGCTTAAATATCATTGTGTGGAGACCCAGGAGGAGAACTAACTGTAAGGATGTTAATGGTTGTGATGTGTTTGTTTTTTTTAATAAAATTCCAAATGTTTATAAATGTAAAAAAAAAAAACCCTTACCTTCCATCTTGGAATCAATACTGTGTATTGGTTCCTTGAGGTCATCGTAGCCAGTAAGTGATAGTATCTGGACCCTAATCCAAATCTACACACACACATGCATACACACACGCACACACACACTATACAGCCTCTAAGAAAATTCGCGCAGAAAAACTGGAGGAGGGAAAGAAACCCTTTATTGCTAATCAAATATTCTAACAAATAGGATAGTGAGTCTTGAAATCCACCCCCAGTCCATCTCCAACTCCCTCCAATTAGGTGTGAGAGCTCCATGGGAACTTGCCAGAAACACGGTGGATCTGACATTGCAGTCCCTGTACCTCCCCACCATCTGTGCCAGAGCATCCACCATCCCACAAGCACAGAATTCTCCTTGACCCTTTCCACCTACCATCTCCAGCAGCTGTTGCTCTGATGAATTGGCAGTATCAAGCACTGGTGAGCACTCTATCAGTATTTACAACATAGAAACACCCCCTTCCACCCCCACTTCCTACCATATGATACACAAACAGGCACACATATTCACCCTTCGCTTAAAATAAATCCAGACAGGGCTGAGATTCAGAATGAGTCCTGGATCAGAATCAGTGCAAGGTCGTTCAGCCCAGAGAGAAAAGCCTGTGTTCTCTCTTGGAAGAGATGGGAGAATGTGGAGATAGAAGGACTAGAAGGGCTTTTGCAAGCATAAAGCCTTAGATACAATAACCCATAAGCCTCAGGGTGATGAATTCTGTCCTCCATTCTGACTGTTGCATCTAGAAGACCATTCCACTTACATACAGTCAGAAGACCTTTTCAGAAAAACTGCCTCCCCAGCAGTCTGCAGGGTTACCTGTATTTCTAATAGGCATCTGAGCACTGCAAAACGTCAGCAGGGTCAGAATGGACTCTGGCTCTGGCTCCTACCAACTTTCATGGTGTTTCCTGGCAGCTGAACTCTGGCACGTGTGAGAAATACTCCCAGTTTTTGGAAGCATTCAAGAAAAGAAGAAATCAAGGGATTCGGCCCAAGCCTATGCTTAGGGCCAAGTGCTCCACTAATCAGTGTAAGGAAGGGAGGAAAGAAGCAGGCTGCCACCAGCGGGGAGGCTTTGAGCGGAATGATCCTTACCAATGGAAAGCAGAGGAAATAGATGGGTACATAAGGTGCTCAGGTGGGACACAAACCCAGACCAAATGGATTTTGTCCAATTTATTCACTTCTAATCATCCACAAAACCAGTATTGGGCACAATAGTCTCTTCTCCCACAGCCTCCTCTTCTTAGACTTTAACGATCATGACAAGACAATTCAAATCCATCCATCAAACTCACATAGACACACTTGCCGATTTCCCCATTTATCCGTTCCCATCACTTTCCAGCTTCTTTCTTCTTTTTCATACTATGAGGAGATGAAAAGAAGAAATTTGTACCCACTAACTCCTCTGAGAGAGAAGCAGCATTCACCAGTGAAGAAGACTGTTGCCTGTGGCATCCGTTCCTTCATCTGATGCCAGGCAGAAGGAAGCAAGTATGTGCGAGGCACTGTAATAAGCACTTAATGAATAGTATCTTATTTGACCATCACAGCAAACTTGGGAGGTAGATGTGACTTTGAATCTTAATTTACATTTGAGGAAACTGAGGCCAACAGAGGCTAAATAACTTACTTTGAGTAACACAACTAGTATCTAAAGTTGAATCTAAACTTACTTAGGTCTTTCTGACTCCAGGCCCAGAGTTCTAACCACTGTAAGACACAGGTCAATTTATAATGATCTATCTATCCATTCATCCATCTATCTATCTGTCTGTCTGTCTATCTATCTGCCTGTTTGTCTGTCTATCCATCCATGCAGCTATCTGTCTGCCTATCCATTTATCCATCTATCTATCTGTCTGTCTATCTACCTATCTATCTGTCTATCATCCACCTATCTATCTGTCTGTCTATCTGTCTGTCTGTCTCTGTGTCTCTATTTGGCAAAGGAGATAAATAGAAGTTAACCAGACTAGAAAATGTTCACAAATTAGGTCTAATGAATCCCTTCTTACTAAACACAGCTATATTGTTTATATAGGCACAGTATATTGGGGTATGGACCTTGAGTCAAGAAGACTTGAATTAAAAACAACCCTATGGGGAGGTAGCTGCATGGCTTAGTAGATTGAGAACCAGGCCTAGAGATGGGAGGTTCTGGATTCAAATGTGGCCCCAGCAACCTCCTAGCTATATGACCCTGGGGAAGTCACTTAGCCTTGGAACTCTGCTGCCTTGGAACCAATACATAGTATTGATTGTAAGACAGAAGGTAAGGGTTTAAAAAAAAAGTCAACCCTAGACAAATCACTTGACCGGTCTGTCTTAGTTTTCTCATCTACAAAGTTATCATAGGCAGATAACTTAGTCAGGGAGGTCCAAATTCAAAGATAGTAGAATTCCCCAAGTACTTTTTAATAATACAAGTTAAATTTAGTGACAATTTATTAACTTGTCTGCCTCAGTTTTCTCAGCTGTAATGTGAGATAATTATAGGGCCTATCTCCCTAGATTAGTGTGAGAATCAGATGAGATAGTATTTATAAAATATTTGAAAACACTTAAAGTGCTATTTAAATGCTGGTTATTATTATGACTTTCCCCCTCCCATTCTATAGTCTTTCAAACCCTTTCTAGTTTTAACAACTAACAAATCCTGAGGCAAACCCTCTCCTCCCATTGGGCTATGCTCCCTAAAGTTCTCAGTATGAGCTATGCAAATTCCCCAGAATTTGTCTTTGCTCACTTGGGTTCCAGAAGGTCCTCCCCTCCACTCTCTCCTTTTTAACCCTAGTCATCCTCAAAGGATGGGCCCAAACTTCTTTACAAAGTCTTCCTCTCCATTCTCTTGGGACCACTATGGCAAGCTCTAAGAGTACCTACTATTGATTGATACCCTCTATTCAGCCTTTGCCAATCAAGCAAGCAAGTCTTTCTCAATCACCTACTACTGTGTATCACGTCCTTTGTGAGAAGCTAGGAATTCCCAGACAAAAGCAGAACAGACGTCAAGATTACATTCTGTTTGGGTAGACAACCTGTACATATATAGCATATATATAAATACATATATATGTGTTTATATATATATATATATATATGTCAGATATCTGGCCTCTTTGTACCTTCTACCCCTTTTGTTTGGTTCTATCCTTTAGGTTAGATTAGGTCCTGTCCTTTATTTCTCTTCCTTATGACAGCCCCCAAATATTTCAAGCCATGTACTTACTGAGACTTCTCTTTGTCAGGCTAAACATACCTAGTGCCTTCAACTTAACACCCTGCTGGGCACAAAACAATATAATAGTATTGAACTGAATTGAACGGAATTGAATTCTTGTCCCAATCACACTATAAAAACCAAAGCAATATAAAGCAGTCACCCATCCTTGGCAAATTTTGATAGGTAATCTCATTAGTGTTCTTTCTACTAATCCTCAAGAATTAGTAAATACAACTCCATCCTGCTACGAGATACTCATCTCCCTCAGGATTTGAAATGAACCATCAGAAAGAGGAATTGTGGAAGCCTGGGTAAATGTGCCTTTGAATCCAGATACCAGGTTGTGTCTCTAATCGGACTTCCCTGGAGTAATAAGGTCTTCTGATCATTCCTTGCTCTGAGCTTCCCTACATGATTTTCCGTTTACCTCTCTGATAATTCCCTTCAGTAGATAATCAGAGTTTCACATTCAAAGTCACTTAAGTTTGAATAGGCTTTCTCAGGGTCCTTTGAGTTCTTAAATATTTCATATCTGCTATGCTTGAATCTTCCTAAGAGCTTACAGCCCCAGGAGCTAAAGAAATATTCAGAAGGCAGCCGGGTAGAGGCTTACTGCCTGCAGAAACTCTCCCAGGGACACTGAAATCCCATCTCATTGATGAGTCAGACATGCCAACCTACCTGGTGACCAACTTTCCCTTTGGACATGTTTCTGCAGTCCATTCTGCATCCTTTTCTTTTAACACTCTTCACAATAACATCACTTAGAGCTTTTTTAGGGAGAGAAGATGTCTTATGTTGAGGCAGCTCAAGGGTTAGCTCCCCTGCCACATTTCCTTTTTGTGCTATAAAGAAACCAAGGAAGACTTAAGTTTCCAGACACAAATTTTTCTTTGGATGCTGCCTCAAGCCTCTCCCCACTCTAGTCTATCTCTCAATCAGTGATCTTGCTAAAATACAGGAATGTATTTCATCTATTTAGTTACTTAATTATTTATTACTGAAAATGTAACTTCTTTATTCAACAAACTCCAGTGGTTCCTTATTAGCTCCAGGGTAAAATATAAAATCCTCTCTCTGGCTTTTAAAGCTCTTTATAATCTATCATCTTCCAACATTTCCAGACTTCTATGCTTTATTCTCCTTTACTTGCTCTATAATCCAGTTTAACTCATCCATTTGCTGTTCCTTGAGCAAGATATGCATATATATATATACATATATATATATAATTTTTATTTTTAAAAAAACCTTACCTTCCCTCTTGGAATCAATATTCCAGTGCAGTAGAGAGGTAAGGGCTAGGCAATGGGGATTAAGGGACTTGTCCAGGATTGCATAGCTAGGAAGTATCTGAGACCAGATTTGAACCCAGGATTTCCCATCTCTAACCCTGGTTTTCAATCCATTGAGCCAGCAAGCTGCCTATTACTGATTGTCCCATATGCATGAGATGAAGACTTCCCTGCCTTGCTTCAAAATTGAGCTAAGATTCTGCCTTCTGTAAGTAATCTTTCCTGGTCCTACTTAATGCTAGTCCTTTCCCATGAGATTATCTCCAATTTATTCCATATATACCCTAGTTGTACATAGAACATATTGTCTCCCCAATTTAGACTGTAAACTTCTTGATGGCAGGGAATGTTTTTGCCACTCTATCCACAGAGCCTAGCACAGTGCATGATACATGGTACACGCTTAATAAATGCTTGTTTATTTGAATTATTGACTTTAAACAAGTCAGTGACAAAATGTTAACTAGCACTACCTCAAACACATATCCCTAGAGCACTCCATTGGATATTGCCTTCCAAGTTATCAGCAGATCTTTAATTCTGTTTGTCCAACAAGCCATTTAAAAAGTTTAAAAGCAATACAACTATATTATTTAGAGCACATACTTCTCCATCTTTATTCCTTTTCATCTCCAGAACTTCTGTCCCGGAGGCTCCCTGATTGGTGAGGGTCTCTTCCAGACAATCATGCCAATAAAGCTCCCAGCAGTGCTTCATTAAACTCCCTATTCTCTATCCCCCTAACTGCCTTGCAGAGAATGAACCCTTTTCATCTCACTACCTCCTTCTTGCTATTACTCACTCCTCAGTTCTGTAACTATGATCAAAACAACTATACTTCTGGAAACATGATCAAATCAATTCTGACATTGTCCCTAAATGAAGACTTTATCCAGAGAGGTCCTTTTATGGCCACTCTTCCCCTTTACTTATTGTCTCCTTAACTTAGAATGTAATGTTCCTAGGAGGAACTTTAGCTTTTATAGGAATTTGCTTTTATATTTATATCCTTAATGGTTCTTGGCACATAGTAAGTATTTAATAAATCATTTATCAGTTCATTCGTCATCAAATACTTTGACAAAATCTAAATAAAATGTATCTTTATCATTTCTTGATTAAATAGTCTAGCTACCCTGTCAAAAGGAGCGTAGTGGATAAAACTCTAGATCTGGAGTCAGGAAGACCTGGATTCAAATTTGGTCTCAGACACTTATTGTCTGTGTTACCCTGAAAAAGTCCTTTCAACTTGTTTTCCTCATTTGCTAGAGAAGGAAATGTCAAACCACTCCAGGATCTTTCCCAAAAAAACCCCAAATGGGGGGCAAAAAGAATCAGATATGACTCAACAATGACAATAAAAATACCTTGGCCAGCAAAGGAATAACTTTAGTTTGACATGATCTCTACTTGAAGAAATATTGGGTCTTGGGGAGCATAGCTTCCTTTCCTCATATGTCCTTTAATTTTTCCAAAAATCAAAATCAATCCAATTGATCAATGATTTCTAGATACCATTCTCTTCCCCTTTTCACACTTGCTCTTCTCTAACTTGACAGCACTGCTGTTTTCTTTCATCTTTCAAAGGTCATCAGTAGTGGCAAACAATCATGTAATTGATGGGTCATGTAACTTGAACTCAAATAGATATGAGATGTTCCCTATTATATTATACATTTGAATTCCCCTCAAATAATTTAGATGACAATCCAACCATGCTTGTCCATCCTGTAGTACTCTCGTCCTGCATCCCATATATTCACTTCTCACTCAACATGCTGGAGGTTTTCTTACTCTTTCTTGAGTTGAGCAGTTTTACTGTCTGTCCTTTGTCTGTTATCATTATCCCATCCACCCTACATCATAATCTCATTCCTTATTTGATCTTCAATTTTTCCCCAACATAGAAAGATTTTCCCTGAAACAAAAGCTCATTTGGAGAAAATGCTAGTATTCTTCTTTTGATGTTGTGTGATATTAGGGTTATGAAGTGGCTTTGAAGAGACTACATCTCCAAGCAATTTAAATAGAAGATAATCCAAAAAACAACAGAAGTATTTGGTAAAAATGAACTGGCTGCAAGATAATATAAAGAAAAAATACATGCCATGCTACAAAGAATTGTATCCAAGAAATATATCTCTGAATAAATTAGGAACTTGTGATGAATGGGATTCAATCAGTGAACAGCGCACATGTCACAAAGAATCAAAAATGACTGAAATGACTGAATAACATGGACAAGAGTTGCACAGGATAGAAAGACATAGCTGATTTATGATCTGCATCATTAGAGTTATACCAACATAAATGAAACCACAGTGGCATTGGAGTATTAAAGTTAAAGAACAACTTTTTTATGTTTAAGTTTTCTTTTCTAGCCTCAATTCATTCAGATCCTTAGCACTCAACACTATTCTTACAAGACTGAGTCATACTTTTGTATTTGTCTTTGCTTTCATATTCTGTCCATGTCTTTTTTTAGTTACCATTTATTTTTGTTATATGTATATATTATATTTATATATTAACATAACATAATATACAAGAAAACAATAATATAATACATATGATTTATTATAAATATATATTAAATTATAATAAATATGCTTATGCAAGAGAAACAAATTCTCACGTTAGTTATGTCCAACAATCTACATCTCATTCTTTTTCCTTTCTCCATCTCACCCCTCCTCCCTCCCCAAGAAGGCAGATAATGATTCAGGTCATGCATTTATTATCATAAAATACAGGTTTTTGTGTTCATCATACTGTGAAACAAGACACATATTGCTTATACTAGAGAAAAATTCTTGAAAGAAATAAAATGAAGAATAGACTGTTTAAATCTGCAGTCAAACTCCAACTGTTCCTTCCTTGGCAGTGGACATTCTTTTTCATGATGAGTCCCTTGAGGTTGTCCTGGATCCTTAAGTTGTTGATAACAGTTAAATCATTCACAGTGGATTACTATACATCATTGATGTTTCAGTGTACAATGTTCTCCTTGTTCTGCTCTCTTCACTTTGCATCACTTTATATAAGTCTTTCCCAAGTTTGTTGATGAGTTCCTAGTGTATTCACACACCTAGTTCCTTGTGTATACACAGATCTTTTCCTCTTCATTAGAGTTATTTCTCTGTCTTCTTTTTCCTCTTCCTTTCCCTTTCTCACGAACATTTTTGCCCTACTTACCTGCTTCTTCTCCTATCTACCTTCTTCTCCTATATAATGGAGAGACATATACCCCTATACAGTGATCACAACATATATGGTATCATGAGCAATTCATGGTACATTTTATGCCTCACAATTCTAGCCAATATTCCCATTGATTAAACTCTCTCAGGACAAGACCATGCCATTTTATTAATTTCAAAATCCCCTTGGCATGAAGCAAATAAAGTATATGCCCAAAAGAGGGACCAGCTAGATGGTTTAGCAGTTACAGTGTTGTGCCTAGAGTTAAGAAGACTCATCTTTGGAGTTCAAATCTGGCCTCAGATACTAGGTATGTGACCATGGGTAAGTCATTCAATCCTGTTTACCTCAGTTTCCTCACTGGTAAAATGAGCTGAAGAAGGAAATGACAAATCATTCCAGTGTCTTTGACAAGAAAACCTCAAATGGGATCACAAAGAGTTAGACATGATAGACAAGCAACTAAAAAACAATAAAGCAAAAACTGTATTGAATGAATCACTGACATGATATTTAAATAGCACTTTAATGTTTACAGAACACTTTCCTCACAATCCAAAGAGACAGAATAGCTGAGTGGAAAGTGGACTGGTAGTCATGACATCTGGGTTCTAAACTTTTATAATATGAGACGGTCATTTAACTTCTCCAGGTCTTACTCTCCTCCTCTGTAAAATGAGGGGGTTGAACTAGATGGTCTTTCATTATACTTCCCTCTTTAACCTTCAATGACTTCACATTTTTGAAGCACTCTTATGTGGAAGAGAGATGAGACTTGTTCATCTCCTCCCCCAAAGAACAGAGCTGAGATGAATGGAAGTTTGAGAGAGAGGAAGTTTGAATGAAATCAAATACTTCTAACAATTATAGCTCTCTAAAAGGGGAATGTACTTCCTAGAAAGTAGTGAATATCCCTTCACTAAAAGTCTTCAAATGAAAGTTGAATTACTGTTGGGTGTTAGTGTTCTTGTTCTAGAATTGTTTGGCCATGAAAGTCTTTGAGAGCCTTTATATTTCTAAAGTGTTATGATAATGATCCAAGATAGAATGAATGAATGAATGAAAGTCCTTCTTAGCTCCATCACTGAACAAAATGATCAAGAAGACTTTTTTGTTCTTTTTCTCCCTCCTATCTCCACTGTTCCCATACCAGGTGCCTAATAGCTCTCATTCTCCTTCACTATCTCAATCATCTTCTTCCCTCTCTCTTTCTAGCTTGGAAGCTACTATCCTGACACATGGAGGTATGTGTTTCCTATAGACCTTCCTTGTTTTCTCATTCTATTCCATTTTGCTTTGTATGTCTCCAAGAAAGTTAAGTGACCATCCCTTAAATGAACAAAATAAAAGGGCCTATTGATTTTCACAATGACTTAGATATCAAATTCTTCTGAAAGGCATCTTTAGCCTTAGAAACTGACCTCTACACATTGGTTTACATTTGCCTTTTAGTTTATACATGCCTTTCTGTTCCCTTTTTGAAAACTTATGTATTTTACATTATCTTTTAATATAGTGTGGGAATTTTACATCCCTGAGAAACTCATAAGAAAAAAATTGGGGATTTGCATGATATTCAAGAGCCCCCATATTCCAACATTTAAAAGACTATCTCTAAACCCTAAAATGATGTAAAAATCCCAACCTTTGATCCTTAACTGTATTTCTTATTTTTTTCTGTAAGTTCAAACATTTTAACTATTTCTCACTCTAATCAATTAATCCAAAAGACTTTCTCTCCTTCAATCTCTTGTTACTAACTCAGCCCCCAGCATAATATATATTCTTCTCTATTTGGTCAACCTAAGTTCCAGATTTCAACTATTTCCATTAGTATTTCCTATCCTGTCTTCCTTCCTTTTTAATAAGTTGATACAATATCAAGTACAAAAAAAAAAGGTCTACAAGATTAGGAGTTTTGACCTTTAAATAGCTTCAGAGGGAGAACAATTTAGACATAAACACCTGATTCATATTTACAGTCCTCTCTCTCCCTCTTTCATTCAGGTCATAGTCCTCTCTATCCCTCTTGCATTTAACTAATCCTTCTACAAAGGCTGGTGACAGTCATTTTTAGGAAGTTGTTTTTATGTGGTCCTTGCATTCTCCTTAGGAAGGTGCTTTGTATTTTTAAAGACCCTTCCAGCTCATTGAAGATGACCACATCCTCCATTGATCAAGGAGAAAAGGGATGAAATATTATATCTAGTTTATAAATTATTGAATCTAGCCTAGGATAAGGTTCATGTTGAGCAACTAGAACACAATAAATTCAGAGAGTTATTCAACACCTACTATGTGCCAGGCACTGTGCTCAGTGCTTTACAAATATCTTCTCATTTGATCCTACAACAACTTTGCAAGGTAGGTGGCTTTTATTATGCCCATTTTACTGTGGAGAACACTGAGACATATATAGGTTAAGTGACTTTCCCAGGATCACACAACTAGAAAGTTTCTAATGTCAGATTTGAACTCAGAACTTCCTGACTCCAGCCCCAACACTCTAGCCACTGTGCTACCTCCACAATGGGTCAGACCCATATTCCTCCAGGTCATCATTCTTTCATCGCTGACAGAGGGTCTGTCATTAATGAATTTATCTTAACACTTTTGATGATTATTTGTTTTTTTTAATCTATGCCATTCTTTGAGATTAATGACATCATAGAATTTAGAGTAGGAAAGTGCCTTACAGATCATCTAGTCCAACTTTTGCATCATATCAGGGAGAAAATTAGTCTGGAAATAGGAAAGCTATTTTCCTAAGGCTGCACAGGTAAGAAATAACAGAAATTTACACATTGATCCCTTGACTCCTCAATTCAATGTTTTTTTCCACAGTTCCCTATCATCTCTCACAATGGAACTCTATACATTTTTTACTCATTGTGTTAAAGTAGCCTGTCTATTCTCTCATCAGATGGCCCATTTCAAGTTTCAAGGGAGATTTTTGACTTTTACCAACTTTCCCCAATCTTAGCTAACTGTTCCAGTTTTTGGAGAATATGCTATTTATATTAGTCAAGGCTGGCCCTCTAAATAAGTAGAAAAGGAGCTCCATGATTCTATGTCGAAAGCTAAAGCCATGTTGTGTTTTATGGGGAAATAGGATATCCTCCCTGACTAAAATAATACCTCTGACCTGGAGATCTCAAGTATAGCCATTAGAAACTTATCTTTGTAGTTCAATAAAAAAACATTCTTGATATTCAAGAGCTTCCTTATTGAAAGGCAAATCTCTCAATAAGGCAGTACCTAAAGTCAGAATGTAATGTTTCAGGAGGGATTTAATTGATAATTTGCTGAAAGCAAACAAGATGAGAAGGTTGGGAAGGATTTTCAAGGGGTGCTCCAGAAGGGAATAGGGAACCGAAGTATTAGTGGTCAGCATGTTCATTCTGAATTAACAGTAAATTATAAATCTCGCTAAAGCTAATTCACTCAGACTCCATTAAGAAAATGGAATGTGGAAGGTAATAATCCAAATATTTTAGCCCTAGAGAGACCATATTTGAAGTATTATGGACAGTTCTGGCCTTAACATTAACAATAAGAGGACCTGAGACCAAAATGTTTGAGGATTATTTGGTGATACTGGATGTTTTTAACAGGATAAGAAATATTTCAGTTTATTATATTTTTGCCTGTGAGTTCTTTATAGAATCATAGAACTTTAGAGTTGCAAGTTACTTCAGATTCTATTTATTCCATCCTATAAATGAATAAGAATCTTTCTACAAAATTAACAACAACTATAAGGTCATCTTGCATTTGCTTGAAGGTTTTGAGTTGGGGGAAATCTAATACCTACCAAGGCAACACATTCTACTTCTGGATAGCTCCGATTATTTGAAAGTTTTTCTCCTTCTGACAACAATCCCAAATTTCTCTCTTTACAGATGCTACCTAATTCTAATTCTGCCCCAAAGGTATGACTTCCTTTCAAATTCTTGAAGGTAGTTATAATGTCCTAAGTATTCACTAGGCTAAATATCACAAGTTCCATCATACAGAATAATCTCAAGGTTTTTCACCATTATGGTGGTCCATCCTCTAAACATTCCAATTTATCAAATGTATTCCCTAAAAGTTTTTTTCTAGAAATGAACATAATATTCTAGATATTGTTTTCTAGTAATGGAAATAGTACTTGCTTTAATCTAGAAATCATACCTCTCTAAATTCAGCCTAAGATCACATTGTCTGTATTGGCTGTCATCTCACTCTAATTGATTTGTTCATGTTGAGCCTGAAATCCATTGTTTCCTTTATCTATTTTTTTTCACAGAAATTGATCTAGTCATGTTTCTTCTATCTTATATTTTTGATTTTGTATCCCAACTAATTTTAATCTTATTAAATTCCATACAATGTTCTAGTCTTTAGTTCTTTTTAGATCTATCCCCATTTTGCAGGTCTTCAAATGGAGAACGGATGATGATTTATTGAGAATTTTATAAAGGAAATATTAATCTTGGTACAGTGTAGACTGAATTAGACAGTCAAGAGTAGACTAGATTTTAATTATGTTTTCCAATTTTATGATTTAGTAGTATCATAATTCTATGACTCTCAGTTCAAAAGATATCTCCTTTACAACATTTCTAGCACCTTTACCCTGATGCTTTTGCTATTTCAAGAACTTCTGGTGTCATTGGTGTGAGTCCTTTACCTCTAAATACATATTATATACCTTCAAGAATGATTTATTTCTTTGTCCTCACCATCCCTTCTCCACCAAAAAAATGTGATGGTCAACCTTATGATGAGGACTGACTGTATTTAGCTATACTGGCTCTTGAAGGAAAGTTATATTCCTATTTTTACCCTTTAGAATCATACTTAGGTTATATACCCTTTGCCTTTTTATTCCAAAGCATTCCATGGTCTGTAAATTTTAATTAGAAGAAAAAGGAGATGTGGCCTTTGCCCTTTGGGTACATAAGGACCCAGTGATTTAGGAAAGATTGATCCAACTAAAGAAACTAAGGTATTTCCCCAGAATTCAAATCTTCTGATTCCCAATCCAGGTCTTTTTTTTTTTTCCACTGCACCAACTTATCATGAAATCAGTCCATTTACATTGGCAGCAATAAAGATGAAGGCAAGAAATCTGAGAACTGGCAGAAACAAATTATTCAAAATGACCCAAGTCAATGGCTAGGGAACTGGTGATGCAGTCAAACCCCTGATGAGCTTGTGCAAAGTGAGCATTCAGGACCATGGAGAGCTCTTCATTCACTCTACAACTGATTTCATAGAGACAGGCTGTAAGTAACCTTTTAACCAAAGGCCATTCATGCTTAACTCTCTGTTGCCACCTACTCTTTTGGACTTAAAGATGTGTTATTTCTATTTGTC
Source organism: Monodelphis domestica (assembly GCF_027887165.1). NCBI lineage: Eukaryota > Metazoa > Chordata > Mammalia > Didelphimorphia > Didelphidae > Monodelphis > Monodelphis domestica. The sequence continues at coordinate 591,167,593 of NC_077227.1, read as the reverse complement.
CAAAAAATCTGTGTCTGTGTCACCAGACAGAGAGTTATATCCACAGTCCAGATTGTAGTTCCTACAAGAGAATGCAGATCCCCAAGAGATCACTGTCAAGAATGGAAGAGGAAAAAAAAAAGAATGGAAGAGGAAAAGGGGCTAAAAATCCTGCTTTCAATGACTACGATCTACTCTCAGTGTGGGACCTATCTTCTTTTCAAGTGTAGTTAGGGGCTCTGACCGGCAAACACAAGTAAAGTTTCAAAGACTATCAATACTGTAACACAAACAAAAGTATACAGGTAACTATGTAAAGGGAACCCCCTCCCAGGATCAAGCATTTGGATCTGACCTGCATCCCTACACTCCAATGTGGGGCATGGAACAATGACTTAGGCACATGACCTGAAAAGGATCAGATTAGAATCCAGGTTAAAGGGGAAGTTATGAAAGAGGAAGTTCCAGGAAATGGGGTCTCTCTATTCCCTCTGGCACCTGGTGAAAGGAAGGTGGCTGAGAGAACCATTTATAGAAGAACTCACATGGCTAGTTAGAAATAGACTTTTCTCTCTATCTGTCTGTCTTCTCTTATTCAAGTAAATATTAATAAACTCTATGGAAATCAAGGACCAGAGTTTAATTTAGCTTTTACATAACCTAACTCGTGTATCTTGCAATGTTTGCTGCCCAGTTGTTTCAGTTGGGTCTAAATCTTTGTGACCTTATTTGGAGGTTTGTTTTTTTTTGCAAAGATACTAGAATAATTTGTCATTTCCTTTTCCAGCTCATTTTATAGGTGAAGAAATTGAGACAAACAAGGTTAAGTGACTTGCCCAGAGCTACTCAGCTAATGTCTCAGGGCCAGATTTGAACTCAGGAAGATGAGTCTTCCTGACTCCTGGCACAGCACTCTATTCACTGTGCCATCTAGATGTCCCTATCAATATACCCAAATACTAAGAAATATAGAAGACGAAGGTTGAAACACTGGGGAAATGGGTGAACTTATGCAGGAAATACTCTTGGGAATGGAGAGAAGAGAAATAAATTGTGATTTGCCAGTCAGAAAGACTTGAATTTATGACAGTTTGAGAGCAAAGGAAATATTTCAACTGGCTAAAGTACTGGACCTGAGATAATAAAGCCCTGGGTTCATATTCCAATTTGGGCCATTACTAATTCTGTGACCTTGGGCTGGTAACCAGATCTCTCTGAACTTCAATTTTCTCACTTATAAAATGGGGTTAGATAGCATTACTCTGTAGTACTCATTGCATAAGGTTGTTGTGAGGATAAAATAAGCTAGTGCATGTAAAACATTTTTCAAACTTTAAAATGCTATACATTTTCATATATACAAAATGTTATATAACAAATTGGGTTTGTTCATCTGGAGCAGGGAGCAGAGGCTAACTTATAATAGAAAGTGAAGGCAATGAAGGAAGGATACCATTTAATAGTAATGTCATAGCTATAATTTGGTGTGAGAGGCAACTGAGAGTGACTACAGATTTCTCAGGAGACTTGTGTTGAGGACAAAATGTTTGTGGAAAAATGCTGTTGTCAGAATATGGGAAGGAAGGAAGGCTAGAGTTGAAATGATTGGAAAGGAGGCTGTTGCAATTGTCACATCCAGATATGAGATAATCTAGTCTCAGACTTGAATTTTCACTGTAAGAACAGCGAAGATGAGAGTAGTGGTGTCTTTTTTTCTTTATTTCTTTTTGTTTCTTAAAGAACTATATAGAATCTTAAAGACAAAATGACAATATGGAAAAGAGCACCCCAACCCAAGAGTTTCACAGAATATCTAAGCTGAAAAAAAACATTGAGGTCACAAGATCATAGATCTAGATCTTGAAGAAACCACAGAAACCATCTCTTTCAATCTTTTCATTTTGTAGATGAGAAAATGAGGTTTAAAGGAGTTAAAATGACTGGCCCAGGGTCACATAGGTAGTAAAGAGCAGAGTAATGTTTCATATCTACTTCCTTTGGCTCTAAATTCAGCCCTCTTTCCACTAGAACACTGTGCCTCACTATAATACCCTCTAGGTCATTTACTGCAACTCCTCTATAACATTCAATCGCTATAGTATTCTTTTTTTTAACATTATTTTATTTGGTCATTTCCGAGCATTATTCATTGGAGACAAAGATCATTTTCTCCCCCACCCCCACCCCCACATATCCCATAGCCTTCGCACGATTCCACTGGGTATCAAGTGTTTTTGAATCAAACCCATTTCCATGTTGTTGGTGTTTGCACTAGAGTGTTCATTTAGAGTCTCTCCTCAGTCATATCCCCTCAACTCCGATAGTCTAGCAGTTGCTTTTCCTCAGTGTTTTTACTCCCACAGTTTGTCCTCTGCTTGTGGATAGTGTTTTTCTCCTAGATCCCTGCAGATTGTTCAGGGACATTGCGTTGACACTAATGGAGAAGTCCATTCCATTCAATTATACCACAGTGTGTCAGTCTCTGTGTACAATGTTTTCCTGGTTCTGCTCCTTTCACTCTGCATCACTTCCTGGAGATTGTTCCAGTCTCCATGGAATTCCTCCACTTTATTATTCCTTTTAGCACAATAGTATTCCATCACCAACATATACCACAATTTGTTCAGCCATTCCCCAATTGAAGGGCATCCCTTCTTTTCCAATTTTTGGCCACCACAAAGAGTGCAGCTATGAATACTCTTGTACAAGTCTTTTTCCTTATTATCTCTTTGGGGTACAAGCCCAGCAGTGCTATGGCTGGATCATAGGGCAGACAGTCTTTTAGCGCCCTTTGGGCATAGTTCCAAATTGCTCTCCAGAATGGTTGGATCAGTTCACAACCCCACCAGCAATGAATTAGTGTCCCTACTTTGCCACATCCCCTCCAGCATTCATTACTTTCCTTTGCTGTCATGTTAGCCAATCTGTTAGGTGTGAGGTGATATCTCAGAGTTGTTTTAATTTGCATCTCTCTGATTATAAGAGATTGAGAACACTTTCTCATGTGCTTGTTAATAGTTTTGATTTCTTTATCTGAAAACTGCCTATTCATATCCCTTGACCATTTATCAATTGGAGAATGGCTTGATTTTTTGTACAATTGATTTAGCTCTTTGTAAATTTGAATAATTAAACCTTTGTCTGAGGTTTTCATGAGGATTGTTTCCCAATTTGTTACTTTCCTTCTGATTTTGGTTACTTTGGTTTTGTTTGTACAAAAGCTTTTTGATTTGATGTATTCCAAATTATTTATTTTGCATTTTGTGACTCTTTCTAAGTCTTGCTTGGTTTTAAAATATTTCCCTTCCCAAAGTCTGACATGTATACTATTCTGTGTTCACCTAATTTTCTTATAGTTTCCTTCTTTATGTTCAAGTCATTCACCCATTTTGAATTTATCTTGGTGTAGGGTATGAGGTGTTGATCCAAACCTAATCTTTCCCACACTGTCCTCCAATTTTCCCAGCAGTTTTTATGAAATAGTGGATTTTTGTCCCAAAAGCTGGGATCTTTGGGTTTGTCATATACTGTCTTGCTGAGGTCACTTACCCCGAGTCTATTCCACTGATCCTCCTTTCTGTCTCTTAGCCAGTACCAAATTGTTTTGAGGACCGCTGCTTTATAATATAGTCTGAGAGCTGGGACTGCAAGGCCCCCTTCCTTTGTATTTTTTTTTATTATGTCCCTGGATATCCTTGATTTTTTGTTCTTCCAAATGAACTTTGTTATGGCTTTTTCTAAATCAATAAAAAAAAATTTGGAAGTTCAATAGGTATGGCACTAAATAGATAAATAAGTTTGGGTAGGATGGTCATTTTTATTATATTGGCTCGTTCTATCCATGAGCAGTTAATGTTTCTCCAATTGTTCAAGTCTAGTTTTAGTTGTGTGGAGAGTGTTTTGTAGTTGTGTTCATATAGTTCCTGTGTTTGTCTTGGGAGATAGATTCCTAAGTATTTTATTTTTGTCTAAGGTGATTTTGAATGGGATTTCTCTTTCTAGTTTGTAGCAGTCCAGCCCATAGGTATTATGGAGAGACAAGGATTGTGAGTGAGCACATGGCTATCCTGCGCATGGCAATGAGCTCTATTCCCAGTGTGGCTGAAGTTTAGGCGCAAAACCTTGCTTTCCTTTGTTTCACTCGCCCGAGGATAATAACCCCACCTTCACCTTGTCATAAGTTGCAATTATCCAATGGCAATACGCCAGGTAACTCATCCATATGTACTGAGGTATCATGTAACTGATCAATATGTATTGAGCTCATTTGTATATCAAAGAGAATAAATTGGCGAGACACAGCCAGCCCGCCCACTGGGAGGACACTGACAGGTTTGCAAAGGAGCAACTTCTCCCCTTTCTCTCTCCTCTCTATCTTTCTCCCTGAGGCCTGGTCTTTAGGCCAGGCCTTCCTCTCTCTCTCTTTCTTCTAATGCTATTATCTAGCATTATCTACCACCTTTAGTTTCTGATCTCCTTTCCTTCTGAGCTAGCATTATCCTCTGACCAGTGCAGTGTTAAATTGAGATCATTGGATGGGAATAGCCTGAATTAGTAACCACCAGTGGACGGAGCAGGCTGTGGCTCCCGAAAATCAATAATTGATTACTGACTCGATTATTTACATCTCTAAAGTCAGCTTGTTCACGCCCTTCGCGGGATCCAAAACTTCTATCCTGTTTCTATCTTCTCTCCTTGTAACCTCTCGCGGGCCAGGAGGTTGCATAGTTCTTGCTGCTGAGCTGTGTTGGAAATATATAGAAATGCTGATGACTTATATGGGTTTATTTTGTATCCTGCAACTTTGCTAAAGTTGTTGATTATTTCGATTAGCTTTTTGGTTGAATCTCTAGGATTCTTTAAGTAGACCATCATGTCATCTGCAAAGAGTGATAACTTGGTCTCCTCCTTGCCTATTTTGATGCCTTCCATTTCTTTTTTTTCTCTAATTGCTACTGCTAGTGTTTCTAGTACAACATCAATTAATAGAGGTGATAATGGGCATCCTTGTTTCGCTCCTGATCTTATTGGGAATGCATCTAGTTTATCCCCATTGAAGATGATATTAGTTGATGATTTTAGATATATACTGTTTATTATTTTTAGGAATGACCCTTCTATTCCTATGCTTTCTAGTGTTTTTAATAGGAATGGGTGTTGTATTTTATCAAATGCTTTTTCTGCATCTATTGAAATAATCATGTGATTTTTGTTGGTTTGCTTGTTGATGTGGTCAATTATGTGGATGGTTTTCCTGATGGTGAACCAGCCCTGCATCCCTGGTATAAATCCTACTTGATCATGGTGGATGACTCTTCTGATCACTTGCTGGAGTCTTTTTGCTAGTATCCTAATTAAGATTTTTGATTCTATATTCATTAGGGAGATTGGTCTATAACTTTATTTCTCTGTTTTTCGCCTGCCTGGCTTTGGAATCAGTACCATGTTTGTGTCGTAAAAGGAATTTGGTAGAACTCCCTCTTTGCTTATTATGTCAAATAGTTTGTATAGTATTGGGGTTAGCTGTTCTTTGAATGTTTGATAGAATTCACTGGTGAATCCATCAGGCCCTGGGGATTTTTTCTTAGGAAGTTCTTTAATGGCCTGTTGGATTTCTTTTTCTGAAATGGGATAATTTAAGGAATCTATTTCTTCTTCTGTTAGTCTAGGCAATTTATATTTTTGTAAATATTCATCCACATCACCTAGGTTGGTATATTTATTGCCATATAGTTGGGCAAAGTAGTTTTTAATGATTGCCTTAATTTCCTCTTCATTGGAGGTGAGGTCCCCCTTTTCATCCTTGATGCTGTTAATTTGCCTTTCTTCTTTCCTTTTTTAAATTAGATTGTCCAGTACTTTGTCTATTTTGTCTGCTTTTTCAAAGTACCAGCTTCTAGTCTTGTTTATTAGTTTAATAGTTCTATCACTTTCAATTTTATTAATTTCTCCCTTAATTTTTAGGATCTCTAGTTTGGTTTTCTTCTGGGGGGTTTTAATTTGTTCGCTTATAAGTTTTTTTATTTGCATTTCCAATTCATTGATCTCTGCCCTCCCTAATTTGTTAATATATGCACTCAAGGATATGAATTTTCCTCTAAGTACTGCTTTGGCTAAATCCTATAAGATTTGAAAGGATGTCTCACCATTGTCATTTTCCTCAATGAAATTATTAATTATTCCTATGATTTCTTCTCTAACTAACCAATTTTGGAGTATCATATTATTTAATTTTCAATTAATTTTTTTATTTGGCTCTCAATGTGCCCTTACTGATCAATAGTTTTATTGCCTTATGATATGAAATGGTTGCATTTATTATTTCTGCTTTTCTGCATTTGAATGACATGTTTCTGTGACCTAGGGTATGATCTATTTTTGTAAATGTGCCACGTGGTGCTGAGAAGAAGGTGTATTCCTTTTTGTCCCTATTTATTTTTCTCCATATGTCTATTAACTCTAATTTTTCTAAGATTTCATTCACCTCTTTTACCTCTTTCTTATTTACTTTTTGGTTTGATTTATCTAATTTTGATAGTGGTTGGTTCAAGTCTCCCACTAATATGGTTTTACTGGCTATTTCCTCCTTCAATTCTCCTAGTTTCTCCATTAGAAATTTGGATACTATACCATTTGGTGCATACATGTTGATTAGTGATATTTCCTTATTGTCTATACTCCCTTTTAACATAATATAAATATATTCTGTTATACCTTCCCTATCCCTTTTGATCAGGTCTATTTTTGCTTTGCTTTGTCAGATATCATGATTGTAACTCCTTCCTTCTTTCTATCAGTTGAGGCCCAAAAGGTCTTACTCCATCCTTTAATTCTAACCTTGTGAGGATCAACCCACCTCATATGTGTTTCTTGAAGACAACATATGGTAGGGTTTGGGGTTCTAATCCAATCTGCTATTTGTCTACGTTTTATGGGTGAGTTCATCCCATGCACATTCAAAGTTATGATTGTCACTTGTGGATTCCCTGGCATTTTGATATCATCCCCTAGTTCTGACCTTTCTTCTTTAGCTATAACCTTTTGAACCAATGATTTACTTTAGGTCAGTCCCCCTAGTCCCCTCCCTTGATATGTTTCTCTTTCCAGCCCCTCCCTTTTTATGCTCCCTTCCCCTCCCCCCTCTCCTTCCCTCCCTTTTTATACTCCCTCCACCCCGATAGAATTCAGGATCCCAATGGATCTAGATGTTCTTCCCTCTCAGAGTTGATTTCACTGAGAGTCACGTTTAAGTAATACCACTTCACGCTCTCTTCCTCTCCTTGTATGAGAGTTCTTCCCCTCCCCTTCCCATGTGTATCTTTGTATGGGAAAGATTATTCTATTTAGTTCCCCCTATTTCTTGAAGTAAATCTTAGCATCATCGATGATTCCCCCCTCCCTTTTTCTTTCTTTGCCCCCTCATTACCAAATCTTCTTGATGCCCCAATCTTTCCCTATGCATGATTCTTCTAACTACTCTTATGATGCATACAATTTTTGAGAGTTACACAATACATTTTCCCCACATATTAATATATATAATTTGATGTAAATGTAGTCCTTATAGAAGAGAGTTTGACTTAAAGAAAAAAAGATAAGATTTTTCTCCTTTTCCCTTTCTTTCATATTTATCTTTTCATGTTTCTCTTGCTTTCTGTGATTGGATATCAAATTTTCCACTGAGTTCTAGTCTTTTCTTAGCAAATACTTGGAAATCTTCTATTTTGTTGAATGCCCATACTTTCCCCTGAAAGTATATAGTCAGTTTTGCTGGGTAGTTGATTCTTGATTGGAGACGCAGCTCTCTTGCCTTTCTAAATATCGTGTTCCATGCTTTGCGGTCTCTTAGCATGTTAGCCGCTAAGTCATGTGTGATCCTTATGGGAGCCTCTCTATATCTGAAGCTCCTCTTCTTGGCTTCTTGTAGGATTTTCTCCTTTGCTTGGAAGCTCTTGAATTTGGTGATTACATTCCTGGGGGTTGTCTTTTGAGGATTTAGTATAGAGGGTGTTCTATGAACCCTTTCTATTTCTATTTTGCCCCCTTGCTCCAGAACATATGGGCAATTTTCTTCTATAATCTCCTGTAGTATAGCATCGAGGTTTTTGTTTATCTCTGGTTTTTCAGGCAAACCAATAATTCTCAAGTTGTCTCTTCTTCCTCTGTTTTCTTCCTGGTCTGTCACCTTGTCGGTGAGATATTTCATGTTTTCTTCTAATTCATTAATTTTTTTTGGCTTGCTTTATTAATTCTTGCTGTTTTGCAAGCTCACTGTCTTCCAGTTGCTTAATTCTGGTCTTTAGGGACTGGTTTTGCTTTTCAGCTTGATCTGCCCTTCTGTTAGATGCTTCCAGCTCTTTCTCCAATTGTGAGGTCTTGTCTATCAGACTGCTGATCTCTTTCTCCCATTTTTCTTTCCAGAAGGTTTCCATCTTTTGGATAAGCTCCAATTTGAGTTCTTCCAGAGCTTGTGGATAATTTTCCATTTGGGGAGGCATGTTTTGATTTTATTTGGATTTCATTCTCTTTCTCTTCTTTTCCTTGGGTACTCCCACCATAAAAGTTTTCAATAGTCACTTTTTTCCCTTTCTTTTTGGAGGCTTGATTATGGGCCATGTGAGCCATTTCTTTGGTGGTTTTATTCCCCTTTCCTTTTTGGTCTGAGGTCTGGGTGATATGGGCGGATTTTCTGTGAATTTGGGTTGCCTCAGACTAGTTCTTCCCAGCCTCTGAGGTTTCTTAGCACGCCCGCCCCGGTGCTCAGCGAGCAGATCCCTGTGTTCAGCGCATCTGCCCCTGTGTTCAGCGCATCCGCCCCTGTGTTCAGCGCGCCCGCCCCCATGCTCTGTGATCTCTTCTCGTCCATGTGCAGGAATCTCCTATAAAACCACTCTGAAGGGTGGAACTCTGGTATTCCCTGTCAGTTTCCAGGGAGCCTGGCTTGCCCCCCCCTCACTACAGTGAGGGGCAATGATTTGGCCTTGGGCAGTTTTTACAGACTCTTGAGACTCCTCACTGTTCCCATTTTGCAGGGGACTCGCAGTCTGTGTGCTCTCCAGTGCGCAGGGTTCTCCCATGAAACCACCCTGAGAGGCTGTTTCCTAGCAGTCTTTAGATCTCAAGGACCCTGGTGTGCTCCCCCAGGCAGAGACATTCTTCACTCAGTGTCCCAGTGAGCACTCTGATACCCTACTCTGGTTTGGTGGGGAAGATTGGGGGGAGGAAGGGTGGCTCAGTTCACGTTTTTGTGCAAGCTTTTCCTCCTTCTTATAGTGTGGAAATGTTCAAACCCCATGTATCTTCGTTTCTGTGGGGTACTGGAGAGTCCCTCCATTCTTCCAAAGGTTATTTTTATGCTCTTTTGAGGTAGTCTATTTTGCTCGGTGCCAGGGAGAGGAAGAGATTCGCGTCTAGTTTGCAGCCATGTTTACGCGGAAGTCTCTACAATATTCTTTATATCCCTGATTTAAAAAAAAAAAAACTTTAAGACTAAAACTTGAAAGATATTGAAGGTAAGCTGATGTTGGCAATGAGACTGGATTTGTGACCAGTTCCTAAAAATTTTTAGTTCAAGATGTAAAATAGAAGCCACAACCTAAAGGGTTTAGAAAGTTTCCAGTCTTGGCCTGATGATACCTTGAAGTCCCTCCAGCTCTAGCAGAATGCCATTTCCTCCAACTAGACAAGTGCTTTAGTAAAAAATGTCTGAGTAAGGAGATGGTGAAAGATTGAAGCTAAAGATACAGAAGTTAGTAATGGAGGAGTCAATTTTTGTTTGATTATGTTTGAACTTGCACATTTCTTTGAAATGACACAATATTTCTTCTCATAAAGACAGCCAAAGAAAATGGAGAGGAGCCTTAAAAATAAACAAAGCTTCTAACATGAGGAAAACAAAACAGAAATATAGAATTGCAAAATTGGAAGGAACCTTAGAGATGCTTTGCTCAAGCCTGTACTTGACCGATAATTCACTCTACAATATAACTTACCAGTGATTACCTGTTCTTTATTTGAAAATGTGCAGTGAAGAGGTATAGATATGAGGACCCACTATAAGCAGTGGTCTCATACTGCTGGGCCTCATACTGCTGGGCAGCACTAATTAGGTTAAAATGTTTCCCTAAATCTGTTTCTCTGAAATAGCCAACTGTTGCTCCTTCTTGTCTCTTTTGGGTCAAAGGAAACAAATCAAATGTCTCTTTACATGCCATCCTTTCAGATCATTTAAGCTAGCTTTCATGGTCCCCTTTCCAAAGTCTCCATGCATTACAAAGTGCTTTTGTTAAATATCTCTTTGGATCTTTATAACAACCCTTGTAAGAAGTCCAGAGCAGAAATTGTTAACCTTATTTTACATATTTTAAAAATGAGACACAGAAAGGATCAATGACTTACTCAAGGTCATACAGATAGTTTCACTAGAGAGCCAAGTTGAGAACTATCAGAGCCTCATTTCAGTGCTCTTTCAATTACAGCACACTGCTTTTCCCGAACTGCTAATAAACTCAGCTAAGTGACTAAGACAGTCTTTAGATGCCTATAAGTTGGCAAAAACCCAAACTATTAGGCCTCTAAGTGCTTGGAGCTTGGCATAAAAATTGTCATAAGCTGTGCAACTGAACTCTTTCTTCCCCTGAAAGATATACCCAGAACCCTACAAAGCAGCTGGAGCGTTTAACCTAATGGTAGATTGTCCCCTAAAGGGCTTCTTCATTTACGTCCCTACAACCTCAACTGACTTCACTCACTATGTTTCTCACACATATAGGTCTCAATGTGACTCTAGCAGGAGATGTACTTTGAAGGAATGGGACCCTTGAGTGGAAGCCCCCCACCCCTCCAGTGATGTCTATTAACTAACCATAGGATGAGGAGGTCCACCTCTGAAATTTTGCCTTTGGATATGAGAATGAGAAGAATAACTAAATTTAATATGTTTACTGAGGACTTTCTATGTGCAAGGCACTAGGTAGAGCATAACAATGAGTTTTAGAGACACTACCCTAAAAAACTGAACTTCTGTGACTTCCATATTCAACCAGTGATGGCATATCTTTTCCTTGAGAACAAGATCTGTTTTGTTTCTGTATTTCTATACCCCACACCTCACACAACATCTTTTGTATTTGGAAAGGAATGTGATTGAGTTTGGGGAATTTATTCAATGAAATTTATTTGGTCTAGAATAGCTCATTCTCTACTAACCCAAGCTGTTTCATAGTGATCACCCTTTCTCTTTGAAAGGGCCCACAATCCATTTGTTTAATAACACAGTCTAGAATTTTGCTAAATATTAAGGTCAAATTTACTAATTCATAATTGATCAAATTCATTTTATTCTCATCTCTAATCTTCTGTTCTTCCAATATCATGAAGAGAAATTCAGTGATTGTAGAATCCAAGTTGGAAGACATCATGAAGGATCATCTAATCTAGCCCATGCTTGAGCAGAATTCATTCTACAAGAACCTAACAAGTAAGTATACATCCTCCACTTTGAGTAGAAAGTAATGTTAGAGTTCATTAGTCATAGGTTTCTTTAGTCATTTCCTAAATTCTCCTCAAGTATGATACTACTTTCATGTTCACTGGCAGGAAGAATAATCTTTGAATTGTAAAGGACAGAACAAAATGGATAACAGGGAGTTTATGCCCAAGATAAGAAACAAGATCATAAGGAAATCCCCAACTCTACTTGGTTAGGACTATATAACCTGGTCTAAATAGTAATCTTAGAATTATGAAGAATGGGAGAGGTGGCAGAATTGGAGAAAATCAGATGTCAGTATTTTTTAAAAAGAGAATGAATGATGTAAATAATGGGCCAATGCACCTGATTTCAATTCCTGATAAAATTATGCAGGGCATAAAAATGTGTTAGATGAGAATCAGCATCCAAAAATATCTTAACAAGCAAAATGTTGGGCCAAATCTTGAAAATTTATTTTAAATAGAGCTAAATATAAAACATTACATTTAGATCCAAAAATTCAACATCATGGGAGGAAATGGCTGGACACTTTTTTTCAGAAAAAGATTTAGATGTATAAATGAATTTCAAAACCAGCATTAATTGATATTGTGACATGACAACCAAGAAAGATGGTTATAGTGACCATTAAGAAGATACTGACACAAATTCATTGTACTTTTCTCTAGTCAGAATACACTTGGAGTACTGAGTCCAACTCTGAGGTCACATTTCAGAAAGGCCGTTGCTAAGTTGGAAAGTGTCCAAAGGAAAGAAATTAGGAGGGGAAGAAATTTTAGTCCATGGCACATCATGACTAGAAATGTTTAGCCTAGAGAAGATAAAATTTAGGAATGAAATTATAGCTATATTTGAAGAAGTAACTGACTGAAGGAACAGGACCCTTGAATGGAAGTGCCCTCTGCATTAGTCCACAATCGTTTTAAGTTCTTACCATGTGCCAGACATTGCACTAAGCCTGATCCCTTTCTTGAAAGAACTCACATTCTAATGAAGGGCAGAAGATGAAATGAGAATGTGTAAAACAAATGTGAAGAAAGTGGGATTTGAGCTGTCTTAAAGAAAACTATGAAAGCCAGATATCAAAAGAGAAGGTTAAAAGGGCACTATGTAGTGCTTAGAGTTTGGACAGATATCAAAGATGTTAAGGTCACCCACTGCATCCTCAGCCACTGCCAATAGTCTTGAGTTTTGTCTTGCCACTGGACTTGGATGACTAGAAGAGAGTGAGATTAACCATTTTGTACAACTTTGCCACATTTAGATCTAATTCATTTGCAAGTCAAGACATCACCTGTGATGTCATTGGTCCTCTTCAGAAATGAAGGATAAACATCGTAGAGGAGATTCTGTGATTCTTGTTCTCTTGGATGAATTATTTTAACCCCAATAAGGCAGAGTGCCGGGGTTTTTATGAGGTCTGCTTCTAGCACAGTCTGGGGGATGGCATTCTCTATCCCCTTTCCCCTCCTGGAACAGAACTACTAATGAATGGATCTTTTACTTCTTGTGTCATTGTGATGTGGTGGTTAGATTATCAGACTTGGAGACAGAAAGATGTAGGTTTGAATTTTCTTCTGCTTCTCATTATCTATATGACCTTAGGCAAGTCACTTAACTTCCCTGAGGCTCAGTATTTTCATCTATAAAATGAAAGGATTGGATTCTGCCATCTTGAGATCTATAATCCTCTGACTTCCATCAAGGTTTCGACAGAATCTACAAACTGAATATAATTACTGGGCATTTTGAGGACATACTGTCCTTTGAGATAATTCTGGGAGACAGTTCATATATGTCCTCATTTACATGTTAAGAAACTGAGACTGTAAGAGATGAAAAGATTCTCCAGTCTTATACAAATAGAAAGAAATGAGATTCAAACTTAGATCTCCTTATTCTCAACTCAGCAATATTTCTTTTCTTTTCTTTTTTTTAAAACCCTTACCTTCTGTCTTAGTATGGGTTCTAAACAGAAGAGAGGCAAGGGCTAGGAAAAATAGGGTTAAGTGGCTTGCCTGGGCCACATAGCTAGGAAATGTCAGATCAGATTTGAATTCTGACTTCAGTCCTGGTGCTCTATCCACCATACTACTAGCTGTCCCTTAGTGATCATTCTACTACACCATGGATTGATTTGGTTTGGTTTGGTTTTTACTTAGCTCAGTCAAGAGAGTTGAAGTCAGGTAGATCAGCTATATAATAGCACCACCACCAATAAGGATAATAATAAGCATTTATATTTCGCTTTAAAGGTTGCAAAAACCCTTTACATATATTGTCTCTTTTGATCAGGCTCTCTCTTGCTGACTCCTTACATATTTTGGAACTTTTTTTTTCATATCTGTTTACCTGTGGTCCAACACCAAGATCCTTACATTTGGATCTAAAAAAAACAACTTCATGAGAGGAAATGGCTAGATAGCATTTTTTCTGAGAAAGATGTATGCAAAAGAACAAACCAAAATAAGTACTAATTCAAACATGGCAACCAATAAAACACTAATGTGCAAAATGCTCATTCCATTGCCACTATCTAAAAGGATTGATTTAAAACAGTAGAACCAAACAAAGTCAAAACAATACAAGCCAACTCAACTTTCCCCTTGATCCTTTAGAAAGTCAATGTCTTTGACTTGCCTCAGATGACAAGTGGCATACTTTAGAGAAAAACAATCCTTTCTAAGCAATACCTCATGCTTCGGCCATGTTCTCTGGTGTTAGAATAGGATTGAGACATTCAAAGAAAAGCAAAAAGAAAATGAGGAATCAGGTGGTGGTAGTCCAAAGCATAGCTTTATAGGCTCAAGAATGGGTCAAGATCCTAAAGATTATCTAGTCTGTTCCAGAAGGAGAAAGTCAGGCCCAGAGAGGTAATGAAGCTAGCCCAAATTTACACAGGCTCTCCCCTAGCTGGAATTTGAACCCAAGTCCTCTGACTACAAATCTAGTGTATCTGTCATTGTACTATATTGGTTCCTCCATTTTTGACTGTGTCCAATCCTATAGGATGCTGGTTTTTCTTTGTTGTTGTTATTGATATGATTTTGCGTTTTAATTTTACACCCTGCACTGAAAATATATTAGATCAAAGAAAGCTAGCAAGGCAGAGTAGGAGTGAAATAATATACTTCAGTGATCTTTATGGATTCCCAGGGCCCTGGAAATGCAAACACTTATTATTTTGACCTCCCTAACTCTGCCCATAACTGAAGGTATCATGGCTACTTAGAAACCAGGCTCAGTAATTGATACCATAAACTATCCACAGCAGCCTGCGCCAGAATGCATTTGGCTCCAGCTGCCATCTCAACTTGCACTAATTCTCAAATGGAAAATGGACATAATTTCCTAAACAGAGCACTCCCCAGATGAATGTCTCTCGGCAGGGCATTTCTGAATTCAACTTAGTATTTAGCCTGGAAAATGTGCACAGGCTCCCTGTCTTTTTACTTGAAATTCATTTGGAAAAGGGGATTTCCCTCTGATTCAGGAATGAAAGAGGAGTAAAGGTTTTGATGTTTGGGTTGAAATAAGTTTGTGAAAAACTTAAAGCTTTGCTGAGCTTTGTTTATAGTTACCTGAAACCTTTCAGCTTGTTGCTCCAATGGGATCCAAGAGAGGAGCTTACTTGAATCAACTTCAAAGAAGTTTCATTCAATTTTCTGGGATTGTAACATAAAAAATAATATCAATAGGAACAACAACAACAATGATGATGAAGACTCACATTTATAGATGAATGCTTTTAAGAGATAATATGATGATGATAGTGAAGAGAGAGCTGACCTTGATATTAAGAAGAAGGATTCAAACCTTGCCTCTAACACATGTTGGCTATGTGATCCTAGAAAGTCAATTAACTTTTCAGTGCTCAAGAAAGTTCCCTAAGGTCTTTAAATTACAAAGAAGGTCCTGAACTGCACTTGGTAAGGGAAAATTTTCACTAGGATTCCTTAAACCAATCAAATCATGGATCCAATCTCTGTCTCCTTAGGGTTTGAAAAATTGTTCTCCTCATCTCAACTTTATAGGGAAGTGATGGCAAACATATGGCATGAATGCCAAAGATGGCATACAGATCATTCACTGTGGACACATGGCCACCCATTCCCCCAACCCATCCACCTCTGAGTTAATTACTAGAAAGTCAGAGGGACTCTGGTGGAGCTGCTCCCCTCCCCCTCTCCATCATGCCTGATGACATTTTTTCACAACCCTTGCCTTTCCCCCCAGCAACCCAATGGGAGAGCTTCCTCCCTCCCCTGTGTACCTGTGTAGGGTGGGGGTTGGGGGACTGAGTATGCCTGGCACTCAGTAGAGGGGAGGGACATGGCAGATGCTCTCTGGGGGAGGCAAGCACAGCACTCAGGCTGGGGGGGAAGGGTGGGAGCAGGGCATAGTGGCACTCCATCTCTAAAAGATTCACCATCACTGTTATAGGGGAAATTAGTAAAAATATTGCTATTCCTGGGCTACAGATTTGAAAACTGAGAGTCTTAGAAGTAAAATGACTGACCAATGATCACTCAGCTAATAATGATAGATGGACTTAACCTAGGTCTGAAATTTTATTGCCACCTATCCTAAATGTGGGATAAGCCTAACTTCAATATCCAAGTTTGGAAAAGACAACTCTAACTCTCTCCTTCTCATAGACTACCATTACATCATTTCCATAACCTGTTACATAGTCTCCTCTACTCCCACCATAATCCTACACTTGAATTAACAGAAACCATTTTAATTTTGCCTTTACATCCCTTATGCCTAACTCAAAGCCTTGCAGATAGTAGGCACTTAATTATGCTTTTTGTGTTGACTCAGATCTTGTTGTTAATATTCATTATGGAGAAATCAGTGACCTCAGACTTCAGTTCTTCCTTGGTAATGGTGTCCTCCTTAATCACTTCTCTCAAGGAAGAAAAGAAAGTTGGTCTTTCTTATCTCATTATCTCACTCAGCCTTCTTCCTGCCTTAAACACAAGCTCTCTGGGAAGCTAACAGACAATTCTTCATACACAAAAACCAACCAACTATCCTATCCAACTGTCTATTTGATGATTTTCTGTCCAAACAAAGTCTCCTTAACCTTTCCCAACCCCATATTTTGTTTTCTTGAGTGAGTCCTAAAACCACTTGAATAGGAACATTTCTACATCTAGGAAAATAACTCAGCAGCAAAAAACATAATCACTTTTGGGGGGAAAAAGTAGCACAAACCACCCTTCTGTGAGTATGTTCAAATAAAACATAAGAAGGATTTTGAGCATATTTACAGGATCTGACATATACATGGGAGCTTGAATAAGCTTGAGAAAGATGCTGACAGGGGGCATCTGGGTAGCTCAGTGGATTAAGAGCCAGGCCTAGAGACGGGAGGTCCTAGGCTCAAATGAGGCCTCAGACACTTCCCAGCTGTGTGACCCTGGGCAAGTCACTTGACCCCCATTGCCTAGCCCTTACCAATCTTCTGCCTTGGAGCCAATACACAGTATTGACATTAAGATAGAAGGTAAGGGTTTAAAAAAAAAGAAAAAAGAAAGATGCTAAGAGATCCAGGAGATTTCCTTCACAACCATGTGTCTGCTTAGGTGATAGCATTTCATTTGTGGTTCATGAGAAAGCTCAAAAATATTATGAAGCTGAGAAGGTTCAAAGAGTTTTTTTGGTTTTTTTAGCCAAGTCAACACCATTTCCTCTTTGCCCAGAACTATTCTAAGTGCTATGATAAATATATGCTAAATAGCAAGAACAAAATGGGATGAAGCACATGATGGAAATAACACTGGATTGGGTATCAAAATTGGGTGCTCTTGGCTAGCTTTATGACTTCAAACAAGTCACTATATTTATTATTCTATCCACAGAAGAGAATGAATAATATATGTTTTTGCTATCTCTTCCTTGTGACAATCCAGTGAAATAATAACTGTTAAAACTCTCTGAAAGCTTAAAGCACTAAAAAATAGAGTATTAATATGAGAGTATTAACATGAGCAAATAGTCAACAGCCTTTTTGAAGCATCTACTATGTGCCAGGTATTGTAGATGCTCAGGGATACAAATAAAAAAGAATGAAATAAGCCTAACTGACAAGGAGCATCCAAATTGGGGAGATGATTGTTGTTAGGCATAGTTTCTGCCTTTATAGAAGGTATATTCATATTGGGGAAGATTAAGTTTATCAACATGAAAACAATAGGAGAAAACACAACATTATATATATATATATGAATATATATATATATATATATATAATCAAGTGTAGTACAGAATATAAGCATTGTGGGAGGTAAAAGATAGGAGTGATTGGTGAATGTTATAGGAAATGCCATGAAACAATGGAAAGAATGTTGAAAGAATGGAAAGGAAAGAATGTTGAAAGAATGGAAAGGTCATGGGATCAAATACTTGGCTCTTCCATTTACTACCTATGAGAGTTTAGGGAAGGCATTTTGAAAGTTAGTTTCCTTACTGAAAGGAATGACTTAGATGACTTCCAAGATGCCCTATAGTTCTAAATCTATGAGTTGGGAAATTGAATGAATAATAAACTGCTTATTAAGCACTAACATGGGCCATACTTTATGCTAAACACTGGAGACACAACTACAAAATCAGACAGTCTTTGCCTTCAAAGAATTCAGATGTAAAGGAAAATGGTAGCCAAGGAGGGCTATTTTTATTTGGAAAGGTACACCTAAATAGAGTGAGAATGAGAAAGTGCCATTTATCAAATGGCTTTCTTTCCACTGAAGAAAGATGATATATTTTTAAGGTCCATAGAAGTCCTAGATATTAGCAGTCTGTATGTGTGCTGGAGAATATGCATGCATGTACATACATAGCTGTTTTTGTTGAGTTTTTATTGCAACTGTTCATTTGAAACTTTCAGCACTGACCTCCTAGCCTCAAATTCCATATAAACCACTGGCCATATGTGCTCTGGAGAGGAAAAAAAAAACACAAGAAAACTCAGGGGAGACGCAGCCCTTCCATTGTGGCACAGACTTCTTTGTCTTTTCTGTGGAATGAAATCTAACATTTGTGCCAGCATCTCCTCAGGCTTCTTCTTTGGTCTGTGGTAAGTGCTCCTGAGTGACAGCTTCCTGTAGCTAAATTCTCTTTGTCCAGAGAAATAATGCTTCCCTTTTGCATTCTTGGGCTTTCTTCTGGGAGTGAGAAGTCAGGACTCATTGGAGTTGACTTTCTAAATTTCAGAGGCTCCTTCTGGTTTGAAGTCCCTTAAGGTCACTTCAGCTCTGTTTCCCAGGAGGAAAGAGGTCAAAAGGGGAGATGCCTTGCTGGGCAGACAGACAGGGGAGCTAGCAAAAGAAAGAAAAGGATATCCCTTTTACCTGACAGTGCCAGGTCCCTCTGGTAGCCTGAGATATTGTTAGGTACCTTCAGGATGTTTCATTTGGAAGACTAGCTGATCAGGTGCTAGTTCAATTCTGGCTAGGTACAGATCTCTTCCTGCAGAAATGACTACTTTCATTTGGGTCCTTCTTATGATAGAAATACTTTAGGAAGACTTTGTCTTTAACTTCATCCCCTGCCTTTAAATAGAGATTTCAAACTTGCTGCCAGCAAAACCCCCCAGTAACCCAAACAAGATTAAAATGTAATTGAGAAATGTTGAACAAAAATACAATACATCATAAACAATGTTAATCTGTGGTTTTCTAAGTCAGCGTGAGGACCTCATTGATCCCTTTCTATTTGAGTTTGTCAGTTCTGCTCTAAAGGAGAATTAGAGAATTCATAATGCTACAGGAAACATTGCCATGGAACCCAAAGGGGAAAAAAACTGGGATAGAGATTATTCTGTCTACTAAACAGAGAATTCATGTTTATCTTCCCATCAGTAAGCTATCCAGTTAATCAACCAGTGTTTGTTAAGTGTTTATTACATGCCAGGCTCTGTAGTAAATGGTAGCTATTCAGAGAAAATCACAAACATGATGACTTTCTTTTGGGATCTCACATTCTAATAGGGAGACAAAATGCAAACAAAGATGTACATGGGAGATAATCTCAGATCAGTGAGTGGGGACGAATAGGCTTATTGTAGAAGTTGGAATCTGAACTGAGTCTTGAAGGAAACCAGGGAAGCCAAGATGTGGAGGTGAGGAGGAAAGGCATCCTCATAAATAGTCAACAGATGCAGTCAGGAAATGATCTTGATGAGAAACAGTAAGTAAGCTAGTGCTCATGACTTGGAGGGTACATGGGGGTGGGGTAGCATATAAGACTGGAAAGGTAGGAAGGGGCCAGGTTGTGAAAGCATTTAAAAGCCTAACAGAGGAATTTATATTTGATCCTGGAGTGAAGAGAGAGCCACTAGATTTCATTGGCTGGAGAAGTGAGGCCTTCACTTTAGGAAGATAATTTTGACCTCTGAGTGGAAGATAGAATGGAGGTAATCATAATAGTAATAGGGAAACTAATTAGAGAGAGTGGATTGGGAGGAAAGATAATGAGTTTATTCAATTCAAGATGAATAATAGGAAGTTGGTGAAAGGGAGATTAGAAGTCAGTTAGAAGTCAGAACTGAGGTTAGGATTAGGCCTATAGATCTAGGAATTATCTGCATAAAGATGATCATTGACACCATGAGAGCTGATGAGATCACCAAAGAAAATAGAATGGAGAAGGGATCTGCCAATTACTGCCCGTTGGCCAAATCCACCTTATATCTTGTTTTAGTATGGCTAAGAATGTTAATTTTTTTAATTTTTAAATGACTTTTTATTATATTTTAAAATGTAAAACTATCCTTAGCTCATAGGCTATACAAACACATGGGAGACATTTACCCACTCTTAAAGAGAGAGAAGAGAAGAGGATCAAGGACAGCATTGAAGAACACCCACTAGGTGTGACCTAAAGAAAGATTCAGCAACAGAAACTGAGAAGGAGTCAGTCATCTGTGAAGAAAACCAGGGGAAAGAAGTATCCTAAAAACCTGGTGAGAAGAGAATATCTAGGACAAGAGGCTGGTCATGTTTGTAGATGTCAGGGACATAATCAGTAGACTGGGTGAAACTGAAACTTATGGGACAGTGAGAATGATAGAGAGGTGAATCTGCTGGAAAAGACTCCATAGAATAGAATCTCTTGTGTCTTAGCAAGGAGAAGGTTCACCTCCTCATGTGAGACAGGGGCAAGGAAGAGACAATGGCGGGAGACATCTAAGTGATGTGAGATGAGGATGAAGGGAGAAATGGGAGCTCTTGGTGCGTGGCTTTATTATTTTTTCAGTGAATTATGAGGCAAGATTCTCAGCTGAGAGCACAGGGGAACAGAGAATAATGGGAGGCTTGAAGAAGGATGAAAAGATTTGAAAGAGCCCTTATAGTTAGTGGGATATGGAATCTATTAGTGAGGCATCAAAGGATTACCTTCTTGCAGTAAAGGCCTACTTGAGATTATTTGTAGTATACTCAGTCAAAAAGATTGCATTATTTTCTCTAGTTCCATTCATTTGAGTACAGGAAAAGGAGTAAAGGTTACAAATGGTGGCGTAATCCAAAGACAGGTCTTGGCAAGGCCTGATCAGTGATAGAATAAGGGGATAAGGGAGGCAAATGTAGAAGATAATGGAGAGTTGAATTGGGAAGGGAGAAGAATATAGCCAAAGCAGGGATGACAGCCTGGGTTAGGGGGAACTGACAGTAGGGGGATTTTAGGTCACAGTGAGGGTAAAGAACCAGCTTTTGGGTCATGAGGTAGAAGAAAAGATGGAATGATAAAAGATTATATTTACGTAAAGACATTTCAGGATTCATGAACCTGAAAGTAGAACACTTATGGGTGACCATAAAATCAACAGTATGACTGTCTCTGTGTATTGATGAAATCAAGTGAAAGAGCAGGTCATAGGAATCAAGCAGTCTAAGGAACTGGTCATAGAGTTTCTAAGGAAGTATCAAAATGTATGTTGAAATCTCCTATTATGAGAGCAAAGAATGGGATAGTCAGGGACTGAATTCATTGAGGAAGAAAGGAAACTGTCCAAACGTTTGGCAGGTAATGGCTAATAGAATTTTCATTCAATGGTAAATTTGGATTGAATGAACCTTAAGGGAAAAGTGATTATTGAGTGATGACAATAGAGGGAAGGTTTGGAAATAAGAAATGAGGAACAAAGACTATTCTAACTCTCCAGCCATGAACAGTAAATCAAGGCTATGAGTGAAAATACAATCAGTACTGAAAAAAGTGGTGAGGAATCCAGTGCCATTAGGAGGGAACCCAGATTCCAGTGAGAGTCTGAAGACAGAGAAAATGGGAAAATAAAAGGTTTCAGATGAAAGCAAGTTTTTCTTTTTTTTTTTTTTTAATTATGGAACAGGCAATACAGAAGGCACAGTGGAAGTTGTATTTAGACCTGGAGGGGCAAATTTGGGGGTTAGGTTTATGGGGGATGGAGTAAGGAAATAGTCAGTGGGGGCTAATGAGATTAATATAATGACAGCCAGAGGAATAGAATCACTTGGGTGGAGTAAAATTGTTGAATATGAGGGGTAGGAATAAGTTAACTCCTGAGGAATGAATGCAAACAAAGTACCAGTTATTGGAGAGGTCTGCTGACAGAGTTGGTTGAATAGATTGCTCAAGGTCCTCCTTTGAGTTTTAGCCTTATAGCAGACAGAGATGTTGAGTCTCTGAGCCACCTTACAACAGGTTGACTTATCTGGGGTGCCAAGATGTGACCTCACCACAGTGACACAACCAGGATGTGTTAGAAGCAGGACTGGGATTCAGGTCATCCTGATCCTAGATGCACTAATTGACACTCACTACCTCTCAACTGTCAACTGTCATTTGTATGCCCTATAACTCAATACTCTGAACAAGAAGCCAACTCATATCTAAGGCATGAGGACTTAAACTAAGGCCTCCTGATTTCAAAACCAGCAGACTTTCCACTCTCCACATAACTGTCTTAATCAAGAGTGTGCTTAGGAAGAACTTGTTGATTTTGATCTCAATTAGGAAAAGTTCATCATGGTGAAAGACTCCCTGGGCAAGCTGCTTCATCTCTCTAATCTAAGTTTTCTTATCTACAAAATGAGGAGGTTGGACTAAGTGACCTAAGAAATCTTCTAACTCCATGATTTTATTAGTTGGACTATTAGTTTTATTATTTCCTTCCTTCCTTCCTTCCTTCCTTCCTTCCATCCTCCCTTCCTTGCTCTCTTTCTTTCTTTCCTTCTTTCCTTCTTTCCTTCTTTCCTTCTTTCTTTCTTTCTTTTCTCTGTCTCTTTCTCTCTCTCCATCTGTCTTTCTGTCTTTCCCTTCTCCTGGACCTCTACTCAACAGCATTTAAGTAATTACTATTGTCAGGAATTGTACTAAGCCTGGAACTGCAAATGCAAACAGAAAGACAAATTTGCATTAAAGTAGCTCATATTCTAATGGGGATTATAACACATAAAAAGGAATTGAAAAGGAATGGGCAAAGGAAAGTAGCCCTGCAGAGTCATGGGGGAGAAAGTTCTATGGAGATGAGTGACTAGTGGTGTCTGGAAATTAATGAAGACATGTTTGTATTGGTTAACCTTCTTAAAATGGAGGTTTTAGAAGGAAGCAGTCAATCAGATGGAATGACCCCAAGACCAGAGAGTATTTCCAACGCGAGAAGTAGTCCAGTAATTAAACAAGCTTCCAGGAGGAAAAGATTTTTGTGTCATGTCAGAGAAAGTGCTGTGAAGAGTCAGGAGGGCACACTGGGAAGAAATGAATGATCTGGGATTCTGTCTTGCCCATTCCTTTTACTCTCTTTAATCCCTCTTTATTTTCCAGATCCAGTGTCCTTACATTGATCGATGAGCTAGGAGAACCAAGGTTCCCATAATACAATGACCCAACTTTTATACAAAAGCCCAGGGTATCTTTCTGTAGGCTGTGGTTCTCAGCTAGTTGTCACATAGGAAAGAAACTGATTAATACATTCACACTAAAGTGTTAATTGCTATTAATAGCTTAGCTTGTTACTTCTCCCAGGAATACTGCCTTAAAAAATAAATAAGAGGAGCTGCCTTAATTGAAAGGAATAAATCTCTAACAGTGAGAGTTCAAGCATCAATAGCCTGACCAGGGAACTATTGAAGAAGGTTTGCCCAGTTTCCCTCAAACCATGCCACATAGATAAAGTGCTATCCCAGCTACAAAGGAAGTAGCCACTGACCTCAACATCTCAAATCTCCATAATGTACCTTCTCTGTAGGGATTAAATTAATGGTTTAACTAAAATATATGAGAATTCTAACATAATCCTGCAGTCACCGATTTTAAAATTAATACAGCCCAAGTCAAAATGGCTTTCAGTACCTTTATTTACAAAAAAAGAGGGAAAGAGTGAAAGTGGAAAAAATGTGAAATAGGGTAGAGTATGAAGTCTAGCTTATCACCCTAAATGTTGTTCTGGTCTCTGGCTCAACTCACACAGGGGTTAACCCTTCAGCTGTAGAACTTGGTGTTAAATTAAGCAAGGGTTCAACCCACATGGCCTCCTCCAAGAAGGGGAGGCCTCTCAGGAACTAAATTCTCCAAAAGCCAGGAAAGGAGGGTCAGCTTTTTTCACTCACCCAATCAGAAGTCCAAAGGGTTCAAGTGAAACTGAAGACTAAAGTCCAAGGTCCAAGTGAAACTGAAGACTAAAGTTCCAAGGCAAAGTCCTATAGGAGAAGATCCTCCAACCTGAAAATTGAGGATGAAGACCCAAGTCATAGCTCCAAGCAGCAGTCCCAGTCTAAGATACTCTAAGCCCAAAATTCAGGTGGAACACACTCTTAGACAGAAAATTCATCATCTTTTATAGTCCCTTTTTTTACATCACTTCCTGTCCCTTCCTCCACTTTAGGAAGACCAATTGCAGTCTTTAAATTTGCTTAGCACTACCCAGGGGGCAGTCAGTTGCTTCTGGAGGTGTTACTCACTTTAGTAAGTGTTTTTTTTTAACTACCTATTGTTAAGTAGGGGTGTCTTCTCTTTTGGTTGATTTAATTTAAAAGTAGACAAGGAGAGAGTCAATCCCATTTTCACATCTCTAATTTATAATCCAGTTGGGTTTTAGGTAGGGTTTGGATTCAATGCAATACAATGTAGTACCGGATTCAGAATCAGCAGACCTAGAATTTCTGCCCAAATGACCTTGGGCAAATCCCTTCAAACCTCTCTGGGTCTCAATTCCCTTATGTGCTCTCTTTGTGACTTAATCAGCTCCCAAGAGTTTAATTATCATCTCTATGCAGATGACTCTCAGGTGGAGAGAGAGAGAGAGAGAGAGGTAGGTAGGTAGGTAGGTAGGTAGGTAGGTAGGTAGGTAGGTAGGTAGGTATAGATATAGATGCAGAACCAATCCTTTTAAACTTTAGCCTCACATCACTAGCTACCAACTGTAAAAACTGAATGTACTGAAGATATCTCAGACTAAACATGGCAAAGACAGAACTTAAATACTGCTGACCCCTCAATATTTCTGGGCCTTAATTAAGATTAGGGTACCCTAAAATTTATATTCATTGGTTTGATTCCTTTTAAGGTAAATGCTGATTACACAAAAGTCCATTGCATATAGGGATTAGTGAGTATACCCATTTATTCAAGCAAATAAAAAGACATAAGAGAAGTTAAACAGTTTTTAACATACCAGAAGATACAAAATGAGGCATGAGTTCCTAGATGGGAATGAGGTGAGATCTCACTTAAACAAGAGAAAGTACTGAATCTCATTCAATGAGGAAATTCCCCAAAGTCTCTAGGGAGGAAAACTGGAAAACAAGAAAATGGTGAAAACTTAGCTTCTCCACATCTGTAGGAGTTTTGCTCTTTCTTCTCCCAAGAGTCATAAAGAGTCTGAAAACATTTGTTCTTTCTTAATGAAAATAGGAGAATGAACAATGGTTCTTTTCTTAAAAGCTCGCCTGTCCCACACATAGTCATGAAGAAATGATAAGCATTCCCTCCACCAATTTAGGAGAGTTTCAGGTAAAATACTTCAGGTTTGGCTGGAAACCCTGGTTAGAAGACTTGAGAGAGAGGTAAGTCAAAAAGTGGAAATGTTGAAAAACAAATTCTCACTATAATGAACAGGTTGATCACTGGGGACCAGCTAGTAGAATAAGAGCTTCTTTGAGAGCAGAGATTGCCTCCCATTGGTATCTAGGTCTATAGCCAGCTCCTAGAATGGTGCTTGTCATATAGTAGATACTTGATAAATGCTTGTTGCTGGAGAGTGTGAACCCCATGGGAAACTCATACTACTAGAGCAGCTGTTACTCATTTTGATTCAACAAAAACTTGCTACCTACAGTTATTGCTGAACAACTTTTTTTGTTATATATATGGTTTTTTGTTTTGATGTGTGTGTGTTTATTTTCCTTTTGAGAGAAGGTTCAACATGGCTGCCCTCCATCTTCTTAAAGTTTCAATCTACCCAAGGAAGTAAGAGTTTCTCCCACGATGCTTATTAACTCCAGTGCATCTAATTATCCTCTGTACAGTTGGGTAGGTTTGAATCGCCTGACCTCCCCATGTCAGTTTATGGGTTTTAAACGTTTGACAGCTGCAATTAGCTGTAATTAGAAAGGATTAAAACCATCCATCAGGCAAGTTTTATAGATAGACCCAGACCAATCTCATATCTTCATTGGAAAATAGCCATGGAGGAACAATATAGTGTAGTGGCAAAGAGCGAGGGAATTCAGGGTCAGAGGAAAGGGGTTCAAGTCCTGGTTCTGTTATGTTCTAGTTGTCTGATCTTAGGCAAGTCATCTCCCTCCATTCTCTGGGTTGCCATTTCCTCAAATGCAAAGTGAGGGGGTTAAATAAAATCTTTTGAGGTCCCCTGAAATCTAGGGTCTCTGAAGAAGATGACTTGGACAGCTCTCACCTGTCCACCCACACATACCCTTTAAAGAAATAGCAGAGAAGATTAAAAAAAAAAAGCTAGATTCCCTATTTCCCTATTCTCTAGGCTTGAGGAAATACTTGGGTATCCTAGTTTTGTTGTGATTTGAAACTAATTATGAATATGGAGATGAAATCCATTGAGGAGTTAAAAAACAGCAGCAACTACAATAACAACAACCTGGAAAAAATCCTTAAAAGGAAAAAAAATGCACCCCAATCATGGAGGAGGAAGAGTCTGTAATCCCAGCTGCAAATGCTCAACAGGAGTTCCGGTATAATGAGTCTGGCTTCACAGCACATTATCAGCTTTTGTTTACCTAACAGTGTGACAATGTATCTTTATGCATGTCAGCATAGGGCCTGCATTTGCTGTTCATTAATTAGCATCTTCTCTATTAGCCAGGCTTCAGGAGAGATTTCCTCTAATTTGATAAACAGCTGATTGTCCCCTTGCAGTTTTTAATAAGGATTGAATAGGAAGTGGTCAGGGAGGATTCTGTGTTCCCTGGGTTCAAAGAAAAGAGTCTCAGGAAAGTGAAGAAGGCAAAAAGCCTCTGAGAAGGGACAAAGGGAGCCACATCCCACTGCACTAACTCAAGTTACCTACCTCCTATGTGATAGGAATATTAAGAGGATTTAAAAAAAAGTCCCAACTCCCTAAAGAATTTATATTCTAGATTTACAACAAGAGAAGAAATTGAAATGGGAGAGATCTCTAGCTTTATAGATTTGGAACTGAAAGGGACCTTAGAGGCCATCCAGTACACATCCCTCATTTTATTGTTAAAGAAACTAAGGACCCAGCAGGCTGAGTCACTTACCCAAAATCAGTCACTGAGCCAGTGAGTGGAAGAGGAAGGATTTGAATCCATGTCCTCTGACTCTTGCAATCTTTCCAATTTTTCCTGTGGTGCTTGTTAGATTAGGGACCACTGCTGGATTGGTCAAGCTGCCCCATGGCATAAACCATTTCTAAAATAAAGATCCTCTGTGGAGCTCTGCTGCCTCTAGACAAACTCTTTGGCCTGGCATTCAAAGCCTCCCTTTCTCATCGCCTTTCATGATGCTCACTGTTCCCTTTCCCAGACTCCCCTCCAGACCAGATGCCTGCTACCCCCCCCCCTTCATACACAGCATTCTGTCTCCTTTCTCTTTGCACAAATGATCCTCTTTGGGCTCAGCTCTGCCTCAGAATCCCTGGCTTCCTTCAAAGTACAGCTCAGCTTCTACTTCCCAGGAGATCCCTGCCTCCACTCCTACTTAATCGTTAGCTCTCTTCTTCTCTTGAAATTATTCTTACTATTTACACGTGTTCTTTGGAAAGGCGAACTCCCCAAGGGCAGAGATCTTTGGTTTATATACCCACCTCCTGGCACAGTGCCCTGAACGTAGTAGGTACTTAACAAATGATTCATGAATAGACTTGAGTTGGAGTTGAGTTGAAATGATGCCCATATCCCAAAGGAAGTTTCTTCTTGTGTCTGGATCAGAGGAGAAAAAAGGCAAGAACAGAGCAGGGGCTGTCATTGGGTGCAGACTGATTTCTTTTCTTTGTAATACTTCAAAACAGAAGTTTCTGGTCTATGAAAGGTATTCCCAAGACAATTCTGTCAGGGCTCTGCAGTTCTCACCTAGAAAAATCCATTTACTGCATCCTCCTGGGAGCTCCCTGATACACTATTGAGACCTGACCCACAGTTCCCTCTTACTATTCCTGAGGGTTTTTTAATATCATGTGGGACTGAAACTCTCCTCTCCATTCCCTTTCCTACTTTCCCCTTCCCCTTCCATACATCCTTCCTCTTCTCACCTCCTCCCCTGCTTTCTTCTCTCCTTCCCTCCCTCCCTCCCTTCCAAAATGTCTCCATTCCTTCCCCCTTTCCCTCATCTCTCTTCCTTTTTCTGATCTCCTCTCCCTACCCTCTCCTCTCCTCTCTCCTATACTTTCCCTTCCCACTTTCCCCTTCCCCTCCTCCTCAATGCCCTCCCCTCCTCTCCTCCTTTGATCTTTCTCTGCTCTGCTATTCCTGGCTCCAGTCTTATTCAGTCCTGACAGCTTCCCCCTCCATACCCTCCTTCCAAGCTCTGACCCAGGCTTTATTAATACATCCATCCAGTCAGTGCCCATTGCAGTAAGGCAACATGGTGATGCTGCCATTTTAGCCACTTCTGAGAAGAAATGCCAACTAAAGCACAGAAAAACCCGGTTGATGCAAAAACCTTGGAGATAAGGTACCATGGGCTTGGGCTGGTGAGGCGCCTCAACTTCACCAAAGCCTCCAGAAAGACCTCAGGCTTTACTCTCTCCTCCCAAACCTCTCACTGGAAAGGCCAGACACCTCTGGGGTAGAGAAGGCAGATCCACAGTTGCGGTTCAACAGCATCCTCTCCGGTATCCAGAAGCTGAGAGCTGCCATGCCATGCAGCAGCTTTTGCTCCTGGGTTATTGGTGAAGCCCCCTTCCCTGGGCTAGCTCCCAAAGCCAGAGACAGATGAGCTGAGCTTGGGGTAGTGCTGGGTCTCCCTAGAAACAGAACCACAGTTCCCTTGGTCTGCTGGCTTCTTCTTCAACTCTGCCATAGCTGGAACTCACAGGATCGCCAATTTAAAGCTGGAAAGGTCCTTGAAGTTCGCCTAAGAGGCAGCATGATTTAGTGAGAAACTCTACATTTGAAGAAATAAGATTCACCTCAGCTCTGCTACATCCTAAATGAGATAGCCTCCACATCCTTCAAGAGCCCATCAGCCTCAGTGCCATCTCCCCTCCACTCTCCTCCTCCTCTCCCTTAAAGGAGGGCGCCCAGTGCAGACATCTCATCTCTCACTTTCAGACTTCTTGGACAGACTTCTCCTCACCTCCCACTCTTTTTCATTTCCTTTTGTGTGTGGTTTCCCTGGATTAGATTGTACGCTCCTGAAGGGATTTTATTTTTACCTATTTATATCCCCAGCACTTAGCACAGCACCTGGTACCTAGTAGGGGCTTAACAAATGTTTACTATTGACCCACTCTGGCTCTGATACATCATCACCTCTCTGGGCAGTCTCCTCTTTCAAATGAAGGAGTATAGATTTATTCCTTGATTTCAGTCTCATCTCCCCACTTTACTGATGAAAAAACTGATGCTAAGAGATATTATCATTATAATTATAACTAGCATTTATAGAGCACTTTAAGATTTACAAAGCTCTGTGTGTGTATGTGTGTGTGTGTGTGTGTGTGTGTGTGTGTGTGTGTGTGTGTAATCATAAGAGGCAGATGCTATTATTATCCCCATTTTACAGATGATGAAGCTGAGGCTTGGAATGCTTAAGTGACTTTCCCAGAGTCACACAGCTAAGTGTCTTAGGCAGGATTCAAACTTGGTTCTTCTTGACTTGGTCCCGCACTCTGTCCACTACACCTTATGATACCTAATATCACCAAAAAACTCTAGTACCTTTCTATTACTTCTAGATTCAATTGCAATCTCTTTGGTCTGTCACTTTTGAGGTCCTGCAAACCAGACTTCAATCTACTTTTCCAGCCTTGTTATTCCTCCCTACTCTATACCCTGTGATCTGAACAAGTGTCCTGGCAGTCCCTCATTCACCTCCCATCATCTCCCATCTCCAAACAGTTGCACAGTGCCTAAAACATATTTCTTCCTCATTCCTACCTCCTGGGATCCCTGGTTTTCTTTGGAAATCAGTTCACAGGTCACCTTCTCCATGAGGTTTTTCCCATT
The DNA here is from genome assembly GCF_027887165.1 of Monodelphis domestica. Lineage (NCBI taxonomy): Eukaryota > Metazoa > Chordata > Mammalia > Didelphimorphia > Didelphidae > Monodelphis > Monodelphis domestica. The sequence goes on along the minus strand of NC_077227.1, from coordinate 591,137,467 downwards.
CCCTCCCTCATGGGGGTGCTTTTCCCAAAAAATAGTTACCATGCAATTTTTAATTTAACATATTTGCATATGGATATGATTGGAAATGTAGACTCTAAATGATCATCCTAGTGCAAACATCAACAACATGGAAATAGGATTTGATCAAGGACACATGTAATACCCAGTGGAATTGCACCTGAGTTACATGAAGGGATGGGGGGAAGGAGGGAGGGAAAGAATGTGACTCTTGTAACCAAGGAATAATGTTCTAAAAATTGACTAAATAAAAATTTCAAAAAAATAAAATAAATTTTAAAAATAAAAAAATATGTGTATGTACCTATTATGCCCACTAACATGCCAGCCCCTTGAAGCCAGACTTTTTCCCTGTCTTTTTTTTTTGTTTTTGTATGATGAGCACTTCCTTAGCACAAGGCTTGTTGATTGATTCACTGATAGCTCAGCTGACAGTGGATAGCAAGTAGCAGATGCCCAGGGATTCGCTGTGGTTTTGCTTACTGGTGGGTGAGCTTAGTAAAGCATTAAAGGGAAATTGGGCAACCAGGCTTCCTGATGGAATCTCCAGGATCCTTGACTTTGTCAGCCAGAGGAAAATTCATTTCCTTCCATTTGGGGAAAGCTCTGTGGTCCTGAGTTAGATGTTGCCTGGGCTTTTCCCTTTGTTTATTAAAAAAACAAACAAACACACAAACAAACAAAAAAAAACCTCTTACCTTCTGTCTCAGAATGAGTTCCAAGACAGAAGAGAAGCAAAGGGGTGGGCATTCAGAATTAAGTGACTTGCCTGGGGTCACACAGCTACGAAGAGTCTGAAGCCAAATTTGAATCCAGGACCTCTCAACTCCAGGTCTAGTGCCCTATCCACTGTGTTACTTACTTAGCTGCCTCACTCTTCCCTCCTTTAATGATCACTTCACTCTGGTGGTCTACTTTGAGTCCCAGGAAGAGCTAGTGTCTCCTGAACTCTTGTATGCACCCTGAGCTTGCTAGAGGCAGCTACCAGACTGGGAAGGAGAAAGATTCGGAGGTTCAAATCCAACCTTTAACGCTTGTGGATTTTGTGAGCGTGGACAAGGCACTTAACTTCCTTGACTGGCTGTGATCTGTATGGCTGGAGAGAGTTACCACAAATACGATTTAAGATTTTTTAAATTAACTTTACATAGAGCATCTCATTTGAGCTGACACTAATCCTATGAAGTAGTTTTTGAGACAATGGCAAGGTTCAAGAAAGTTTTGAGGAATCTGAGAATATCTATAGAAAGTGGGAATTAAAGAGAGAAATAAAAGTTGAGAGAAAGGAGGCAAAGTTTCTCAATTAGTTCTCAATATGACAAAGTTGTACATGTTATATATACAAGGCATACACAAGTTTTATGTAGGCATTCATACATGCTTACATGCATATATACATACATATATTCCCCACCCCTCAATGAAATACAAGGGATTGTTAAGCCCTTATTTTCTGTCTTAATAACAACTCTAAGACAAAAGAGAGGTAAGAGCTAGGCAATGGGGTTTAAGGGACTTGCCCAGGTTCATACAGATAGGAAGTGTCTGAGGCCAGATTTGAACCCAAGGACAACCAGTTCTAAGCCTGACCCTCTATCCACTGAGCCAACTAGCTGTCCCAGGTTGTTTCTTTAAAATACAAAAGGAGGGGGCAGCTGGGTGGCTCAGTGGATTGAAAGCCAGTCCTAGAGAAGGGAGGTCCTGGGTTCAAATTTGGCCTCATACACTTTCTAGCTGTGTGACCCTGGGCAAGTCACTTAACCCACATTGCCTAGCCCTTACCACTCTTCTGCCTTGGAAATAATACACAGTATTGATTCTAAGACAGAAGGTAAGGGTGCAAAAAAAACCCCTAAAATCCAAAATGAAACAAAACAGAACCAATTTTGTCTCTGCAGTACCCCAGTCCAGTGAATAGCAGGTGCTTAATAAATGCTCATTATCCCATGAGTTGAAGTCCTTAGCAAGAAGGACCACCTCCTTCTCTGAGATAGACACAAAAGAGAAGGATGAATGAAGAAAGAGCTTTGAGGAATGAAGAAATGGAGATCAAGGAACTCAGGATGGGTGACTTTAATTATCTCATCAAAAAAAGTAGACAGGTCATCTGCAGAGAAAAAGGGAGTCAGAAATAGAAAGTTTTGAAAAATGGAACATGATAGAGAGTGAGAGATAAATTAAAGGACTTGAGTACATCTGTGAGGGTTCAGGTGAAATTAGAAATCATCAATTTTGTTTTCTCCACAGCTAGTAGTTTACTGACTCCTAGACCCAATCAGTGGCTCCAGTGTTGGGAATGGCTCAGGGTTATGGATTAGCAAGACCTGAACAAGTATAAGGACAAATAGACAAAGGATTAAAATGGTTAGGAACAGTGCCATGTGGGACTAGTTAAGTGTGGGTCAAACATGTAAAACCCAGTAGAATTGTGCGTGAGCTACAAGAGGGGGATTGGAGGAGAGGAGGGAAAGAACATGAATCTTGTAACCATGGAAACATAGTCTAAATTAATTAATTAAATAAAAATTTCAAAAAATAAATAAAAATTAAAAAATGTGGGTCAAGGCTACGAAAGGGGGAGGGGGGTAGAGAGGTCAGAAGAGAGACCCGGGACTGAGGGAACAGAGAGGGGTGGAGGGACTGGAATGAGACTAAAAAATGTGTTTTAGGAAGAAGAAGGGAATATTGAAGGTAGAAAGAAAGAGGTGCAAATTCAGGAGATTGTGAAGAGATACCAATAAGGGAGTCCAGGACCCTGAGGCCAGAGTACATTATGCCAAGAGAAACTCCGTTTCCCTCCCACCTCCCCATTAAACACACCTTGAATTGGTTTGGGAGGAGATACTCAGAAAAGATCTGTGTTTTCTTTGCCACTTTGAGATTTCCACCCTCTGCCTTTCCCTCCTCCAGATCTTTTCATATCAAAAATTTTCTCTTTCAGAAAAGTAAACAGCAAGGAAGACCTCTAGGCCTCAGGAGCAGCTTTATCCTCACACACCTGTTAAGGGAACTTCCTGCTCTTTTGTGCATTTTACTATTCTCAGCGCCTCCAGAGTACCTGGGGGACGGGTTTCCATTGTAGTGAGCTACACCAGAACAGAGCAGCCCAGCTGTGCCAATGATATTCTGCACCGCGCAGTCAGAGCAGATGAGTTCTTGGCGGTGCCTCTTTGTTCTTCCGGACCTAGCGGAGGGTGAGAAACCCTCCTGAGCAGGATAAAAAAAAATCCTTGGGGCGCTCTCACCCCGGCTGTCCTCACTCACTTTAAGCCAGGGAGAAGGAATCCATTTGAAAGTCAGTTCCCAAGCCTGTGGCTGCTGCTTTACTCCAGCTGAAATATGGCCTCAAGCTATTTCTGAGGCTTTGCTCCTCACACATAAGAAATATTTGCTGGGCTGAAATCCACACAGTGCCTCCTTTGGATGTAGCGCCCAGGCAGAATAGCCGCCGCGTCCCCTTGGGTTACCTTCACACAGACTCATCTCTTAAGTCTTCCACGAATGCGGGATGCTACGGAACTCCCGAGATTATTTTCTGACTTAATTCTTTCCAGTCCCTTTCTGGGGGTGGAGCGGGGTTTAGAGCTGGAAGGAATCTTAGAGACTCCGTCTGGTCTATCCCCGACCCATCTCTCCTTCCTACTTATTTTACTGATCCGAGAACTGTCTCCAGAAACCTCTCCCAGTATATCACACCCCGATTCTGAGGATCCAACTCGGTACCTTCAGCTTGATGCCCTGCCTATAGCGCCAGAGTCACTCACCTTCAGTTTGGGCTTAGCCCCCATCTGAAGTGGATTGTGGATTCTCACAGGAACAGGCTCAAACCTGAGGCTTTCACCTTTGAGCTAAATAAAACTGGGGAATCACTAAATCTTTCTAGGCTACAAGTTTGGGGTCTTCTAGAGTTCGTGTTGACAATTCCAATGCAGAAGAGCCGTAAGGACTAGGTAGTGGTGGTTAAGTGACTTGCCCAGGGTAACACAGCTGGGAAGTGTCTGAGAGGTCAAATTTGAACCCAGAACCTCTCATCTCTAGGCCTGGCTCTCAATCCAATGAACTACCCAGCTGCTTCCCCCCTCCCACACACACACACACACACACTCTTAAGGACAGAAACTGCAAGTTTCTATCTGCAAATTAAGTGCTTTTTAAAAACCGATGAATACAACATCTATAAGATGATTATTGCCTCCCCCCATCCCCCACCCCCAGTAGTCCTGCTGGGAACTCTTCTGAAGATCTTGGGAAGGTTTCCTCTGCTCCACCCAGTGGTCCTGCTGGGAACTCTTTCATAGATTGGGGAAGGTTTCCTCTGCTCTTAGAAATTTCCTGGCCTGTCATGACAGGAGGAAATAACTCTGCTGAGGTTTCTTGAGCCCATCCAGAGAAGCCTCTATTTCAAGAGGCTTTTATAGATCGATAGACTTTGCTTACACTTGTTTTTATCATACCAAAGTGCTCTCAGATATGCGATGCCACAAAAAAAAGTTCAATAATCAGAGAGTACATTAATTATCAGGAAATACTGTCCTATCAATCATCCAACCCACAAAAGAGCTAACTCTTGACTTGAGAGAAAGGAGAATGTCCTTTTTAACCTTATAGATATAAGTGCCCACAGATTAGTCACTTCTTGGTTAATAGAAAAATTTTAGTTCACAAACCTGGTGTCATCATAGGGTATGAGTTATAGTTAGGGGTAACGGAGAATTATCTACCCATCTAGCTTGCTCTAGTGACTTAAGTTATTACTCCAGCCTATTCTCTTTCATCAGAGAAAAATAAAATAAAAAGAAGGAACTTGGCAGCTTTTTCACTCCCATTCCTAACTGCCTCCACCCAGTCTTGAGGATCTAGTTAGCTGGCAGGGAATCTCCAATGAAGTGGAATCATTTTTCCTATCCTCTCCTTCGAAGAGGAAGATACAACCCATGCTAAAACAACTGAATCTATCAGCATCCCAACCAGGTCCCGGGTGCTGTAGACATTCAGATTTATTGTCCACACTTCCTACATCATCATCTATAGTCTTGAATCAGTCATCCCTCTAAACATCAAAGGGATCCTATATAATCCTTAGTCATAAAAAAAATAAGATCCACATCTATTCTTTCTCTTCTATTAGTAATTCCTACTTCGATATAGATTTGGTTCATTCTAAAGAACGTCCTTAGGCATTATATTATCTCCATTGTAGGGATGAGGGAACTGAGACCTGGAGAAGGAAAATGACCTGCCCAGAGTTATGTCCAGAATTCTTCTCCCAATGCCATGATGCCGCCATTACTAAGGCACAAAAATGAACTCTGACATTTCCAGAGTTTCCCAGGTAACCTCTACATAGCCAGAAAATTCCTCTACCAAGATGGCTCATTTCCTGAAGTTACTGTCCTTTGTACTGGCAACATCTTCTCCAAAGGACAGTTTAATTCTGGCTCTGTTTACACAATTCTTTACAAACCACACCACAACTTGATACAAATTCTGGACTCTCTGGCTTGTTTTCATGTTTCTCAAATGATTTGTGGGGGGAAAATGAAAATAAAAGGTGGGTGGGGGAAACAGAGGGAGAGGCCTAAACACTGCAATTTTCCAGTCATTTTCATCCAAATTGTCTGCAATTTCCCAGTGGCCCTGGCACTAAATTGCAAGTGAGTGCTGCTGTAGTAATCCCTAGTTCCAGGCAGCCTTGTCCAAACCACAAAAGGAAGTCTGCGCATGTGTGCTAGGGATGAGGAAGCTATTGAGGTGCTCAGGTCTTTGCTTCATTCTGTGCTGTGTTTCTTGCTTTTGTTTCTTTGAGACTAAATCTCCCTATTTCTCCTAGGCTGGAAGTACAGCAGCCCTTCCTGGACCTAATCCTGCGGCTGATCCAAAGCTTTGGGCTGCTGTTTTCTGATCTATTTTCTCTTCTTTAGGCATCTTTGCTGGCCAACCTTCCCCTGCTCTTGATGGCTCATCATATGGATGCTGGACTTAATACAACACCCAAAAGCAGACAGTACACAAAAACTCAGAACATCAATCTCAGCCTCCCAGTAGTATGCATTACAGGTGTGCTCTGCCCTGCCCTGAGATGCTTAGGTTTAAAGCAGCTGAAGGCTTAGGGAAATATTATTTACTTCCCTTTTTCTCAGTCAGTTATCAATAATCCACTTCTAAAACACATAAAAAGATGGAGTTTAGGACTATAAGCATTTCTGATTTAAAACTCTAATTGTATAGATAAGGAAACTGAGGCAGAGAAAGAAGTTAATTGACTTATCTACAGTCGCACAGTTAATGGCAGAGCTAGAGCCATAACTCAAATCTCTTTGACACCTGAACCTAAACTCTTATCATTATACAATATTCCATATAATATGGACAGACATTTGATTGAATCTTCTATTTTTTAAAAAACTAGTTCACTAGCCATGAGAAAGAACAAATGATGGTAAGAACAAAGGGGAAATAGTCTGGAAAATTCAATGTTCTTACTTTTAGAAAGTTAATGCCTAGTTCCTGAGGGATACAATCAGTTCACAAATAAGAGAGAAATTACACGCCAATGGAACTGCAAGTATATTAAAATTCATAATGAAGCTGATAATTAAATACATAAATACACATTGTGGCAGGCATTAAATCTAATTATTGCACCTCTAAAAATCAATTTGTGCAAACACATTTAATAATTTGTGGCTGTCATTAATTACCAATGACAAGATCAATATGTAACTAATTCTTAGTTGGTAGTGCTAAACTACTTTATTAGCAGAATAGTCTCACAAAACACCAAAAAAGCAATTTGGAAGAAAATGAACCTACAGACAACTTGGCATAAAACCTAGCCTCTATATTAACACAAAGAACATCAGTAGATAAAATCAGAAGGAAGAGAGCAAACAGAATAAAAATGGAACAGATCTGCTGGTCCTTCTATAGTGATCCATTTCTATTGGTGCTTTTAGCTGGATGACTACATTTGGATTTGGCTCCTTCCAAACTTATATAGAGAAATGACTTCTTGTTGTTATTCAGTCATGTCCCACTCTTCGAAAACCCATCTGGGGTTTTCTTGGCAGAGATACTACAGTGCTATGCCATTTCCTTCTCCAGTGCATTTTATAGATGCACGGAGACAAACAAGGTTAAGTGACTTGCTCACTTAATAGTAAGTATCTGAATCTGGATTTGAACTCAGGTCCTCTCTTGACTCCCAGCCCGGCACTTTATCCACTATGCTAGAAGTGTCAGGAACATTTAAAGAGATGAGGTGATAAAGATTAGCTGAATTTGACCAAATACATGCAGAAGAAATTAATACTAGTAGCATTATGTTTGTGAGGACCCTGAGAAATTGACTTTCCAGATATAAATATATATAATATATATTTAAATCTTTGTATGTATGTATGTATGTATACCCAAAGATGGAAATGACTGTGGTTGGTAATTTCAATCACTCAGGAAGAGTTTCCCCTAAAACAGGACAAAGTCCTCAGTAACTACTGACCCATATGACCATTTATTTTATCATCTCTAGAATATATTTTTAAGAAGAGTTGATGAGCTCATGGAGAGTATACTTGATGAAACATGAGAGAGAAAACAGGCAGACCTTCACAGATGATTTTCTATAGGAGCCCACACTTTACCATCACAAAATGTATAAAGAATACAAGAACCTTTTGTGGTTCAATAAAATATACTATTTGGCATGGGAGGAAAAAATTATCTAAGAGTAATTCCTTAAACAAGGTGGTGACCTTCCAGATGTTAATATAATAAATATAACATAATTAATATAATATGATAAACATTTTGTGATAGGCACAAGGAAGTTTTTATTCAGTTTTCCACTGATATTAACACTTAGTAGAATGTAGATCAGTGGGATGCATGCTTACCAACATGCTAGCATCATAAATAATACATTGTGTAGATGTTAAACAAAAAGAGAATTACCACTGACAGCAAAGTTCACCAAAGTTCCTATTTAAAAGGGGCATTGTACTCATTGAAATAACTTGTGACAATTTTCCTCAAACCCATTGTTCTTTCAAACAGAACATTTTAACTATCTATACTGGAAAAACAAAATGGATAAACAACCTAAGGCTATGACATATCTCACAAATTTAGTATTGCCAGTATAGACTGGCATTACAAGTGGAAAATAAGCCTGTTCCAGAACTAAGCTGGAAGACATCAGACTAGATCACATGTGGGAAATGACACAGTAATTTTAATGATGCCAAAGGTCTCCCTAATACAAATGGATATGTCTTCCTTCAGTATCTTTCTGAGGATAATGTACACCATGACCTCCCCAATCCCAGAAGAATAAAAATTGCAGGTAACCAACAGGGCAGTGGAGAAACATTATGGCAGGCTTTGGCATATTACCAATGTTGGCTTCCCCATGAGAAGTATAATAAAATATATTATTCAGAAATCATGGATGATAAATAAGCACACTGCTCATAAACTGAGAATGAAACACAATAGATGGATGGCTCATTGGCTATATTGGTACTCATGAGATATTATAGGAAACAAAATAAATCCTCTCTGGAGAAATTATATATGAGAATGGATAAAAATTTCTCAGAAAAGAAAATAGATAAAGGGGTAGCCATAGGTACAGGTGATCTTAGACTGACGAGATCACAGACCACAAGATCATAGATTTAGAGCAAGAAGGCAAATTGGAGGTCACGTAGTACAATTCTCTCTCTTTATATGAAATACTTTGCTTTGCTTTGACAGAGGCAGAAGCTAGTAATTCCCAAGAAAGCAATGTCATACAATGGAAAGAGCACTGACTCTGGAGTTCAAGGACCTAGATTCAAAACCAGTGGAAATGATATTTACTGCCTATGAGACCTGGGGCAAATAACTTAATCTTTCTGAGCCCTAGACCTCAACTGTCAAATGAGGAATTTGAGCTCACTTGATGGCTTTGATGGTCCCTTCATGCTCTAAGACCATGATCCTATGCGTCTCCTAGGGACAGGACTGTAATAACTTCTGGATCATCCATTGTCTCTGCTGCATGCTGCATTTCTATTCCTTATAATTAGAAGCACTCTAGGTAACAGTAGGTCTCTGGAGCCTTTAAGTAGTAACCCTTCCTAGGGGTGGGGGAAATTTTAAAGAAAGATAATTGTGTGAGGCTGGCTGGTGCCAAGTAAGGCTGGAAGGTAACACTGGAAGAGTGATCATGCTTTTTCCTCTTCATTCATTTGTAATAATCTCTTCCAATAATTAGCTCATTTGAAGCCTAGATGCAATATAATCTCCCCTTAGGTCCACATTGTTCCTTCCTTTGCTGCTTTAGGGAGTTTATAGCAAGGTCCTCATTAGTGTAAATAATGAAAGTTAAAAAGTCTTTGCATGTATCTGAATTCACAATCCAGTAGGACCCCCTTATCTGTGGTTTAGCTTTCCGTGGTTTCAGTTATCCCAGGTCAACCTTAAGTGTGGGGGAAATTCAACTTGTGGCAGCAGTCTGCCCGGAGCAGTGGTCTCTCCTGCTTCCATTTTTACTATTTTTAGTTTGGGGGGTGGGGTTTATAAGGGGGGAGTAGGAGGGGGAGATTGTGAAAGTGTCTCTGAGAGGCAAGAGAAGAGAGAGAGATAGTATATATAGTGGAGGGGTGTCAGCAGGTGTTCTTATAATGCAGATAAGGGTCCTACCATATCTTAAATCACAATTACGTAAAATATAGTGATTAATCCCAGTTTAATGGAAATATGCTAAATGAATTTGAATATTGTGACCATTTTAGGGAATTCCTTATTCACACTAATCAGAACCTATATGTTAAGTAAAGAGTTAAAAATCTCATCATAATCGCTCCAACCACCTAGTTGGGAAAATTCCTTCTACTTAGGCTTCTGTCAGTGCAGAAGTTTTTTAGTTTCATGTAATCTGTTTTTTATAAAAATTTCATCTTTTATAACTGCCTCAATGCCTTATTTAGTTAAGAATATATTTCCTACTCACAGGTGTAGGAGATATGGTCTGTTTCCCTTATAAAAATTTTTATGGTATAATATTAACCGCACCTAACTATATAGAATGATTTGTGGAATATAGTCTAAGGTGTGGGTCTGAGTCAAATTTGTTGTCCTTCAGTTGTTTTAGTTGTGCCTGACTCTTAATGACCCATTTGGGATTTTCTTGGCAAAGATGTTGGAGTGGTTTGCCATCTCCTTTTAGAATTCATTATACAATGAGGAAACTGAGGCCAATACAGTTAAGTAATGTACCCAGGGGTCACACATCTAGTAATTGTCTGAGGTGATATTTGAACTAATGAAGTCAAGTGTGACTCTATCTACTGCACCACCTAGCTGCTCTAATTTGTTCCAGTCTGCTCTTCAATTTCCCTAGCAATTTTATCCAATAGGAAATTATTTCCTAAGTAATTTATGTTTTCTGCTTTACTGGACATTGGTATCAAAAATATACATTTCCATCATTTCTGATTCTCCCTTTTCTAGTTTACTTCATTCATTTCATTTGATATTTGAGATCTCCTTTTTCAGATTGATTCTATTATCAAATTCTATCAAGTATTACTATGGTTATTTGATTTGTATACCATTAAAAGTATAAATTAATTTCAGTGGTTTTATCATGTTTGTTATATTGGCATAGTCCAGCACTGAAAACTAAAATTACACAATCTAAATTGATCTTTTATTTCCTTAAGGATCATTTTGTAATTGCATTTATACAAGTCTTTTGCAGGATTTGGTAGATTGATCCCCAGATACTTCATGTATTTTGTAGTTATTTGGAATGGGATTTCTCTGTCTATTATTGTCTCTTGGATTTTGTTATTACTATATTGAAATGTACTTGATTTATATGGATTTATTTTATAGTGTACAACATTACTAAAACTTTAATGGTCTCAATTAGTATCTTTCCTGATTCACTAGTATTTTCCAATATTTTCATGTCATCAGCATATAGGGATAGTTTTATTACCTCTTGCCTATCTTTATGGCTTTTCTTCCTTTCTTGTGTCTTATTGCTATTGCAAATATTACCAGAACTATATCAAATTAAAGTAGGAAAAGTGGATAATTATTTATTTGGGGGGAAGTTCTAATGTATTTATTGGGGGGGGGAGTTCTAATGTATTGCCCTTGAATGAGATACTTGATTTTGGCTTTAGATTTTTTTTTAATATTTTTAAAATAGGTTCCCCAAAGCCTATAGTTTGTAGGATTTTTAGCATGAATGAATGTTTTTCTTTGTCAAAGGCTTTGGGGAGGGGGTATATTTTGAGAAAATTATATAGTTTTAATTTTCTCACAATATACCCCCCAACTTAGTCATGATCTATGAAGTGATAGATCATGACTAAGTTTGATAGAATGGTTCAACTTTAGGAAAATAACCAACATAAGTAATCATGTTAAAAAGAAAAAAATGAAAACTCTAATAACTATTATCTATTTGATAGACATTAAAATTTTGAATCAATGTTTATTATGTTGCTCTCATTTTCTGTGCTTTATACTTCCCTATATTAGATATTAAACTCAGTTTGTCTCATAAGAGGATTCTACTGGGATGTTTTGTTTCTCAGTTTTTGAGAACAATTTGTGTAGTATGGGTAATACACTTCCTTTAAAATCGTGATAGAATTTTTAGATAGAATTGATAGAATTAATTCAATGCAATTCAATAAATATTTTCTAAGAACTAGTGACAGGCAGGGTTCTAAGTAGTAGGGATACAAATAAGAAAAAAGAAAGACATGTTCTGCCCTCCAGGAGTTTATAATTTTGTGAGGGAAGATAAAACACAATAGGAAGCTGGGAAGCTGGAGTTGAAACCTGACAGATACATGTGGAAAGTGATATGCACTGGAAGTTAAATTTCTGACCTCTTTAAGGAAAGCTTTGAGAGGAGTTTTGTACTCTACCCTCCAGTCCTCCAGTCATAGGGAAGAGGAAGCTAAAGGAGGTTATTGTTGGTGGCCCTTTTTCAATGAGGTGACTTGCACAGGAATTACATTTAAATAAAGTAGAGTTGCACAAAGTCATCAGCTTCCCTCTCTCTGCCAGAGTCATCATAGTCCAATGGCAAAAGTCTGGATGACTGGTGATAGCTCCGGATGCAGTGAATGATCTGTGATGTCTTTGATGTCTGACCAGGCTCTAAGTGCTTCCCAGTGCATACTTCAGTTGCTTTCATGGCCACTGCAACAAATTGTTCTTGTCCACCCATTCCAATAAAGAAGTCCTCACCTGCTTGGGGAAGACAAACCCCTAAACTCACTAAAGTGTTTGAAGCCTGTTAGTTACCCTTAACCTGGTTGAGTCCATCTGTCAAGATGGTTTACCCAGGTGTGGCTGCTATGCATGCTATACTTCTTGGAGCCATAAGTGAGAATTGGGTGAAAGGTGGACACCAAAAGTTGCCGAGTAGCCCTGAAAAGGGCTGGCAAGCTCTCACACCAGAGGAGCAACTTAGCTCAGGGGGGTAGGAAGGTGCTCAGTATCCAAGGTTTGGGGTAGCTACCAGGCGATAAGATTAGAAATTATCAATTTATCCTGAGAGAGGCATCTTGTTCCCTAGAATTGAAAGCAAACAGAGGAGCAGGTGGAAAGTGGAGTGAGCTGTAAATATTTCATTTTATGCTTATTTTAGATTTGTTTATTTTTGGTTTTCTAATCTTTAAAATGCATATTCAGTTCATTAATCCTCTTATTCTATTTGTTAAATTTAAATTTGTAAGGATTTGATTTTTTCCCTGAGGAGTACATTAGCTCCCACTTAGAAATTTTGGAATGCTGTTTTATCATTATCTCTTTCTTTCATATAATTATTAATCATTTCTCTGATATGTTCTTTGACCCACTTATTATTTAGGATTTCATTGATAGAGCTTTACTGTATCCATGTCTTTAGTTTATGGTTCCTAAATTGATTGCTATTTTCATTGCATTATAAACTCTAAGGAATACATAAATAAGGGATTTACTATTCTTACAGTTTTATTTATGCAATTTCTCTCTGTCCTAATAAATGGTCAATTTTTGTAAAAATTTCTTGTAGTGCTAAGAAATATGTATTCTTCTTTAGCCATACCATTTAGAAGATACTATAAATCTTTGAGCTCTAGTTGCTCCAGCATTTTGTTCAATCCCTTTCTTTACTTTTATTTATTTTCTGTTAAACTTACTTAAAAGCAATTCCTGTAGATAATGGAAAATATGTTGCCCTATAGTAAAAATTTTCCTACATCTCTGATCATGCAGTTCATTATTAACCTTTAATTTTTTCCCCCTCATTTGCCTTGAAATCTCCTTCCTCGGTCCCTCCCCTATCATTCTTTTGCATGTCAGTTGCCCCCAGAACCTCGGATTTCCCTTCTCTTGTGGCAGGATGAGTAATCTATTTAAGTAGTCTATAGATCACATCCATTATAAGGTCTCTAAGTATTTCCTTTTATAAAACATATCTTTCTTTCCTCTTTTCTCAATATCTTCCTTTGCTTCCTCACCCATTCCCCTATGGGCTCTTCCCTTCTTTAGAGACTGAGAGTTATTTTCCTCTCATTGTTATGCTTTATTTTTATTAAAGTATTTCCCTTTTTTCTTCTTCTTCCATTCCCCTCCTCTTACTCACTCTCTTATTCTGTAATTTATTCCACTAAAAACATTGATTCATCTATATACAATGTGATGTAAAGTTTATCTCATAAGGTTGCAGACCTACTCCTCCATGATCACTTCTTTTTGACTTCTGCTTTTACTCTTGTCTTCTTGCCACCCTTTAAAAAGACTTCGTTTGATGATCTCTCTGTTACATGATTTTTATTCTTGTTGAACTTAGTTGCTGTATTTATGTACCTTCTTGTATTTTTGTTGTCTGAGGTGTGTCTAACAATCTTCCTTAGAATACTTCAAATGTCTCTTTTTTATTGAGTATTTATCTTCTTTTTTTCATTTATATTTTGGCTCAGATTTATAGGACAGGTCACTCTGGGCTGAATCTTCAATTTCTTTACACTTTGGGACACATTTTCCACTCTGCAGTTCCAATAGGTATGGAATAGTCCTGCGTTATCCAAATTTCCTTTCCTTTATTTTTGAAGATGTTTCTCTTAGTCACTTGGAGATTTTGTTGTTTGTCATTAGGGTTGTTAAATTTAAAGACTATAGCTTGGATTTTGCAGCACAAATTTGCTTGTTTGTTTCTGAAGGCAATCTATGGATTCTTTTGATTGGCACATTGTTTTGTGTTCAGAAGTTCTGGGCAGTTTTCCTGTATCATTTTTTGCTTTAAAATGTTCAGATTTTTGTACTTCTATTCTCCTGAGAGACCTATAATCTTTAAGTTGTCTCTACCTATCTTGTCTTCAAGATAAATGTTTTGTGTGGAGATCATGTTTCCTTTGAATATTATCGCTTTATTTCTCTTCTTCCAGATTGTTCTTCACTTCCTTGTATAAGCATTCTTTTTTCTCTAGTAATGTTTTATTGTATTTTTCCAATTACATGAAGAAATAATTTTTAATATTTGTTTTGCGATATTTGTGATCCATATGATCTCTTCCTCCCTTCCCCCATCCATGACACAGTAAGCAACTTGATATAAGTTCTACATGTGCTACCATGTAATAAATATTTCCATATTTATCATGCTGTGAAGGAAGACACTCATCACATATTGTATATGCATTCTAATCATTATTTTTCTTTTATTTTTTTGATGAGACGCCACTGTGTATTCAAGTGTTTCTGTTCTGATAAATATTTTTGCTTAGCAGGCCACAGTTCTATTCTTGCAATCCTTATTTTTCTTAAGATGATACATGAGCATCTTGCTATGGCTCCAGGCTCTCTTCAGAATGCACAGTTTTCTGTTTCATCAAGTCTTGATTCACTTTCTTTTAATTGGCAACATTTATTCATAAATGCTCTTTTACCTGATTTGGTAGCCATATTCCCTTCTTCAATTAATATCTTCCTTGTTGGTTATCTATTCACACTCCCGTTCTTTAACTGAGTTTTCTTCCTCTTGAGATCATTTGACAATTTCAGCAGTTTTTTTCTCCTTATGTTTCCCTTTTCCTCTTTTTTCCTTATTTTCCCTTTTTCTTTTTTTCCCTTTATTTTCTCCTTTCCCTCTCTTCCTCTATTCTCTAGCTAAATTCTTTTGTAGCACAGAGTATTTTCCATTTAGATTTCCAAGATCTCCAAGACATTGGGAAAAGATGACTTGGGGGTGTAGAGTTGAGTTTTGTTGGATGTATGAGGGTCAACTTGCTCACCCTGGTATCGGGAGAGAAAAAAGTGAATTGTGAGGGTGAGTAGTTGCTGAATGCTCTTCTTAGGAGTTAAGGATTAGTCTTATATCAGCTTTTTACCTTGATTGGGTTCTTGGATCCTAGATAATGAATACAGCTGAAATCTTTATCTCTTTCATATAATGCCTATTTTGAAGAAGTTTGAGGGGCTACTAGGTGAACACTTCCTAGCTGTGTGACCCTGGGCAAGTAACTTAACTCCAGTTGCCTAGCCCTTAGCTGTCTTCTGCCTTGAAAAAGACAGAAAGTAAGGGTTTAAAAAATGAAAGAGGTTTGAGAGGTTGTGAGGATCAGAGACAATGTCTGGTCTTCATCTTGTAACCTAACGCAGAATCACATTAATTTACATTGATATTGCCTGCTTATAGGGTTCTCTTTGTGACTAAGACAAAATCCAGGATATAGAAATTGTTTGTGTAAACATGCAACAGAGGATATTATAGTGTGTTAATAGCCAGAAACCAGAAGGGGAAGTTGAGGAAAAGAGCTGCCCTTTTCTTGGAATTCTTCTCCTGCTTTGAATATTACTTGTCACAGCAGGCACCTGCCCAAGTCTTCTGCTCTGGTATGATTTTAAGGCAGGCAAAGAGTCTTCTTAACCTCTCTCTTCTCAGCCACAGTTCAGACCTACTTTGGCTACAGTGTGAAAGAATAGAGAAGGGAAAGACTAGAGGCAAAGCCAGCAATTAGGGGGCTAGACCATTATCTAGGAAAGACATGATATGATCTCAAACTGGAGTAGAGACTGTGTGAGGAAGAGAAATGGGGGGACACAAGAGATGTTGTCAGGGTTAGTAGTGACAAGAACTGGCAACTGATTAGATATGAGTAATAAAGAAGATAAAAGCCAAGATGACTCCAGTGTTGCCAATGGGAAAACTAGAGAAGTCAAGGATGACACTTTGCCCCTTTCTCAGTTTCACCAAAGATTAGTCCTGTGAAGAGTGGTATAAGGGGCAATGTTGCTTGGCTCCCTACACTTGCTATTTTGTCATTCACTTATTGCAGTGGTGTCTGACTCTGCATGACCCCATTTGGAGTTTTCTTGGCAAAGATAGTGGAGTGGTTCACCATGTCCTTCTCCAGCTCATTTTACAAATGAGAAAAGTAAGGTAAACAAGGTTGTTAAGTGACTTGCTCAGAGAAACACAGCTAGCAAATGTTTGAGGCCAGATTTGAACTCATGAAATAGAAGCCTCCTAACTCCATGCCCAGCACTCTATTTGCTATATACCACCTAATTGCCCACCCTTGCTACCTATGTGTTTTAAAGCAAGTTATAGACTCAGGTAGTAAGGCATTCTTTGAAGCTTCCATTTCCAGTCAGAAGAAGGATATATCTTCTCATTATGTTGCTTTCAGAGAGGTGTCATTCAAACTAAGATGAACCCCAATTAATCTGATCCTTTTGGGCCCAGATAGCAAAGCTAGGAGCAAGGAATAGAAGTTCCAGAGATGGAATCTAACTGGATTTCAACTAAAATCTTGCCTACATTTCAACATGAGAGCTTCTGAATGTCAGAACTGGAAGGACTTCAGGATTCATCTTGACCAACTCATACCTGAATGGAGTTTTTCTGGACTAAAGGAGAAAAAAATTAAAACAATCTAAAAGTGGAATGGGCTGCCTAGGGATAGAGTGGGTTTCTCATTGCTGGAGGTCAGTCTTCAAACAAAGACTGAATGACCACTTTTCAAGTGAGTTATATGAGTTATACAGCAAATACCTTTGAGATACAGGTTGGTGTGGATGGCATCTGGGATCCTATTCAACTCTAATTTCCTATAATAATCAAATTGACTTTCCTAGAAAACACAAAGAATAATTAAGTCTTTGTCTCTCTGTCATCCCCTTCTGAAAACAAAGCTCAAGGGACTGCTCATTTTGGGATAGGAAAATGAGAGTTGTAACATTATACAATGCTCAAACACATTTTAAATTAAATCTTCACTGGTGCTATGCAGGGCTTCTCTGAAAATGGGGTAGAGTAGATGGAGGCAGAGAGGCAGGGACAAAGATTTTTTTAAAAATCAGAAAGATGGAGGGAGAGGAGGAAGTAGAGAAGACGGAAGAGAAAGGAAAAAAGAGTCAGAGATAGAGGAAAGAAAGGAGAAAGAAAGAAAGAAGGAAAGAGGGAGATTGAGATAGGAGAAGGAAAAGGAGAGAGAGGGAAGGAAGAAGAGAAGAAAAAGAAAGCAAGGGGGGAGTAAGAAATGGAGGGAATGAAGGACAAAGGGAAGGAAGGAGAGAAGAAAGGAGAAAAAATGGAAGAGAAAGGAGGAAAACAGGGACAGGCAAGAGGTGGGACGTCCAAGGGGGACAGAAAGGAAGAGGGAGAGAGAGAAGAAAGGAAGATGAGAAAGAGAGGGAGAATGGGACTTATGAAAGAAACCAAGTTAAAATATTTCCACGTTCATGAGGGACTTGGTGGTTGGACTTCTCCCAAGTTTCTCTGGCATATTATCGCTGAAGCAAAGCCTCTTCCACTCAGAAACAAGCCATTACCTCATCTCTATGTTTGTGTATGTGTGTGTTGTGTGTATTTTCTCTTCTCCTTGAAAGGGGTGAGGTAGTTCACAGCAAACTGCTCTGTGTTGTTCGTTATCCGGCCCAGAAATCAGTAGATTATTCTTTTTACCGGCTCTATGCTTGTTACGGTTTATGCCTTAGAAAGTGGTTGCTTTTAATTGATACCAAGGGGCCCCGGCACACTCCTTTAAAGTGATTCAGAACTGGTACTGCTCATTAAATGAGAGAATAGAAGGTGGAGCCGAGATGCAGCTAATTATGTCAGACCCAGAAAGGGGGCGGGTGAAGCCTTTTCATCTGAGACCTTTGCAGATTGCTAAATTAAAAGAATGTCTTGGGCTGATAAACAGGTTGGAGCCAGTCAATTGAGCACAGCTATGGGGAGGTCAGGGCTGGCAGGAGCTGGAGAAGCTAAAGTGGTTTTATATATTAATTGTCATCTGTGAGCTCTGTCTGTGCCGCAGTGAGGAGTATGGGCACAGAGGGGAAGCTTGTTAGTTGGTAAAATGGGCCCTGGTCTAAAGTTGTCATGGCAGGAATAAAATAAAGGGGAGACATATTGGAGAATGTCACCCACTAGGGTTAGGTATTACCTCCATTATTATGGATGGCAGCAAATCTAACTGGATTTCAACTAAAATCTTGCCTATGTTTCAAGATGAGAGCTTCCGAATGTCAGAACTGGAAGGACTTCAGAATTCATCTTGACCAACTCCTACCTGAATGAGAGTTCTTTCTTTCTAACTTCTGCCTGATGCTCCAGAGACTGGACTCAATTCTTCTATAGTAACCCTTCTCACTTTTGAACAGCTCTCACAGCAGTCTTGTTTTCCTTTCCCCATAACACACACACACTCTCCCTCGGTCTGTCTCTCTGTCTCTCTCTCTGTCTGTCTGTCTCTGTCTGTCTCTGTCTCTCTGCCTCTCTTTCTCTCTCAACTTTTTCCAAACTGAAAACTGTCTCTGCCACTTTTCCTCATTGTTTCAAGTTTTATCTTTGCAGCCGAACAGGCCAATTCTCAATCGAGTCCCTTTTCCACGTGACCTCTCTTCAAGTACTTATGCCCTTCCCCTCTCCAAAGTTTTCTCTTCTCTAGGCAAAGCACCATTTCTTTCAACCAATCTTATGCTGTATTTTCTAACGCTACACTTCTCTGTATGGTCCTTCCTAAAAATGTGGGAACACTATACTCCAGATGCTGTCTGCTAGTGGCAGAATGCAATATAGCTCTCAACTTCCTCAATTGGGACATTATATCCCTAAGAATTCAACCTGAGATGGTATTTGTTTTTTTGGTTACCATCTCACACTGCTGGTTTGACTTGATCTTGCAGTCCAGGATCACATACTAGTAAGTGTCTGAAGCCAGATTTGAACTCAGGAAATGGAGTCTTTTTTTTCCCCCTTTTTCATTCAGGTTGTTAATGAGCTGGAGCAAAGATCCCAAAGGAAGCAAGGTTGAGGGTATTAGGGGAAGACAGATGTAGTCCCCAAACAGTTGAGGTCATATCCCCTCCCTCCACCAGTTTTTGTTAGATAAGATTCCCAGACCCTTTAAATAATCATTATAAAAATTGATGGGAAATTTTGGGGATCAACAACCCTCTATCCCATCCCCTCATTACAGGGAACTCTTGGTCCTGTAACACAGACCTGGACATAGTGGGGACAGCCTGAGAACAATTTTGCCTATCATCCTAAGCCCAGACATCCTATCATACTTCAATATGACTGAGAAGTCAGGTGGTGCCTGCTCTCCTCTTGGTTGTGTCCTTGTGGTACTGCAAGGTCATACAAGATCTTGCAATCAATCTACTATAACACAGTTTTATTTTTTGTTGGGTTTTTTCCCTTTTCCAAAGGCATTTTATTTACTCATTCCTCCCACTTTTCCTAACCTAAGTCCAACCAATATATACTTCACCACTGGATAAGTACTAAAGCATTTCTATCTTGAAATGCTATCAGAGTTTTCAATTTTCCCCCTTGAGTGACCTTTGAGAACCACATCACATCCATACCAGCATCCCTCAGGGCAGGAACTAATTTTGTTTCCTCTTTATATCAATAGGTACTTATTAAATACTTGTTGGATTTTGGGGATTTGAAAACATAAATGTCATTGGTGGAGAGTTGAATAGAAAAGAAGAAAGCAATCCAAGAGATTCTGCAAGATAGAAAGAATAGATACTCTCAGATATAGTATTTGTGATAAAGCCAAGTAGTACTAGAGGAGTCCATGGAAGAAAAAGATTACTGTGCACCTAGACCAGTGCTTTAGACTATTAAGCATTTTAATGTTTGTTGAATAAATGTTGGTTCAACTGGTTTATCAGGGAAGAATTCAAAGAGGAAGTGGAACTTGAGCTAGGCTTTGAAGGATGTGTAATAAGGATAATGCTCATTATTTATGTAGCACTTTAAGGTTTGCAAAGCACTTTACATATATTATCTCATTTGATTTTATATTCATACTTTGCTTTCTTCTTTTCTACTTAACTCTCCACCAATGGGATTCCTGCTCTCAAATCCAATACAATTCAACAAGTATTTATGAGGTAGTCAGACAGTCAGTCATTGTTTTGCACATGATGTTAAATAAAAAAAAGTTACATGACTTTCCTGAGGTCAAATAGGTAACAAGTGTCTGAAACAGGATTTAAAATTGGATTTTGACAATTCCAAGGCCAGCAACACTCTATCTCCTAAATCACCTGGCACATAGTAAGCATTTAATAAATGTTTATTGGCTAATCAATTGATTGCCATCCTCTACCCTCACTAGGTGCAGGTAGATTTTGCATAGAAGAGAAACATTCAAGATGGGAGATACAGGAATAAGAGTGAACAAAATGTATCTAGGGGCAGGGGTCCCCAACCTTAGTGAAATTATTACAAGGGATTTACAAATTAATTACCATACGAAGCACTAACATTGTGAACTTTATTTAACATCAGTGCACATATAGATCAGGGTTTTTTGGACTAGAATTATGATTTCATAAATCTAGGGATTTCCCTAGGTTTTCTGTACATTTCCCTATATATAACATAGAGATAATTGCCTAGGAAACTAGGAAGTTAAATGACATGGGCAAAGCAACAGTCAGTATGTATCAAAGGCAAAAAAACCAAGGTCTTCTTAGTTGGGGAGACAATGGATGGAGTGACTTGGCTGGAGAAAAAACATGTATGCTGAGGAATAGCAAAAGAGAAACTTTGAGAGGCAGTTTGGAATCCAACCATGGAGGCCTTGAATGACAGATCTTGGGTTTTAGTCTTTTCTTTGTATGATTAGAATTTGAATCCCAGGACTCTCTCTCCCAGCATCCCACTTTCATTCTCACGTTATGTCCTTACCTTTTGGAGATAAAGTTTGTTTGTGACCCTGCCCCTCTCTCTCTTTTCCTGTGAACAGGACTGGGAAAGCTTTCTTTACTCAGTGTTTTTACTTTGGTTCTTGTATTTTTTCTATTTCAAGTAATTATTAATAAATCCTATAAAATATAATACTTATAATTATTTGATATTAATTTTAATCATATAAGTTAATTCTGGGTCCTTAAATCATAGTTTTAGATAAAGCCCCTTTACCCTTTTTTCCATATAATAATCCCCAGTTGAGCTGAGGGCACTGTCTTTCAGGTCTCTCACTCCCACTATAACACAAATTCTATTTCATCCCTAAGACTTTTGTCACAAACAAATGATTTATGAGTTGCAAGCCTAAAAATGTGACAAGAGATGCACAAGAATACTTGAGCAGTTTCCTTGACGAGATGGGGACTAGAGATGCAGAACATCACTGTCAAATTTGGTCACTGGGTCGATTGCTTTTAGTTAAATGTTTTACTTTGTAATAATAAAAAGGTTGTAGAAGCAACATAGAATAGTAGTTAGAGAGCTCACCTTAAGAGCAATGGATCCCAGTTCAAATCTGGCTTCTGGTACATTCAGCTATGTGACCTTGAGGAAGTATATTAACTTTCCATAACCCAAGGCAACTGCCTAAAACAAAGAGGAACAGAAAAGTTGCCAATCTGCACTGATAGAGTGAGTTTCTTCACTGAGAGTTTTATACATCACTAAAGATGCAATCCTAGATCTGGACTATTGAAAATTTTTTTAATTTATTTCTTTTAGATCTTTTTGTTTTAAGGGAAGGTTAATCAGATACAAGCAGATATGCAGAAATGATTGTTAGTCATAACATTTATTAAGTTCTTGCAATGAGAACTATGCTAAGCTCTGAGGATACATAAAAAGGTAAACACACACACACACACACACACACACACACACACACACACACACACACAAATCCCCAAAACAAAAATCAATCCAGGTCCTCAATGAGTGTACATTCTAATGGAGTTAACATATAAATCACTAAGTAAATGGAAGGTAATCTGAAAAAGTAGCTAGCTGGCATAGTGAATAGAGTGCTAAGCCTGGCGTCAGGAAGACCTGAGTTTAAACCTAACCTCAGATACTTACTAGCTGTGTGACCCTGGGCAAGTCATTTAGGCATGTTTGGCTTAGCTTCCTCGTCTGTAAAATGAGCTGGAGAAGAAAATGGCCAACCATTCCAGAATTTCTGCCAAGAAAATCAAAGAAGGGTCATAAAGATATGAAAACTACTGAAATGATAGAATAATCTGAAAGGAGAAGGCATTCCTGTCTGGGGGGACTAGAAAAGATATCCTGTAGAAGGTGGGGTTTGAGTTGTCTGACTTCAAGTCCCACCTAAAATACCACCTACTATAAAAAAAAAAAAACATTTCCCAATCACCCATGATGCACTTTGTACCTTATCTCCAATTTAACCTATAAATAGCTTATTTAGGCAAAGCTGTTTACACCTTATCTCCCCCATTAAACTGGGAGCACCTTGATAGCAGGGACTGTCTTTGTTCTCTCTTGTAGCTTCAGCACATAACACAATGCCTGACACATAACTGGTGCTTAATAATTGACCAACTGACTGACCAAGCCTTAAAAGAAGCCAGAGAAATTAAGGGACCAAGGTGATGATGTAGATTAAAAATAAAAGGAAGTCCAGGACAAAGCATTTGCGTACATTCACATTTATTGAGCATGACATGAAAAAAGAACCAGCAAAAGAGACTGAGATCATCAGACTAATAGGAGAGAATGGTGACACAAAAACCTAGAGAGGGGGACCAACAGAGTCACATATTGCACATATATGATAGAGCTAACATAAAATATTAAGATAATATTCAACAAATATGTAGTAAATGCTTACTATGTGCCAGTCACTGTGCTAAGCAATGAAAAGAAAAATATTGGGTAGAGGAAATGGGACTTTTGTCCTCAACAGCCCAGGTGCTATCTGAATAAAGCATCCAGAAGCAAACCGCTTGGGCTCCCCTGTGCCCCAACCATCCTACCATTTTAGAACTTCTGGCTCCTTTCTGGAGTAGTCAGTTTCCAGCAAGGAGAGTGGAAAGTTTCTATCATTGGCTTTATTGCTGCTAATCCCTCCACAGCCTAGCTACGGCATCTCACCTATCAATGTACCCTAAAGCTCCTTGGACCTTGCCATCTACCCTGAAAAGATGCACCCTGTTTCTTTTAAGCCTTTATCTTCTGACCTACTTGTACAAAAATATTCATAACTGTTCTTCTTGTAGTGGCAAAGAATTAGAAATTGAGAGGATGTCCATCTGTTGGGGAATGGCTGAACTAACCATGGTCCATGTTGGTGATGGAATGCTGTTGTGCTATAAGAAATGATAATCAAGATGATTTCAGAAAAAGCTGGAAAAATCTGTGGGAACTGATGCAGAGTGAAATAAGCAGAACCAGGAGAACATTATACATAGTAACAGCAAAGTTGTGTAATGATCAACTGTGAAGACTTGGCTGCTCTCAGCAATGCAATGATCTGGGACAGTCCTGAAAGACTTATGACAGGGAATGCTACCCACCTCCAGAGAAAGAACTGATAGAGTCAAATGGATGAGAATCAAAGCATGATATCTTTCTCATCAATGTTTTTATGGTTTTATTTTGGGGGGGGGGTTATATATGAATGTGCTCTTTCAACAAAGACCAATATGGAAGTGTGTTTTACATAAGAATAAAAATAAAAAACCTTTAACTTCTGCCTTAGAATCAAGGTTTGAAGGTAGAAGAATGGTAAGGACGAGGCAATAGGGGTTAAGTGTCTTGCCCAGGGTCACACAGCTAGGAACAGAGATGCACTTTTAAGACTATCAGTCTTTTCTATCCTCCTTGCATTTGGACCCTTCTATATGTGTTGTACCCCCTTCTTAGAACTTGAGCTATTTGAGCACAAGGACTGTTTTGTATTTCTGTATTCCCAGCACTCAGTTGTGCTGTCATGTAGTAAGTGCTTAATATGGACCTTTACATCCACCTATCTATCTATCCATCCATTCTTTCATTCAATTCATATTTGGTGCTTCTGGACATAAAGTGTGTTCAGGCTGAATTCCTTTCTAAATGCCTTCACTTATCACCAGATAAAAGATCCAGTCTTGATTTTCCTGGAATCCAGAAAAACAGCACCTCTGGTGGAGTTTACCAAGAATAGCTAATTCTTGCTTTCTTTTCTTTTTTTAAAAGAAATGACAGAAATATTCACAGGACCAGGGCTAAGTAATTAAGATTTGCTGTGGGAACACCAAGGAGTGGTCATAAAATGTCTGTGCAGCCTGGCAAATGAATTACTTAGTGTTTAATTACTAAAAATGACTATCAATTACGAAATGTTGCTGCAAATTACTTGCAGAATAGACACATTTGTTTGTGGCTATTAATGATTTCAATTATTCTTCTAAGGTAATTTGTTTCTTCATTCCAGCAGGGGCAAGCACTACCCAATGGATAAAAGGCATACCTCAAAGCCTGGCACCCTGCAGCTAGAAATGTAGAAATGTAGGAGGAGATCTGTAGCCTCCAGGAATGTCTTTGCTTTTCTTACTGCTGACCTTAAGCCTTCAACCTGTTTGGATGGAATGATTAGTCATATAATGCTAGAGCTATAGAGGTCCTTAGACATCATATAATGCAACCCACTCATTTTTCAGGCAAGGAAAATCAGATCCAAGAATGGAGGGGCTTTGCTAAAAACCAAAGTTAATTAGAACAACAGCATCATAATATTTAAAGGGACCTTAGAAGTTATCCATTCCAACCTTCTCATTTTATTTATGTTGAAATGGAGGCCAGAAGAGCTAAATTGCGTAGGGATACATGGCATATTAGTGGCAGAGTTAAGTTACTTAGTAAACAACAAAGAAATTCTGAAAGATTTAATTGGAATTGTGAAATGATCAGATCTGGTCTTATTTCTTCTCTGCCCATGTCACAATTCTGCTCAGATGCCTTCAATGAATCTTCATTGTCTACTGAATAACCTTAGCCTCCTGACTCAATCTAGTGTTTTCTCCATATATTACTGAATTAAAGCATCCCTGGCTTGCTCTGAAGTAGGAACTTCCCAAAGGAAGTGGTAATTTTTGCCAAATTTAGGTAACAGTGGTCTTATTTATGAAAGTCTTACTCCCAGGCTCTTCATACACAATTAGGACATCATAAACTAAGATAATTAAAAGAGCATACAATAGGCAATGGAAAAAGCATACTGAATAATGGAAAAATAATATCTTAATAAAAATGGAAACTACTCCTTCAGGACCCACAAGGAAATACATCAAATTATAGGAAATCAAATCCTGGTACAATGGTACAATGGTACAATGGAAAGAACACTGGATTTAGTATCAAAGGACCTGGGTTCAAATTCTGTTTTCTAGCTACCTATGTGACCTTAGGTAAATCACTTCACCTCTCTTGAGCCTTCATTGCCTCAGCTAAAAAATGAGGGATTTGGACTAGTTTACCTCTAAGATCCCCCACTCTCCAGCTACTCTAAATTTCATGATACTAAATAATATATCATAAGGAAAAAATACTCTTCCTTCTGGGCCAACAAAGACCAGATATAACTGGATATAAAATGAAATTTAGATAGTGAGGAAGGGAGAAATTCTTCTCTCTTGACTACAATCTTTAAGTTTAGTAGCTTTTGCATGTCTTGATGGAATCTCAGTTTTCTTTGAGAACTCTTCAGAAACCTGATCATCTATACCCCTATATCCCCCCCCCCAGGTCACTAATAACTTCCTAATCACTCTATTAGGAATGACCCCTCCAACTCATTTCCTCCTTCTTGACTACTTTACAGCATTTAACTGTGCTGACTATCCCATTTTCTTCATGTTCTCTCATTCCTCGAATTTAGCAACATTTTACTGAACTGGACCTCCTCTTATTTCTTTGACTATTCCCTCTTTAATTCCTTCACTGGCTCCTTTTTCTGTTCCCAACCTCCTAATGCTCATGTTGTCCAAAGCTTTTGGACCTCTCAAGTTCTCTTTCCCACCCTTTCCCTCCTCTCCTCCTCTCTCTACACTATTTTCTTTGATAGCTCTTCCATTTCCAGCTTTTGCTTCTAAACAGATGACTCTTGTATCTATATCTCCAACTTAGAGGTCTTTCCTCATATCCAGAGCTGGACTTCCAACTGCTCAACAGATCATCATCAGGACCGATACCTTAAACTTAACATACAAAAAAAAATTATTCTTTCCTTCTAAACATGCTCCCCTTTCTAACTTCCCTTGTTGCTGGTGGCATCATAATTTACCTACTTTCTCACATTTAAAATTTTGAGTTTAACTTTGACTTTTTTCCCCTACTTCACATCCATATCCAATGAGTTCAAGTCTTGTCCATTCTACTCATGTAATATCTTTGAATTCATTACTAGCTTCTCTATTCCTATTATTACCATTATGGGGCTGTTGTGATAGCCTATCCTTTATTTTGATCTCAGACTAATTAGTTTTCCTTTATCAAAGATCTGATCATATCACTCTTCTGATCAAATCCTATTGTGTCTTCCCATTAATGGATAAATCAGGCTTAAATACCTTGACCTGACACTCATAGATATATAGCAGTTGGTGCTTCCTTATCTTTCCAGAAGGCTACAGTAGCAATACAATGGACTCTGTTAAAGATCATGGTTCAACTCCAGATTCTATTGCTTTCTTCATATGTAACCTTTGATAAATCATTTAATTTTCATGAGTCATAGTATTCTGCTCTGAAAATAAAGTAAATTAACTTGTTCTATTTTTCATTTATAGATAAATCCTTTTTTATCCAGGTTTGTAGTTTGGTTCCTTTATATTTGCTCCCCTAGATTAAAACTCCAGATTAGTAACATCCCTTCCAATTATAGAAATTTTTTGTTATTGTTCAGTCATTTCAGTCATATCTTACTCATTTCCTCATTTGGGTTTTTTTCAGTGAAAATACTGAAATGCTTTGCCATTGTTTTTTCCAGCTCATTTTACAAATGAGGAACCTGAGACAAATAAGAGCTTTGTCCAGAATCACATACATAGCTGGTAAGTATCTGAGTCTGGAGTGGAACTCAGGTCTTCCTGACTCCAGGCTTTGAGCTCTATTCATTGCACCACTTAACTGTCCTTTATGAAAATTAAACAAATTTTTAAAAGCTATGAGTTTATTTCATACCTGCATAGGTATATACACATAAAAGTGATTAAGATTATTATACAATGTTTGAATAACTACTGGATTCCCAGTTTCTATACTGTTGATCTGCCTTTTTTGTTATGCCAAGGAGTTTCACTTGGATCATTGCAATAATTGATTTGATCTGGTCATGTTCTATCCCTACAGTGTTTTATCTGCATCTTATACCTTTTGTAGACAAATGAAATACTGAGGGCTGGCAGTTTAGCAAGAAACATAAGGGCAATTCTATTGAAATTTGAACCTACATGTGTCATTCATGAACCTATGAGCCCATACCTTCTATTTTTTCCATTTACATGTTTTATGGTCCAGACAGTGGGACTATTCAGTGTCCATCATTCATATATCATTATATCCTAGATTTAGACTGGGAAGGGACATTTTAGGTCATTAAGTCCACTCTGTAAAGGTTAAAATTAATGGTTGGATGATGAGAATATGAAATTATGTTGTCGCCAGTATGTGTATATATATATATATATATGTATATATATATATATATCTTGAGTCAGAAATTTATTCACAAATATTTACAAATAGAGAGGAAACAATAAAAAAGAGAAATGTGAGGGGGATAGAGAAGTTATGTATATCCTATCAACCTAAATGTTTTGCTCTGGATCTGCAGAGATTAATTAGCTTTCAACCAGGAAAGCTGGTAGTGAGTAACCACATGACCTCCAACAAGATGGAAGCTCGTGAATCTAGAAACTAGGAAAGGGGTCAGCCTTTTACTCACCAACAAATTAGTACAAGAGTCAGAGTCTAAGTAGAAGCCATGCTCCAAGCCCATGATGCAGGTCATAGTCTCCAGCAAAGCTCCTTCAAAGACTATCCAAGACTATCTCCAGAAGACAATCTCTGCAGACTACTTTCTCAAAGATATCTGTGCTGAAGGAGTTTGGGACTTGTTTTTTATGGTGACTTCTTGTCCCTTCCCCTCTTCACAGGGGCCAATCACAGTTTCCAAACTGTCTAGCACTACCCAGGGGGCAGTGTCTGAAGGATCAACTTCTAACCTTCTGAAAGTGAAGTTCTCATAAAAAAGATTCACATATTCATAGCTGATTGAATCAAAAAGGTTCACAGTTTCCTGATTTGACTGAATTTCTAAGGGTGTGAATTTTCAAGTACCTTGCTAGCTTCACACCTTGTACTAAGAAGAGTGTTTACTCTTTTGTTGATTCAATTTAAAAGTAGACAAAAGGGGAGTTAATCTTGTCTTCAGTCTAGTGAGGTACTAAGTAGGGGTACTTAAGGTAGTGTTAACTCAGGATAGACAATAGAGTAAAGAATTCTTTCCCATTACCCCTCTGTGATCCTTTGGGATTCTAGTCTCCCCAATGGATCATTTTAACATAATCAGAAACCACAATAGTTAGAGATAAGAGGAAAATAAAAGACATAGGTAGAAGGAGGGAGAAAGAGCAAACTAGTGTTTGCTAGGCAAATTGACAATAAGCCAATTCCAGGGCAATCCCCTTTGGCATGCAAGTTTACATTTAAAATGCTTGTGTTCAACCCCCCACAATTCAATCAATTATACTCCAAAGTTCATGATGGATCTTCTGATTCTGTGGAGGTTTTCTCCAGGCATCTTCATGCCACCTTCTTCAAACAGTTCATTTTTCTGTATTCAAGGAGTTAGCAAGCTTCTTTTCCCTGAAAAATTTGGATTTTTTGACAATTATACAACTCCCCTCTCTATACTTGTGATGTGATAATATAGGTAAAATTTTTAAACCTTAAAGTGTTATATAAGTACTAGCTATTATTATTATTATTATTATTGTGTTCTGAACTTCTTGTTTTTCCTTTGCTTTAACTTGAATGTCCTTTGTCCCCTCCCCTTAATAAGTGGAAATCTCACTTTTTTTTAAACATAAACCAAATCATAATCCTCTCCATGAAGACTTTCCCAAAATTCCTCAAATTAATAGTGACCTTATTCCCTTCCAATTGAACAAGGCAGTATGTTCTTGCTTCCTTTAGGGGTTTAACATGTATCATTCTATGCTATAATTAATTGTAGATGGCCCAAATCTTTTTTATTAGAATGTTAACAATAACTTTTGTGTCATTCTTTGAGTATTACAAATGCTTTTTCCTCATAGTAATCTTGAAAAGAGGGCAATACAAGCATTGTTATCCCTTCCATACATCTGTGGAAAATGTAGTTTAGAGAGATTAAGTGACTTGTCCAAGGACATATTACTAAAGTCAAGGTCACATGATTAAGCATCAGAGCTGGATATTAAAATCCAGTCATCTCACATCTGATTTAACATTCTTTTTTTCTACACCACATTGACTACATCCACAAATATAGGGACTATCTTATTTAATTTTTAAAATTCTTTCCACAACCAAATCCAGCACTTATATATTATATTTCATAATTGTTGTTATTAAAGATTGACTATACAGAAGAATATTTGTCTTCCTTATTTTAAATATCCACTAGTCAAGCCTGAGATGAATTTCAATATAAGATTACCTAAATAAATATACATGTATATATGCATGTGTAAAGTTTAATTTATTTTAATTTTTCCCAATTACCTGTAAAAACAGTTCCCTAATACATGTCAGACCTGTGGGAAGGGAAAGTCTTTAAAACCAAGCAAGACATAGAAAGAGTCACAAAATGTAAAATAAACAATTTAGATTACATCAAATTAAAAGTTTTTGTACAAACAAAACCAATGTAACCAAAATTAGAAGGGAAGCAACAAATTGGGAAACAATCTTCATAACAAAAACCTCTGACAAAGGTATAATTACTCAAATTTATAAAGAGCTAAATCATTTGTACCAAAAATCAAGCCATTCTCCAATTGATAAATGGGCAAGGGAGATGAACAGGCAGTTTTCAGCCAAAGAAATCAAAACTATTAATAAGCACATGAAAAAGTGCTCTAAATCTCTGATAATCAGAAAGACGCAAATCAAAACAACTCTGAGGTATCACCTCACTCCTAGCAGATTGGCTAACATGACAGCAAAGGAAAGTAATGAATGTTGGAGGGGATGTGGTAAAGTCGGGACATTAATTCATTGCTGGTGGAGTTGTGAACTGATCCAACCATTCTGGAGGGCAATTTGGAACTATGCCCAAAGGATGATAAAAGACTGGTTGCCCTTTGATCCAGCCATAGCACTGCTGGGTTTGTACTCCAAAGAGATAATAAGGAAAAAGACTTGTACAAGAATATTCATAGCTGCACTCTTTGTGGTGGCCAAAAATTGGAAAATGAGGGGATGCCCTTCAATTGGGGAATGGCTGAACAAATTGTGGTATATGTTGGTGATGGAATACTATTGTGCTAAAAAGAATAATAAAGTGGAGGAATTCCATGGAGACTGGAACAACCTCCAGGAAGTGATGCATAATGAAAAGAGCAGAGCCAGGAGAACATTGTACACAGAGACTGACACACTGTGGTACAATCGAATGTAATGGACTTCTCCATTAGTGGCAATACAATGTCCCTGAACAATCCGCAGGGATCAAGGAGAAAAAAAGAAAGCACTACCCTCAAGCAGAGGGAAAATGGTGGGAGTAAAAACACCAAGGAAAGGCAACAGCTTGACTACAGGTGTAGAGGGGATATGATTGAGGAGAGACTCTAAATGACCTTAATGAAAATACCAACAACATGGAAAAAAGTTTGGACCGAGGACACATGTGATACCCAGAGGAATGACACATCACCATTGGGAGGGGTATTGGAAGGGGGGGGGGAAGAAAATGACCTTTGTTTCTAATGAATAATGTTTTAAAATGACCAAATAAAATAATGTTTAAAAGGAAAAAACAGTTCTCTACATTTTTAAAAGAATTTTGAGTTTCAAATTTTCTCCTTCCCTCTCTTCTCCCTCACCCCTCGCTGAGATGGTAAGGAAGATGACATATATTTTTAAATGACTGTTAACTTCCTCATTCATCAATCAATAGACATTTATTAAACACCTACTAAATGACAGCTAACATTGTGGTAAGTGCTAAAGAAATTAGGTAAAAGCAAAAAAGCCCCTGCCTTCACGGAGTTTACATTCTATCAAGGGAGAGACTAGGTATTGCATATATAAGTACATCCAAAAATAGAAAAGGAAAATGGGCTTTAATAGAGTATGTGTATATATATATATATATATATATATATATATATATATATATATATATAAAGAGCCATCTTCAGAGGCAGGAATACTCAAGTTTGAGACCTGCCTCTGGCACATACAGACTCCATGACTCTGTTGTCATGCCATCATCAACAAATAGTGAGGTATACAAAAGATGCTGATTCACAATTTTAAAGAATGTTTTCTTTTCTCAGAGATATCTCTTCCAATTAGATAGCAAGTCTAATTCCTATCTCTCTACAAAATAAATTCAGGAGAAACAAAAATAAATTAAATTCAGAGAAATATTTTTGAAGATGAAAAAAGGACAAAGCAACTTAAAAGGACCAGGAAAGACCTCGTGTAAGAGGTAATATTTGAACTTAACATTGAAAAAAACTAGAGATTCTAAGTAGAAATGAGGAAGGAGGACATTCCAGTCTGCAAAAAGACTTAGGTGGAAGATGAAATGTCATATGAAAGAAATGGCAAAGGGCCAGTTAAATCCATTGAAATTAAGCAATCTCAAATCCTTTGCTCTAGTCAAAAATAAGGATCCTGCATAAATCATATATATATATATATATATATATGTATGTATGTGTGTTTATATATATCACACAAGTCCTATCTTTATTCACAGAATCAGAGGACTTAAAGTTATAACTGATCTCAGCCACAATGTAATTCTTCTCATACCCTAAATCCTTTCTATAACACACTAAACAAGTGGTCATTAAGTCTCTGATTAAAGATATACAGTAGAAGTTCATTCTACTTTGGGGTCACTCTAATTATTAATAAGATTTCCCCCTGGTATCAAGCCTGTATTTACCTCAGCACCTTTAATTATGTCATCCCTTTAGGAGGATTGGCTTATGCCTAGGTCCTAGCTAACAGAAGTGACTCCCATGTTTAATCACTAACTGGCCAGTTTTTATACCATAAAGTTTCTATGTGCTCAGTAATTGGTTTGGTCAGCTACATTTAAGGTTAGAAATATAGAGTTAACAAATTATCATTGAGACAGCTAGGTAGCTCAGTAGATAGGGAACCAAGCCTAGAGATGGGAGTCCTGGGTTCAAATTTGACTTCAGATACTTACTTCCTAGCTGGCAAGTCATTTAACCCCAATTGCCTAACCCTTGGCACTCTTCTGCCTCAGAACCAATACTAAGTATCAATTTTAAGAGACAAGGTAAGAGTTAATATATAGATAAAGATGTTGAGATATAGAGATATAGAGATCATTTTGGCAAACTTCATCCAATCCAGGTATGCAAAATGAGCAAATTTTGCTAATCACAATGCTCTTAAAGGTCAGTAATGGGGGTAGGAAGCTCAGTCCAGACCACCCCCTGATCAACAGTCCCTAAGGTCCCTCTTGAGCTTATTCTCTGTGGCTGCCTGCTAGGCAGATACCGGAGATCTGCGTTTTCAATCAGTGTACACATCTGTATGAGCCACTATCACCCATCTGTGAAATTATAATTCTTGGGAGCCTTACACTTGTATGCCTATGAATGATAAACTGCCTGACTTGTGATCATTTGAGCACCTTCTCAGTAACTCTTCACCCATCTTCTCCATGTACCCTCCCACTTGAAACATTCACCCATTTGTTTTTACTTCTTCAGTTCTTAGTCTCTAACTTGAGTTAGGCTGCCTTCTCCAGAAGAACTATCTTTGGTTTGGAGTGGAAAGATGTGAATTTAAATCTTTCTCTGTTACTTAATTATCTGTGTGAACTGAATAGGGCCACAGTGTATCTAAGAGTTACTTCCTTCCTTTGTAAAATAAGCAGTTAGCAATACATGAACTCTTACAATTGGGTGAACACCTTAATATTTAGGGTAGCGAATCCTGCTGGGAGAAGTAAGTTCAAAGAGATAGAGTTAGCTTTGGTCTTGGAGTCAGTAAGTCAGGCAATGATCATTTAAGTACCTATTCAATAAGTAAACACTTAGCCAGGCAAAAACACACTCCCTTGCTTTCAAAGAGCTCACCTTCTCTTTCTTTCTTTCTTTCTTTCTTTCTTTCTTTCTTTCTTTCTTTCTTTCTTTCTTTCTTTCTTTCTTTCTTTCTTTCTTTCTTTCTTTCTTTCTTTCTTTCTTTCTTTCTTTCTTCCTTCCTTCCTTCCTTCCTTCCTTCCTTCCTTCCTTCCTTCTTGTTCATGTTCTTCTTGTTCTTCTTCCTCTTTTCTCTCTTTTTCTCCTTCTTCTTCTTCTTCTTCTTCTTCTTCTTCTTCTTCTTCTTCTTCTTCTTCTTCTTCTTCTTCTTCTATCAAACGATGCTTTCTCTAATGGGGGAGTGGGAAGAGAGATAGTTAACCGAGTATTTTAATGTAACAAAAATCAACTAATTTTAAAATATTTTTTAAAAATATAGGAAGGAAAAAAATATGTTCAAAAGCGTCAGACTGCAGAGGGATCAAAAAGAATGCAGCTTGAGAAAAGACAATTAGATTTGACTATTAAGAGATCCCTGAAAACTATAGAGAGCAATTTCAATTGACAGGTAAGAGTTTCTGTTTGCTTTGAGAAGTATCTCTTCATTATAAAACACAGGAGTGAAGGAGGAAATAGTGTCAAAAAGCATCTAAGTGAAATGAGATGAGAAAGAAGGAGGAGATTTTTAAGAATGGTTTGGCTCTTCCAGTGAATTTTGAATCAAGTTTCTCAGTTGAGAAGATATGGGAGGAAATTCCATAGGCGTCATGAGGAGAGAGGTTTAAAATATGGAAAATTAATATTGAATTATAATCATTTTAACATGAAACCTTTCTTAAACCTCAGGTTGTGAAGGTATGCCAGCTTACAAGTTAAAGTATTTTTACTCCCAGGCCTCAAGGCTGGCTTTATTACAAGCAAAGTGCTGCTCATTATCTGTAAATAAGAACTTTCTTAGTCAGCAAGTTCTAGCTGCCATGTTGGAAAGTATCCTGGCC
This sequence comes from Monodelphis domestica, assembly GCF_027887165.1. Classification (NCBI taxonomy): domain Eukaryota; kingdom Metazoa; phylum Chordata; class Mammalia; order Didelphimorphia; family Didelphidae; genus Monodelphis; species Monodelphis domestica. Next base: position 591,102,893 of record NC_077227.1, on the reverse strand, counting down.
TAGCTACTTAGAAGGAAGAAAAGGGCTTGGTGGTGTCCTCCTGAGATCCATCTTTTCCTTTAAGGAAGTAATGAGAGAGGAGTTGGGGTCTTTAAGTTCATCTTCTCATTGACGTTTTACTGATGAGAGATGCCTTACGATATCCAGAGGAGGGACTAATCCGTGAGGTCACAAGGGGTTTATATTGGTCTAGACAAGAGGGTCTCACCCTCTTTTGCAGCACTCTTTTTGGCTTTGTTTTTTTTTTTGCCCTGCTCTAACTCATACTCTTTTATTCTCTTGGGTACCCATTTGGTTTGTGGCAGGAGTCTAGTGACTAGAGTAATTGAACAGTCAATTAACAAATTAATTTAAAATTAAAATTACTGCTTCTCAAGAATTTCAATCATTACAGAAAACTTATGAAGAGTAGGGTAGGAAATCAATTAAAGAGACATTTAAAAAATGCCTTGCTGCAGTCAGGGCATAGTTAAAATCATGTCACAAATTTTAGTGAACTTATTTTCATGATTTTCACCAGCTTAGTTCAACTGTAGAGGAAAGAAGATGATTTAAAGTTAGAGGATCTGAGTTCAAATCCTTCCTCTGCCACTTCCTAGCCATATGAGCTTGGAAATGCCTCTTCCTTCTCTGGCTCTTGGAATTTTCCTCTGTAAATGAGAGATTGGATTAGATGTCCTCAAAGTTCCCTTCCAGGTTGAAATTCTGTGACTATGAAATAAAAGGAAAGGAGGAAAAATGTGAAGGAAAAAAGGATAGACATATGAACCTGCATGATTCCAAACTCAATGAGTTATCTCTTCTTCCTGGGATTCCAGACTTAAGTGGGAGATGAGCTTGGGGAAGCAGGCAGTTCATCTGACTTCAAATTTTCTTGCCCTACACATTCTCTCTTTCTCTGTCTCCTGCTTTAAAACCTGAGTGAACTCAGGATTACATACTTCCATCTCCCTCCAGGCACTGTGTGACGGATTGTAAATAGCCTATTTGAGAAGTAATAGCATGTTTTGGGCTGTTGCTTGCCATATGTAATTGCTCAGTTGTTTACCAGCCACTTTCCTTTCTTCAAATTTTTAGGTTTTGAAACCCGTGGGCAATACCATTTGTTCATTCATTGATCCATCCATTGACTTATCCATCAATACAGCCCTCCATCTGTCTTTCTGTCCATCCATTCATTCAATAAAGTTTCAGTTTGAGTGTTATAGTGCAAGACCTATGAATGCACCTCAAGATACAAAAATGGACAAGAAATTTTTCCTGGAGTTTATTATTCAATTAGATTTAGATATCTTGGAGCTGTTTGGAATCAGAAAGCCAACATACCAAGTATCAGGGCTAAGTATCAGATCTGGCCTTCCTCTATATAGTGGCCATATCCCTTTTCGTTCTAGCAAATATCCCTTACTATGTCTTCCCTACCACTTATTACTCCCCTACACATATTCTTCAAACCATTGACATTGCCAGTTCAATGAATAAGACATTCCATCTTTGGGCTCCAACCATTTTGTTGGGCTGCCCCCCCCCACATGGTGCCTGGAATGTTCTTCCTTATCCTCTCCAACTACTGACCTTCCTGCCTATTTGTTTTTTTAAGTCCCAGTCAAAATCTACCTTCTCCAGGAAGCCTTCCCCAACTCCTATTAATCCCATAGCCTTCCCTTTATTAATCTCCCATTAATCCTGTAAATAGCATGCTTTGTGTGTATTGGTTTGAATTTGTTCTACCTCTTAGACTATAAGCTCCTTGAGGGCAGGAACTGGTTTTTTCCTCTTTTTGTATCCTCACTGCTTAATGGAGTGTCTGGCTTATAGCAGGTGCTTGAATAATGTTTATTGATTGATTGATCATTATGGTCTTTCTAGAATCTGAATTGTGTGGATAAGGTTCCCGGAACTGGAAGTATGTTTATGACTGTTTGTACTGTTTCTTAGGAAAATATTGATTTCCTGAATACTGAATGACTATTTAGCTATTAAATCAGCCTGGACCTTCATGAACCCTTATATTAACCCATGAGACTTTTGACTTTCATTTCTGTTCTTTCCTCAGGAGCAGTCATTGTAGCAGTTTATCAGGTAGGGATTATTGCATTTAAATTTAGTTTTGATCACATTTTCACAGCTCCCCCTACACACTCCCACTGCCATCCTATACACCTATTCTATAGAAAAGCAGTCTGTAGACCTTTATTAGAAATATAAGCCAAAAGCATTCTCAAAGGAAAACCATCCCTCTCCCCAAAATAGGAGGGCTTTTCAGGTAGAGAATGGGAAAAGATGGCTGCCATTATCCAGGTTATGGGGCCTTCCCCTTCCTTCCCCTTCAAGATCAAAGGAACCTCTGGCTCATTATCAGGCTGTTAAAGTATTAGGTAGAAGTCAGTCTGTAAGGTGTGGGGTTCCCCCTCCTTTTTGGGGGAAGATCTCTATCTTTCTTCTTTATTGATTGCTTGCTTTTCATTTTATATCCTTTCTCCCTCACCTGAAATGAGAAAAATGAGCCCTTGCCACGGGCTTTAAACTTTATACCCAGAAAATATCTCCCCCTTATCTAATGCCAGGCAAGGAACCTCAGCCCAGAGGACCCTGGGTAATGTTACAACAGATTATGTCATAAAATGAGGAGATAAGCAAAAGGACCAATCTGAAAGACGCAGCAAAATTTACCTTTCCACCTCCCTGCTCCCCTTTTAGAAGAAGGCTTTAAATCAATCTGCCTTTGCCATAAATTCTCTTTCTAAAATTTGATAACAAGTGCAATATTTTCCTTGGAGATTGGCCTCTAATAAGATGGAGGAAAGGTAAGGGAGTAGGGGGGAGGGGTCCAGGAAAGCAAGGGGAATTGAGCAGAGTAATAAAATGCCAGGATTGATCGAGGCTAGTCTGGGGTGGGGGGTTGGGGGTGGGGGGGCTCTGTATTACTTCACTTCTTGGCTGGTAAGCATAAGCCAGCCAAGGATCATATTTTTTTTTTCCTATAGACAGCTGAGTCTCCGTATTGATCTCGATTTGTTGTTCTGTTCTCCTGTAATTGCTCCCCTTGATTAAGACTCCAGGTTGGTCCGAAAGCCTGGCTGGGGGGTGGGGGGGCAGTGAGGTGGTTTGGGAAGGGGAGGGGAGTGGAAGCTGAATGAGTCTCCTGGCTGGAGTTCATTGTGGCCCTGGCTTGTCGCTGAGAGAGGTCGGGTCATGGATGTTGTCCTGCTCCAAGATATCTGGAAATTCACGGTCAAGCCCAAGGGCAGGACAAAAAAGTGGCTGTTGAGTCCAGACACTAATAAGAACAGCTGGATGTTTTTTTTTTCTTATAAAGCAAGTCACAGGTGCTTTAAGCTTGTAAAATTTCATAATCACTCTTATTAGCTGTGATATAGGAGGCATCTGTCTGCCCGGCAGAGAAACTTTAATCCTTTGATCCTTGTTTAACCAATGGGGATACTGAGGCACGAGTTGTATAAACAATTGAGCCACAAAATGACAAGCCCGGGGAGCCATGGTGAAGGAGAGGAGGGAGTCAATGTTGCTGGATTAGGTGATGCTCCTCTCCGGAATGGTGTCCCGAGGTTCCCCTGGCTGATGTACCCTACAAGCTGCCTTCACAGACTCCAGATCAGCAGAGGACCTGTAGACCGATCTGGGAGTCCCTCAAAGTCAAGCGTTCAAGAAACCTGGCTTTGCCAGAGGAATTCTTGTACTTGGTCGCTGACCCCAGAAAAGTGGGTTTTAGAAGTATGTGTCAGGACAGAAGTGTTGGATTCACTGTCAGCCAAGATAGCTTGTTCAGGGAGCCCCTATTATCTCTGATCAACAAAGAAACCAGATTCCTGCCCTTAATCTCTGTCTGATTCACTTTCCTCAACTGTAAAATGGGGGATAAACCTACCTAGCAGGGCTGTTGTGAGGTTCAAACAAGATAAATTTTGTAAAGTTCCACACCCAAAGCAAGTGTCCTTTCCATTTATTAATAAATGCTTATTTCCTTCCTCAGTTTGCTTTTAGGTGACCTTCCTGCTTTGAACTGAATGGGCAGTTTCCATTCCCTAATCTATTAAATGAAGGAATTGGATCAGATTAAATGGTCCCAAAGGTTGTGTCATAACACCCACCCTAGTGTATTAAGAGTTTCACTGGTCGGGTCATATTTTGGATGTTATATTGGTGTGGTTGAAAGAAAATGTAAAAATAATTATAAAATAAGATTTTAAAATAATTATAATATAAAAATATAAATAAGCATACATGGAATGAGTAGAGTAGCCATAAAATAAACCAAACTTGTGTATTTACACATATACATTAACCTTAAAATATGTCAATCCTCAATTCCTGAAGAATCCTCAAAAATTATTCCCCTTACTGAAAGGAACCTGAGGGCTCCTGACCTTACCGTAGTGTTGCCAATTTAAATGTTCAGTGTATCATGATTACTCTTAGCAATAAGTACTGTGCCATTAAAAAAAAAAAGTTTGAAATCCACTGGGTCAGACCATCAATCCAATTCTACATACATTTATTAAATACCTACTATATGCCAGATACTGTACTATACATGGAGATGCAATACTTTTTAAAGAGATCCTTTCATTATGGAACTTTTAATCTAGTAGAGGATGAGAGTAGAGGTAGGAAAGAATAACATGTATGCAGATAAACGAATATAAAACATATACAAAGACACAAAGGAATTTTGGGAGGAGGACTAATACTTGGAAGAAAAGAATTAGAAAAATTCTCATTTATATTGGAGCATTTGTGCTGAACCTTGTAGGAAATTGTCCAAGAGGCAGAGCTAATAGGGGATATATTCTAGGCACAGGTAATAGTACACACAAAGAAACAGTCAGGAGATAGAACAGCAAATATCATGTAGGCTAACCTTGGCTTTCAGGGGAGTAATGTGAAATCAGCCTGAGAAACTACAGTGGTATCTCCCAGCTCCATGAGTCAATGAGAAGTTTGTTTTTTTTCCAAAAAAAGAACATAGCAGGGATGAACTGTCCAACAGGTATGTGCCTTTTAAACAATGCAGAAATACTATGTGACCTTTTCCCCCCTTGTCTATTTAGACCTGGGTTTTACTTTGTTTTGTTGTGTTTTTATCCTGGGGTCCAGAAAGATCCATGAATATATTTTAGAGTCTATGAATTTGATTTTTAAAAATTATTTGATAACTGTATTATTTCAATATAATTGGTTTCTTTCATAATCCTATGTATTCTACTTCATGAATTTTCAAACGTTTTACTGAGAAGGAGCACATAGGTTTTACTCTGACTATCTAAGGTTAAGAATCCCTGGTGTAAAGTAATGATAAAGTGAATCAGTGGGGTTGAGTCAGAGTAGCAGGGATGGAGCTGAGATCTCAATTGTCCAGGGGGCTTAGGGGAATAAGAGAATGTCTTTGCTTGAGCCAGAGAGGCAAAGGTCCCTTTCTCCCTTTATTATCCCTGAATCAGATCAGGCAATCAATTTTCCCTTGCCCTACTGCCAAGCACAGCCATCCTGAGGGGCAAGTAACTCCCAGATGAACAACATACACTGGGGAAAACCCATGGATTCTCTGTTTATCACCTGGGAAGCACCAATAACCCTGGCACCAGGGGATGCAGAGTCCCTCCTGGAAAGAAGGAAAGGCAGCTTCCCTTGAGCATTAATATGCATGGCCTCCAGTTTCCTCCCCATTCAGGAATATGACTCAGAGCTCCTATTGTTGGGCATAAGGCACAAGAAGGGCCTTGTAGAGAGAGCCAAACCTAAGATCAAAGACAAAGTTAGAAAAGAGTGAGGAAAAACACTGATCCTTATTCTTTAGCTTCTGTTCAAAATCAATCAGCCTTCCCTTTACTCTCCCTGCCTCTCTTCTCTTTTCCCCTCCTCTCCAACTCTCTTATTCAAATAGCTGAGACAGCAGAGTGCCTGGGAGTTAGCTAATTTGGGTTCGATTTTTTCTTTGGCCCTGTAAAGTAAAGGGTACTCAGGAGTATGTCCCCTTTATCTCTGCATTTGGTTTTCTCTTCATTCAAACAATACTTTCCCTTAAAAGGCTCATGGATTAAAAACTGGAAGAAGCCTTAGAGGCCACTAAGTCTCAGTTCTTTATATTTCAGAAAAGGAAACTGAGGCCCAGTAAGGTTTAAATTACTTGTCCAAAGTCACCTACAAGAGAAGAGATTTATACACAGGTCCTCTGACTCCAGAGAGAGCTCTCTTTTTACTTTCTCATGACTACCAGGGATGCCTAGAATGCTTTCCCTCCTCCATGACACTCCTCTAGTCCTTCCTCCCAGAGATGTTGTTTGGAAAGTCTTTTGTGTGCCTGAAATAATTATATAAATAGGATTCTTAGTCATCCTTTAAGGTCCAGCTCAATTGCCATCTTCTCTGGGAAGGCTTCCATTCCTGCTCCTTCATCCTTTCCCTCCTTTAGCCCTATCAGTCTGTAGCATTCATGTTTATGTCTCCCCACCTAGATCATGAGCCTCTTTACATAGAGACTGTCTTACATTGAGTCGTATCCCCAGGGCATCACCTGTCTCCTGGGATAGTCAGGGTCCAATAAATGTTTCTTGGGGATCATAACGATGGTATCTCTAAAGCCCTCTGCTGTCTAAAAAGGAAAAATAAAGGGTTGGACTGTTAAAGAAAGTGGGGCTGTAATTCTCAGAAGAAGGTCACTCTTGGCTGTCTATCTCTCTCCCTCTCTTCCAAGAGTTATAAACCTGTTGTTACTCAGTCTGAGAATTTTTTCCAAGGACCAAATTCTGTGTGTGTGTGTGTGTGTGTGTGTGTGTGTGTGTGTGTGTGTGTGTGTGTGTGTGTTTGTGCGCGTGCGCACGTGCATTTGGGTGAAAGGGAAGGTGACCAGGAGATAGTAGGAGATGGTGAAAAGCAGACTTAAAACAACACTGAGCAGCCACCTTGCCCTGAGTCTATGAGGAAATGGGCTGGGCTTGGCAAAAACACATGAAAGGGCTAGAACATTTGATGCCGTCATTATCTTTGGTGTGTCTGATGAGCATAATGTTTTATGAAAGAGCTGGGTGTAAATTACTCTTTGTTTATCAAATTGTGTTTGATATGGGGAGATTGAAAATTGCTCTTAAAGATAAATGTCAGGGGTAGGCTAGTAAATGTGTAACAACCAATTCTCTGGTAGGAAAAAAAACCTCTGATCTCTATGATACAATTTATACTAGAAAAATTTCCTCGAACACTTTCTCAAGTCTAGACAATCTACAAAACAATAAATCAAACCCTGATATGTCAGGTTTACCATTTTCAGAGGTTTAAATGAGAACAATGAAAATTTAACAATTGGCTCTTTGGTTGGTTACAAGTTGACTCAGGACTACTCCTATGATGGAATGAATTGTTTTAGAAGAAAAGGCTGGAGGCAGAAGGTATAAATCATAGGATCATAGATTTACAACTAAACTAGAATGATCATCAGGTCCAGGCACTCTTAATCTAGGGTCCAGAGTATAAGATCCAAGTAGATTTCAAGGAGTCTTTTAACTTGGATGGAAAGCAAGGGAATTATATCTTTATTTCAAAAGAATGGATTTTCTTTGTAATCCTATTTATTTTGTTTTATACATTTAAAAAATTTATCCTGAGAAAAGATCCAAAGGCTTCATTGGATTGCGATAGGAGTCCATGACCAAAAAAAAAAAAGGCTAAAAACCCTAAATCCAATCTCCTCTTTTTGGGGGAATGAGTGCCCAGGATGGTTAAATGATTTGCAGAGATCATACTGGAAGGAATTGGCAGTGCTCAAATTTGAACTATAGGCTTCAGACTCCAGAGTTTCTCTCTGTTATACTATGTAGCTCATTTTTTAGGCCTATGATCTGAGAGGCAGTAGTCTGGCTATAAAGTGTAGTCTAGAAGGGGTTTAGACAAGTGAGTTCTATGAAGAAGTAGACTAAATACCAATTTGACTTGAATGGTCTAGTTCCAGGGAGGCACTATTGTCCAGAAAAATGTCTTCTGTCTAGTCAATGACTGATATTCTATCATTGAAATTCACTCCTTTAAGTCTTAAAGGACTTTCAAGTCTTCAGTGATCCCTTATTAAAAAAGCAAAAAAGAATCCATTACTGGCTAATATACCATAGCAGTATTTTGGTTGGAAGTAGAGTAGAGTCTTAAAGAGAAAGAAAGAGAAGGATAAAGAATCCCTGGGAGTAGAGCTTCATTCCCATCCTAGCCACTAGTCTAAGTCAGGCCCTAAATGCTTCTATCTTAACTGATTTTCTAGGCTCCAGTATTTCTCTCATCCATCTTTTACATCCAGATAAACAATTTTCCAAATACACCAGCTCCATCCCATCATTCTGTAAGGATAATTTTAGTATTTTGACTTAAATCTAAATGACTGGTCACCAGGGAAAATTCCCAAATAATAAAAAAATACCCAAGTCAGCTGGGAATTATGGTGATTTTAATTAATATAGAAAGAAGGAATTAAGGGTGAGAGAGAGAGAGAGAGAGAGAGAGAGAGAGAGAGAGAGAGAGAGAGAGAGAGTTAATTTAAACTGCTCTGGCTCAGGCTGAGCCAGGAAGTAAAGGCCTTGGCCAAAGTGGCCTCCCTGAGCCTAAGGGTAAGGGATGCAGTCTTATCACTCACCATGAGATCATCTCCAAGCTGGGTTCCAGTCCTCCACTGATGGCAATCTCCTGAACTGAGTTCAGAACTCAATTCCACTCCGAACTGAATTGAATTGCCTGAACTGACTTTTTACCCTTCCTTTTAAAGAAATTTTCTCTTATGTCACCTCCCCTAAATTTTCACACCTACCAATCACAGTAGATGCTTTTTTTCCAGGACTGCCCATTCTTAGTTCTCACCACTCTTTAGTTATCACCTTCTCTGGTTAGAGTAGATCTTCTGAGGTACTTTATACTTCTTTGTTAAGCTCACCCTTTGTGAGTTACTTGACCTTTTTGTGATTAATTTAACCTTTATAGGTACTTAACACCTTTTTGTATTAGATATAAAAATAGACTTAGCTTAAGGTTCTAGCTTCACTATAAGGTATGAGTTAAGTACCTTCATTGTTCAATCAGGAGTTTACAATTTTTTCTTCCCCTAAAGTATGTCTAATTAGGGTGGAGTAATTTTAAAATTCACAATTCTAATCATAAACCTTCAGTGTATGCCCATTGTCCATAGGATAAAATGCAAAGTCCTTACCCTAGCAGTCAAGACCCACCTTAATCTCGCCCTAACCTTCCTTGTTGTCCTTGTCTCAGATGATTTTTTTGGCAGGGAAGTAGGAAGAATGTTGGATTTGGGGAGAGTCAGAGGACATAGTTTGAATTCCTGCTCCATCAATGACTACCTATGTGACTTTAAGCAAACCACTCAACCTTATTAGACCTCATATTCATCATCTATAAAATGAGTGTTGAATCATAGCTCTAAATCCATGCTTCTTTTTTTTTTTAAATATATTTTATTTGATCATTTCCAAGCATTATTCGTTAAAGACATAGATCATTTTCTTTTCCTCCCCCCCACCCCCCATAGCCGACGCGTAAGTCCACTGGGCATTAGATGTTTTCTTGATTTGAACCCATTGCTTTGTTGATAGTATTTGCATTAGAGTGTTCATTTAAAGTCTATCCTCTGTCATGTCCCCTCAACCTCTGTATTCAGGCAGTTGCTTTTTCTCGGTGTTTCCACTCCCATAGTTTATCCTTTGCTTATGAATGGTGTTTTTTTTCTCCTGGATCCCTGAAAGTTGTTCAGGGACATTACACCGCCCCTAATGGAGAAGTCCATTACGTTCGATTATACCACAGTGTATTAGTCTCTGTGTACAATGTTCTCCTGGTTCTGCTCCTCTCGCTCTGCATCACTTCCTGGAGGTTGTTCCAGTCTCCATGGAACTTCTCCACTTTATTATTCCTTTTAGCACAATAGTACTCCATCACCAACATATACCACAGTTTGTTCAGCCATTCCCCAATTGATGGGCATCCCCTCGTTTTCCAGTTTTGGGCCACCACAAAGAGCGCAGCTATGAATATTTTTGTACAAGTCTTTGTGTCCATTATCTCTTTGGGGTACAGACCCAGCAGTGCTATGGCTGGGTCAAAGGGTAGATATTCTTTTGTCGCCCTTTGGGCATAGTTCCAAATTGCCCTCCAGAATGGTTGGATCAGTTCACAACTCCACCAGCAATGAATTAATGTCCCTACTTTGCCACATCCCCTCCAGCATTCATTACTTTCCTTTGCTGTTATGTTAGCCAATCTGCTAGGTGTGAGGTGATACCTCAGAGTTGTTTTGATTTGCATCTCTCTGATTATAAGAGATGTAGAACACTTCTTCATGTGCTTGTTAATAGTTTTGATTTCTTTATCTGAGAACTGCCTATCCATTTCCCTTGCCCATTTATCAATTGGAGAATGGCTTGATTTTTTGTACAATTGATTTAGCTCATTATAAATATGAGTAATTAAACCTTTGTCAGAGGTTTCTATGAAGATTTTTTCCCAATTTGTTGTTTCCCTTCTGATTTTAGTTATATTGGTTTTGTTTGTACAAAAGCTTTTTAGTTTGATGTAGTCAAAATTATTTATTTTACATTTTGTGATTCTTTCTATATCTTGCTTGGTTTTAAAGCCTTTCCCCTCCCAAAGGTCTGACATGTATACTATTCTGTGTTTACCCAATTTACTTATGGTTTCCTTCTTTATGTTTAAGTCACTCACCCATTTTGAATTTATCTTGGTGTAGGGTGTGAGGTGTTGATCTATTCCTAGTCTCTCCCACACTGTCTTCCAATTTTCCCAGCAGTTTTTATCGAATAGTGGATTTTTGTCCCAAAAGCTGGGATCTTTGGGTTTATCGTATACTGTCTTGCTGAGGTCGTTTTCCCCCAGTCTATTCCACTGATCTTCCTTTCTGTTTCTTAGCCAGTACCAAATTGTTTTGATGACTGCTGCTTTGTAATATAGTTTTAGGTCAGGGACTGCAAGGCCCCCATCATATGTGTTTTTTTTCATTAATTCCCTGGATATCCTTGATCTTTTGTTCTTCCAAATGAACTTTGTTATGGTTTTTTCTAAATCAGTGAAGAAGTATTTTGGTAGTTCAATGGGTATGGCACTAAATAGATAAATAAGTTTGGGTAGGATGGTCATTTTTATTATATTGGCTCGTCCTATCCATGAGCAGTTAATGTTTTTCCAATTGTTCAAGTCTAGTTTTAGTTGTGTGGCGAGTGTTTTGTAGTTGTGTTCATATAGTTCCTGTGTTTGTCTTGGGAGATAGATTCCTAGGTATTTTATTTTGTCTAAGGTGATTTTGAATGGGATTTCTCTTTCTAGTTCTTGCTGCTGAGCTGTGTTAGATATATAGAAAAGCTGATGATTTATGTGGGTTTATTTTGTATCCTGCAACTTTGCTAAAGTTGTTGATTATTTCAATTAGCTTTTTGGTTGAATCTCTAGGATTCTTTAAGTAGACCATCATGTCATCCGCAAAGAGTGATAACTTGGTCTCCTCCTTGCCTATTCTGATACCTTCAATTTCTTTATCTTCTCTAATTGCTACTGCTAGTGTTTCTAGTACAATGTCAAATAGTAGAGGTGATAATGGGCATCCTTGTTTCACTCCTGATCTTATTGGGAATGCATCTAGTTTATCCCCATTGCAGATGATATTAGCTGTTGGTTTTAGATATATACTGTTTATTATTTTTAGGAATGACCCTTCTATTCCTATGCTTTCTAGTGTTTTTAATAGGAATGGGTGTTGTATTTTATCAAAGGCTTTTTCTGCATCTATTGAGATAATCATGTGGTTCTTGCTAGTTTGCTTGTTGATGTGGTCAATTATGTGGATGGTTTTCCTAATGTTGAACCAGCCCTGCATCCCTGGTATGAATCCTACTTGATCATGGTGAATGATCCTTCTGATCACTTGCTGGAGTCTTTTTGCTAGTATCCTATTTAAAATTTTTGCATCTATATTCATTAGGGAGATTGGTCTATAGTTTTCTTTCTCTGTTTTTGACCTGCCTGGTTTTGGAATCAGTACCATGTTTGTGTCATAAAAGGAGTTTGGTAGAACTCCCTCTTTGCTTATTATGTCAAATAGTTTGTATAGTATTGGGGTCAACTGTTCTCTGAATGTTTGATAGAATTCACAGGTGAATCCATCAGGCCCTGGGGATTTTTTCTTAGGAAGTTCTTTGATGGCTTGATGGATTTCAATTTCTGATATGGGATTATTTAAGAATTCTATTTCCTCTTCTGTTAGTCTAGGCAGTTTGTATTTTTGTATATATTCATCCATTTCTCCTAAATTGGTGTATTTATTGCCATATAATTGGGCAAAGTAATTTCTAATGATTGCCTTAATTTCCTCCTCATTGGAGGTGCTGTCCCCCTTTTCATCTTTAATGCTGTGAATTTGCTTTTCTTCCTTCCTTTTTTTAATTAGATTGACCAGTACTTAAATCCATGCTTCTATGACTAATTCATATTTTTTGCAAAAATTATACTCTTACCTGCGTATACTTCATCTTGGATTATTCTCATCTTTATGACTTTGCTCAGTTTTCTTCACCTGGGCTTCATCCCTTCCCGCACTAAAGGTCTTACCTTTACCTAGTGAAATTCTAACTATGAAAACCCAGATCAAATGTCATTTCTTCAATAATGCCTTCCCTGATCTAAGACCTCCTTCATTCCAGACATATTTCTTATTTATTGAGGGAACCGTGAGCTTATCAAAGTTCATCCTTTAATTTATGTCATAGATCTTAAGCTAGAAAAGACCTCAGAGATTATTTCTCTGCATTTTACAGATGAGAAAGCTGAAGCCCAGAGTGATTTGCCCAGATTCTCACTAAAAATAAGTTTCAGAACTAGGATTCAAAAACAGAACCTCAGATTTAGACCTGGAAGACACCTTAGAAGTGATGAAATCAGCCTCTCATTTTATAGATGAGGAAACTATGACCCAGAGAGGATATGACTTTCCCAGGGTCACACAGCTAATAGAATGAAGTCTTCTTGACTCAAAGTTAAGAACTCTTTTCACTACATTATCTATCTGTCTAGTGGAGAGAGCTTCAGATTTGGAATTCAGTAGACCTAGAATTCTGGCTCAGATATACCTAGTTGCCCTGGGCAAGCCATCTAAACTTCATGAGCCTCAATTAATTTCCCATCTGTAAAATGAGGTTGGAATAATAGTACCTACCTCACAGTGTTGTAAGGATAAATTAGAAGATAAATAGATATAAACATAAGTATAGATATAATGTTTTATAACTTTAAACTGCTATATTAATTCTATTTGTTATTATCATAATCATTATTATACCACTCTGCCTCTCTTATTCATCTTCTGTGATGCCAAGACTGTCACTCGACACTGTACCACAAGTGCTCCTCTCCTTATCTTTCATTCCTTGCTTAGCCAAAAATGTTTTGTTCTGATGCCATTTTTGTTTATGCTGTCCTATGCTACGCACTGCATTGGAGGCTGTTCTCTGATTTTTCTACTGTGTCATGAATGCCCATCACCACCTGGGCAGTACACTTTCCCTTATTCTCACTACATGATTAGCCCAAGTCAGTGTCAAGTTATACCAGTTCTTGATGTTGTCTCTTATGTCTCTTCTGGAGTCACCTACTTATACCCACTGAGCAGTCAATTTCTGATTCCTCATCATAGTCTGAAGTGACCCTGGATTCTCAGGAGCTATGCAAGAGGGGCATGAGCTCTGGCAGATACTACCAGTCAATCAGCTAGCATTTATTAAATGCTTGCTATATACCAGGCACTATACTAAGTGCAGGGGTATAAGGGATATTCAGGGAAGACCAGTACCTCTGGTGTGGGGACTTGCTGGACCCTTTTCAGGTCTGCTTTTCACCTCTGGTGTTTATCTCCCACCCAGCTCTCACTTGTGACTCCAAGAAGTTGTAGCATACACAGTGGCCACACCCAGTAAATGGTCTTGGCAGATGGGCTAAACCAGGCTAAGGGTAACCTTAGAGGCCTCAAACCTGTTGGTGAACTAGGAGGATGTCTACCCTAGACATATGAAGATTTCCTACCGAGGAAAGGGTGGATGACAGCACAATGACCTTGAAGGCATTTGAAGCCGGTACTGTGGAGTGCTTGGTTAGAAGAAGAAGCCAAGGTCATACACTACATCCCTAGGCCAGTACTAGTTGTTTAGACTTTTGTCTTGACATTGGATTTGGATGACTGGAAGACAGAGTGAGGCTGACAACTTTGTGCAACTTTGCATCACTTAAATCCAATTTGTGCTCAAGACAAAAGGCATTACCATGTAATGCCATTTTGGTTCTCTTCAAGGAAGAAAAGCAACAACCATACTAAATGTAGGGTTACAAGATCAGACAAAAGTCAAAACTATGATGGGTTTCCCAATGTAATGGGGCATGTAAATCTTAAAATTTCTTAGACTTATAAATGTTGAAAATTTCACCATTGGGAAATTTCATACTTGAAAAATTCCCTATTGATAGTGGGAACTCTATTGGAATGTGAACCCCATTGGCATGGGAGGTTCCTCCTCCTCCCTTCTTAAGATTACTTTAGGACAGAAACCTTTTGCTGAACAATGGAAAGGGCTTTGACCTATGCTTAAGCATAGAACAGGAATTTCTTTGAGTCATGATTGATTTTAGAATTGATACAATAGAGATACTTGGAATGACAGAACCAGGTCTTGGAAAATACAATTTCCACCCCACTCAGTCCTAACAGGATTTAGGAAGGGTTGCAGCAAAGGAGCAAGATTTAATCATTTGAGAATATGACCTTCAACAGACATGTGCAAAGCCACAGACCTCTGGGCGGTCCTGGGTTAAGCTAGAGCCACCATTGGCACAGGGAAGACATGGACAGTGATTGGTAGATGTGAGAACTGAGGGGAGGGAACTTGGAGGGTTTCCTTAAAGATAGAGGGGTCTGAGGACTGAGGGGGGAGGGTTGGAGAGGTTTTTGGTCTGAGAGGTGGTGCTTTGAGAGTTGGCTCTGAAGGAAGCTGGAGGTGGAGGCCCCTGAGACTGTTTCTCCATTTTGGTCACATGAGTAATAGGGACTGATCTCCTTTCTTTGCCTCAGCTATCTAAGGGCTTGGGCCTTTTGGCCCAGCCTAAACAGAAGGGGTATTTAAGCCCTATTCCCTTCTCTCCCCTTTCTCTCTCCCTCTCTCTCTCTATCTCTAATTCCTTTCTTCCTCCTGTTTGTAATTAAACTCCATAAAAGGTTGACTGCTGACTTGAGTTCTCATTTAGGAATTACATAGCTGAATTCCTTGGCAACCTTAAATTAATATATATCAGTCTTTTAAAGTGATTTCCTTGTCACAGGCAGAAGCCCCAAATTCAGTATTAATAACAGATTACCTGCTTCCTGAGGATTAGCCTAGCTAAATATAAGTATGGGACCCTTTACCCAAGATGTGGCCAACAGGTGATGAGGCACTGAGTCACAGCAACTCATGAAAAATTCTAGATTCTTTGCTTCCAACTTCCTTGTGCAGCCTAAGATAAGAGAGCACGTAGTAGATTAGGAAGAAAATTTTTGTCATAAAATGTTTTTATTGATTAAAAAAATTTATATCAGTAAAATTTCTCTCAGTATCCTTCCCCTACTTCTTTTCAGAGAGTCATCGCATAGGACAAATATTTTTATGTTCTTTTTTTCTTGTTTACACCTGCTCATTCTTTGACTTAGTTGATTTAATTGATAATGCAGAGTCCAGGTAAGCTTCACTCATACATAAATAAGGAAACTGAGTCCAGGAAAAAGACAGCTTTATTTTTACCCCCCAAAGGACACATAGTGGCACTCAAACCTAGAGTTTAGGTCTTTTGGCTCTCATTCAATATTAGGTTAGGCCACCCAGCAAAAATTTTTCCTGGGCCAGAATGTTGATGTTGGTGATGTTTTTGATGAGGATGTTGTTGTTGATGATGCTGGTGATCTTGTTGTTGATGATGTTGTTGTTAATGTTTATGATGTTGTTGATATTGATGATGTTGATGTTGATAATGATGCTGATGATGTTGTTGATGATGATGTTGTGGTTAATGTTTGTTATATTGTTGTTGATGCTGATTATGGTGTGGATGATGATCTTGATGATGTTGATGATGTTGTTGATATTGATGATGATGATGTCGATGTTGATGATTGAATTTGGAGTTGGAAGTTTTCCTTCTGTTTGAACCTTTCTGACCCTTCTCCATTTGATAAATGGACAAGGGACATGAATAGGTAATTTTCAGGTAAACAAATCAAAACTATCAATAAGCATATGAAAAAGTGTTCTAAATCTCTTATAATTAGAGAAATGCAAATCAACATAACTCTGAGGTACCACTTCATACCTAGCAGATTGACTAACATGACAGCAAAGGAAAGTAATAAATGTTGGAGGGGGTATAGCAAAATAGGGACATTATTGAATTGTTGGTGGAGTTGTGAATTGATCCAACCATTCTGGATGGCAATTTGGAACTCTGCCCAAAAGGCTTTAAAAGACTGCCTGCCCTTTGATCCAGCCATACCACTGCTGGATTTATACCCCAAAGAGATAATAAGGAAAAAAGACTTGTACAAAAATATTTATAGCCACACTCTTTGTAGTGGCAAAAAATTGGAAAATGAAGGGATGCTCCTCAATTGGAGAATGGCTAAACAAATTGTGATATCAGTTGAAGATGGAATACTATTGTGCTAAAAGGAATAACAAACAGTGAAAGAAGCAGAACCAGGAGAACCTTATACACAGAGATTGATACTCTGTGGCACAATTGAATGTAATGGATTTCTTTACTAGCAGCAATGCAATGATCCAAGACATTTCTGAGGGGCTTATGAGAAAAAATGATATCCATATCCAGAGAAAGAACTGTGGGAGCAGAAACACAGAAGAAAAACAACTTCTTGATCACATAGGTTAATGGGGATATGATTGGGGATGTAGATTCTAAATGATCACCCTAGTGCAAATATCAATAATATGGAAATAGTTCTTGATCAATGGCACATGTAAAACCCAGTGGCATTGGCTATAGGAGAGGGGTGGGAGGAGGGGAGGGAAAGAACATGAATCATGCAACCATCGGAAAAGTTTCTTAATTAATAAATTAAATAAATTTTAAAAATTAAATAAAATAAGGATGAATAAAAAAAGAATAAAGTCAATTTTGCTAGGTGGTTGATTCTTGATTATAGACCCAGTTAGTTCCCTTGCTTTCCAAAATATCATATTCCATGCCTTCCAGTCCTTCAGTGTGGATGCAGCCAGGTCTTGTGTTATCCTAACTGTTGTTCCATGTTATCTGAATGGTTTCTTCTTAGCAACTTTTGAATCTTTTCCTTGGTCTGGTAGTTCTTGAATTTGGCTATAACATTCCTGGGCATTGTTAATTGGGGATTAAATGCAGAAGGGGATCTGTGGATTCTTCTCATCTCCACTTTTCCCTCTTTTTCAAGAATGTTGGGGCAGTTTTCTTGGTTAATTTCCTGTAGAACAATGTCCAGGCTTTTTCTTTTCTCTTGATTTTCTGGTAGCCCAGTAATTATTAAATTGTCTCTTTGGGATCTTTTTTCCAGGTCTGTAGTTTTATCAATAAGGTGTTTCATATTTTCCTCAATTTTTTCATTCTTTTGATTTTGTTTTATAGACTCTTGCTGCCTTGAGAAGTCATTTGAGGGGGCAGCTGGGTAGCTCAGTGTGTTGAGAGCTAGGCCTAGAGACGGGAGGTCCTAGGTTCAAATCTGACCTCAGACACTTCCCAGTTGTGTGACCCTGGGCAAGTCACTTGACCCCCATTGCCTAGCCCTTACCACTCTTCTGCCTTGGAGCCAATACACAGTATTGACTCCAAGACGGAAGGTAAGGGTTTAAAAAAATTTAAAAAAAGAGAAGTCATTTGATTCTAGTTATTGGATTCTAATTTTTAAAGACTGAATCTCATCCCTGGCTTTTTTGGTCATCCTTCTCCTTTTGGTCTGTTTTTCTTTGTAGGTCATCTTTCATTTTCTTTGCCTCATTTTCAAGCTTGTCAGTTCTGACTTTCAAGACATTATTTTCTTGTTTTAGTTCATGTGCCTCTGTTTCCAAATGACTTATTCTGCTTTTTAAGTTCTTTCCCCAATTGTTTTCAGTCTTTCTTAATTGTTTTTTGAATTGTGTTTTGAGTTCTTCCAAAGCCTGAGTCCAATTTGCTAGAGTTTCTGTGTTTTTGCTTGGTCTTCCTTGGTCCTCCTCTGTTCCATTGCTCTTTGTTCATCACCTAAATAGAAACTGTGGATTGTAATTTCTTTTTTTCTTTTTATGTTGTTTACTCATATTTTTTTTCTTTCTTTCCTTCCTCATTGGCTGTAATCTTGCTTCTCTGATTATTTGCTGGATCTGTGGGTTTGGGCTATTCTGGCCTGAAGGGGCTTCTTCTCTGCTCTGCTAATTTATTAAATTAGATAAATGGAATATTAATGAGTCCTGGAGTCAGCTTCCTCAGCTGGCAGCAGAAACTGAAAGTGTAGGGGAAAGGGCTACACTTGGAGCCAAAAGTCTGATGTTGAGTCTAGGCTCTGATATATACTATCTCTGTGGTGCTAGACAAGCCACTTAACTTTAGTTTTACTCAGTTTCCTGAGCATTAATTTCCTCACCTATAAATGGGGTATGATAAGACTGACACTATCCTGACTTGGAATCTGGAATACCTCAGTTCAAAAGTGATCTCAGACACTTCTTAGCTATGCCCTCCTGGGCAAGTCACTTAACCTCTGTTTGCCTCAGTTTCCTCAACTGTAATTTTGGGATCAGGATAACATTTATCTTTTATAGGATTGTTGTGAGATTCAAATGTGATAATATGTGTAAGGCACTTTGCACATGTTAAAGTACTTTATAAATGATGTTATTATTACATACTTCAAAGGACAATGATAATGAAAATGCTATAGAAATACATATTCATTATTATATATTGTCTTTGCAAATTAGATGTGATCTCCTTGAAAGCAGAGATTATTTCAATTTTCTGTTTGTATCCTCAGTACTTAGCACAATGTTTGGCATAGTCAACAAAGTCTCATAGTCAATAAGGTTTTTTTTTCATGTATTCATTCATTTGTTTATCATGTCCAGTTTTATTAGCTTAAATCACATTAAGTTCCTAGAATTGGTTTTGTCATGAAGAAGTTGTGTAATCCAGGGTGAGTCACTTAACTTTTATGGGCCTTAATTTCACCATTTGTAGGATATCTCTCTCAAATGAATTCTATAAGTAAATGATATATGTGAATATTCTTCAAAATATTAGAAAATACTTTATAAATTTGGGGAGGTATTAAAAATTATCTATTCCTCTCCAGTATGATTTCCATAATGTTTGTATTAATTATGTGCATATATGTCATATTTCCACATAAAATATAAGCATTTTGAAGACAGGATTTTCCAATATTGGACATGGGACCATACATATAATATATAACTAGTGCCATAACTATGGTGGAACCATCAGAGTTTTGCCCCAGAGCAAGAAATTTGGAGGGCACTCATATATGCAAACTCTATCTTCTGCAATTTAGATATGTTGTAGTGTTTCAGGGCATTTTATACCCTCAGCCCTTCAGCTACTGAATTCCAAATGATCTTTTTACTTTTCTCTAGCATGCCTCCTCCTCTGCAGCTATGACCTTCTTCTACCACTTGGTCTAGGTGTAAAAACTGCTCATTCTAGGTTTGGAGGCACTTAGCCCACATTTGTTGAATTAAAGTAAATGAGAAGAAGCCACCCTCCTGACCTCAAATTCTCCTAATTATTTCTTAAAGGAAAGAAAGGGATTTTCTTTATATAGGTTCAAGAAAGATAGCAATAAAGAATGCTGATCATGATAACTAGCATTTACATAGCATCTACTATGTGCCAGACACTGTACTAAGTGCTGCACAAATATTTTGATATTATATTATCTCATTTGATTGTGAGTTCCCAGAGTGGTAGGAAGAGAGAGTCCTTCCTTGGCCTGCAGCTCACAGAAGAGGCTGATGCTATTTCCAGGGGCTCCAAATAAACCACTCTCCACTTTGGCTCTGCACCCTGTCTCTGCCTGGGCTACTGCCGTCAAGAAAGAAGCCACCATAACAATATGCCAATATTGGGATGCCTGCCCTGGGATGCCCTCTAAATCATCTCAGCCAATCAAGCACTTAATGTTCTCGGCTCCTCAAGAATGTTGCACCTCACTGCTGCCCATGTATCTTTCAAGTTTTATCTCCAACATCTTATAAATCATCCATTAACTACCTCCCCACTAATGTGCAGGCCTGTTGTTCTCAGCCAGAGCTGGAGAGTGCACAAATCAGTTTTACTGCATATTAGTCCTGCCCAGTGGGCTAAAAAAAAAAGAAAAGAAAAAGAAAATTCTTGGTGGACCCAGCAGTAACAGCTGGCAACACCTGAGAGGTCCAGAGTGGAGAATCTAAAGAGAATCCTGTGAGCCAAAGAGATGAGACCCTCCAAATTTCCAGCACCCAATTACTTAGACTTGTACCAAGTGCTTTGCTTGCCATAGTCCTGTGAGGTATGTCATTAGAGTATTACCATCTTCATTTTACAGATGAGGATACCAAACACCAACCCTAAGTTGAATTATCTGGCCAAGATCACAAAATGATGAAGCCAAGCTTAGAAATAAGGTGTCTGAATGGCACATCCGGTGTCCTTTTTTTAAAATTAATTAACTAATTAGTTTATTTGAGACATTAACATTTCCAGTGTCTTTTCACAATATCACACTTTTGTTAGATAATGTTTTTCCTTTAACATGTTAGCAGCACAATAGCAAAATTACTCAGACCTGGAGCCCAACCTCCCCTGAAGCAAGATGAAGCACAATCCATGGGGCATCTTCCAATAGGACCATAACCCAATACATTATCAAGGGGGTAAGGGTGGGCAAATGGAAGCATCTGGGCATGGGGATCAAGTAAGTAATAAATAAAGTGAGAATCGGGCTGATGTGGCAGATTTCAAGCACATTCATAGATATTATCACATTTAATCTTTGTACCAAGGCAAGATATTCACATCCCTATTTGTTGATGAGGAAACTGAGATTCAGAGAAATTATAAACAGAGAACTTATGGATAGAGGCAGGAAAGGGAATAAGGAAAGAAGTGGGATAATATAGTAGAAAGGTTATTGGAATTCTAATCCCAGTACTATGAGTGTGTAATCTAAAGCAAATCGACTCCTCACTGGGCCTCAGTGTCTCCATCTGTAAAAATGACTGGGTTACATTAGATCAGGGGTCCTGAACCTGGGGTTCATAAACTTAGTTTTGTTAATGGTATTCCAAAATAATTGGTTTCCTTTGTAACATTGTATGTTATATTTTGTGCAATCAAAAAACATGATTCTGAGGAGACTCTGAGTTTTAGCAGACTACCAAACATGTGTCCATGATACAAAAAAAAAAAAGTTAAGGACTCCTTTCAAAAGATGCTTTTTGAGGTTGCTTCTAGCTATAGAATTTTTTGCAGAATTCTTTGTTTGCTTTTTTTTCAAACAAAAATTTCTGATTCATTTACTCCTTTTTTGACAAGGAATTCAGAGAAAGGCATTCAGAGGTTCATAAAGGAGTTCAATGAGGAACTGAAAGTCATCTAGTCCATCCCTCTCCTTATTCAATGAGTTTTACCATTTGGGATTGACAATGACAAGAGCCAACCTTCCATACCAGTTGAATAGGTGTCTTTTGAGGTGACGCGCCTGAAGAAGCATCAGTAGAATATACCTGCCCTAAAATATCCTTGCTGCCAACCTAACATAGGATCTGAAATTTCCTCCAAATGATCTTTTTTTTTTGAGCTATGGCCTTCCCTCCAGAAGAGAAAAAGTGACAGTTTAGTTGAATCCATCCAACCTATTCCCACGATTTAAAGTCATTCACACTTCCACTAAAGTAGGTATGGAAGAAAAATAGAGATCAAGGTCAGAAGGTGGGTTCTTGGGAGATATCATCTATAACGGAAATTCTGAGGACCTTTAAGTGGATCAGGGTACCCCAGGATGATGCTAAATTTGGAAAGGGGTAGATGAAATTTGAAGAAACTTGGGACTTTGCTGGTGGGATTTAGAGGAAGATGGCTATGAAGGGAGTTTCACAGAGCCCCCAGAACTTGCTGAAAGCTAGAGGTCACATAGAAGATTCTGTTTAAGGTAGCCAATTCCAAGAACATCCAGAAAAGGGAAGATTGGTTTAAGTGAAAAGTCCCAAAAGGAGATTCCAACAGAAGAATCCAATTTTAAGTAGTTTACATCTTAAACTACTGTGCATTTAGAGCCCAGGGAAAATGGGGCTTTACTTTCCCAGCCACCAAAAGCATGGAGAAGAGCGGTCCTGACCTTGTGCTAGAGGGCAGAAGTAAAGATAAACTACAAATTACAATAAAAATCTAAGTTATTTTGAGCAACCCTTACTCCTTTGGTTTATAACAACCTCTCTTTTAGGAAATCTTGGAAACATTTAAATTGTAACTATCCTGCAATATCTGAGATCAATATGTGGAAGACTTTTATTAAAAGGAAACAAACCAGAAATCCTTGAATAAGCAACTACTCATCCCAAAGAAGAATATGAATAAAGTCACATAATCACTTAAAAGCCCTGAGTGGGGGCAGCTCAGTGGATTGAGAGAAGGGCCTAGAGACAGGAGGTCCTGGGTTCAAATTTGGCCTCAGATACTTCTTAGCTATGTGACCCAGGGCAAATCACTTAATCCCCATTGCCTAGCCCTTTCCAGTTTCTTGCCTTGGAATCAATACATAGTATTGATTTTAAGATGGAAGATAAGGGTTTAAAAAAAAGTCTTGATTTCAGAGCTTTCTTCTGTAGTCCTTGAATAGTCCCTGCCTCAAGCCAAAGAGTATAAGATGGCATCCAGCTCCCTGTCTCAGTCCAACTTCTGCTGTTCTCAACTCTTTAGCATCACTACATTGTTTATCAAGTCATCCAGGCCAGGTGAGGACACGTCTTGAGGGTTTTCTAGTATTAGAAAGGTGCCTCATACCTTTAACTTCAATTGTTATAAGGAACCAAAAGGTCTAACTCTGATACCTTCATGAGCTGAGGACACCTACCTCTTTGACCAAGTTATAAAATCAATCCATTGAATCTTCAATCATGACGTGGGAAATATGGAAATGTGTATTGCATGAAAGCACTCATATAACCTATATCGGACTATTACCACATTGCAGAAGGAAAGAGAGAATCTGAATGGCAGAATGATTGTCAAAAATTGTTTGACATGTAATTGAAAAAATTTTTAATTAAAAATAATATGAAATCAATCCAATAACCAAACATGTTCATAATTAGGTCTGTTCAGCATCTGTAAGACTCCTTAAAGGCAAGGGTCTTTGTAGAATCTTATATGATGTTCACTGAAGGGGAACTTTTTGACTACATGTGCTTTTTAAGCTTAAAGTCCCCATTTTTCTGGAATCTGTCATATATGCGTGAAAGATTACATCCTAGACCTCCAAAAGGAGTGCTTTGTAACAATTGTTCTTTTTATACTATCTTAGCAAATACCTTTATCCCATAGAATCTTGAAGGGAGGTGTCATTAAATATATTCTGGGGGTCCAACCTGCCTGTGGGAGTAGGAGATCAGAAATTGAATCTGGAGTGAACTCAAATAGTCTTTCTGTGTCATCTCTACATGTAAATTGAGGGCAGAGCCTATAATCTTCTTCCTTTCCTATGATTTTCATCATTCTCTTCTCATTATCTCTTCTCTTCCTTTCTCTTCTTCAATCTCTTCTAATCATTAGCCATGTATACTGTATAATTGAAAATCTGTTACCCTAAAAAAAAGAACTACATTTCCCAGGAGCCCACTGACTTCCTGTCATTACATACTGCCTACAGATAGGGGATATTAGGCAGGGATGTGGAAGGTCCCACCTCTTTACTTCCTGTCCCAAGTGTGGTGGTTAAGTTCCTACCTATAGCCCCTAATACATAGATTTTGATAAATGTGAAGTTGGAAGAGACCTTATGGGCCATCTAGTCCAACCACTTAATTTTACTAATGAGGAAATTAAAGCCCAGAGAGGGTTAAATTAAGAGCCCAAGCCACACAAATAGTAAGTAGTAAATTTCCTTAGGCTCCCATGAAACTATGCATTAACTCTGTTCCCTGTCAACTCCATAAAGAGTACCTCAGAGTCCTTATCTATTTTGTAGCCCATGTAAGTTCTAGAAGATCTTCATCTCAACTTTCTACTCCCATTTAACAGTTGGGTTCCTAGAGATTAGCTAGCTACATCTCTGCCTCAGGATTCTAGAGTTATTACTGAGGGGCAATGAGGTGACTTTCTCTAATGTCACTGACTTAAACCCCCATTGTTGTGTTCCTCCCCAAGATTATAAGTTGAAAATTATTCATCCTTAAGTAGTTTTCAGAAAGGGGTATTTACTAAGGTGGTAAGAAACTATGAAATATTCCCCTCAAAGTCTGTGGCATATTTTCTCAAAACTGCACACATATTCCAAGGGAAAGTGGACTCAGACTTGGAGAGTGTTTATCATTAAATAATAACTCAGTTCCTGGTTACTAGAAATTTTCTCCCATTCAAGGGTGCTCAGGAAGTTCCCCTTAGGCATGATACAGTTTTTCTGCTGGTCTCCTTGTAGAGTCATGGGTCTAGCCTGCCCTTGACTCCTCATAATGCCAACATGGCCACAAATTAATCCAAGGAATGTCATTTTGGGACCTGGAGAGCAAGATAAGAAATCTAACATCATCTGGACACTTTGAAGCTGAAAGGTATTTCTCTGGTCAGAGGGAGGAGGACTAAGGACAAAGGAGAGATCTCTCTCTTAACTGCCTCCTCTTCCCAGGTGGTTCCTCTTCAGAAACATTAAAAAAAAAAACCACATGCTCCAATTTCTGGAAATTAACTCCTTTCTCAACTCACTTGATAATTTATGGATAATCATTGGATTCATTCTGGGGCATAGTAAGATTTTATTAGTCTACTGAATGTAATTCTGTGCACCATTCTAATTTGAAGATCGCTTCAAACTTAGTCTATGGTCTTTTGATTGATTGGTTGAGACATGTTCTCACCTACTTAAATTATCAGAGTTAAAATGGGTTGGAGTGGTTTCAACTCCTTACATATCTATGCCTCACAACTGGACTGTAAAAATCTTTCGGGACAGAAATGATATTTTCTGCTCTACTGGTGTCCCCCATAGTACTTCATACTAAGGTCTTGGCATAGGGTAGTGACTCAATAAATACTCATTGAATGAACTAATCAGAACTGACCCCTATGTCTCTTTTAATCATACCAACTGTTAGTGCCCTTAGAGATCAGCTAGTTCATCTCCCAATGTGACAGAGGAGGAAATGGAGACCCAACAAGGTTAATGTTTTCTGAACCTACATTGATAAATAAAAGAATGATAGGATTCCAGCATGGGGAGGTGGTGGAAGAAATAGTTATCATCTCTAGTCCAAACCCCATTTCCAGATAAGAAAAATGACGTCCAAAGAGATGAAGGCGAGTTGCCTGTGGTCACAAAGTTAACAAATAGCAGAGCAAAGCTTCAGACCCAGGCAGGCTGATTCTTAATCCAGTGCTCTTTCTACCATAGTGGGCATATTTCACTCAGAACAGAGAAATCGACTTCTAAAAATTTTCTAGTTTATGGAAACCTGACCCTAGTGGGAAGATCACCAGCCAGAGAAGCTCAACCAATATGTCTTCCTGAGCACTACCACTAACTTGCTCGTTAACTTCTCTGGGACTGTCTCCTCTTTTCTAAAATTAATGGCTTCTAAGCAGAAAATGTCTGTGGCATCTCAGAGCTCTGCTATTCTAAGTTATCTAGTTATCATTCCAAGAAGGGGGACACCCTCAAATTAAACTATCATTATAATCTTCAGCTAAGAAGAATTAGTTTTTGCCTTTGAGGAATCTAGTCATGACAACATAATTCCCTACTCCATGAGCAGACCAGTGGGAATGAGGTTTCTGCTGCATGGCTTGTATTAAGTTTTTGCCCTGACAGTGGTGATCAGAGGACGTTGGCAGAGGACTAAGAGTAGGGGCAAATGTGTTAGAATTGGACTGCTGGCTGCTGCTGCCCCCTGATGGAACTTCAGAAGCCTCTCACAGGCTAGCTTGGGGCCATGCCCAGACCAAGGCTGTCTGGCCACTCATGGGACAAACGATGGATCACAGCAAGTGCCCTTGTTTGTTATTTACACGACTGTCCCCAGGACCCTATACGTTACACTGAACCCTCTTTCTGGTGTAATTGAGATTTTTAAGTTAGATGCATGAGGGTCCCATGTCTAATCACTCACCCAGCATTACCAGGCTCCAGGCTCTAGGCCAGGACTTGAGAAAGACAATAAATACTGGTACTAAAAACTAGCCTGTCAGCCCTTTGGACAAGTTTTCTGGAAACTGGAGGGGGATACTGTGGCTTGGATCTGTTAGGATTTCATGACCTCTTGTTCAGGAGGAAGCCTCTGCTATTTAACCAACCTGCTTCCACTGAAGACATGGGAGGACAAGATAGGAGGAGGGAATAGGTTTTGGATGCTCTAATCAATGTGAAAATTCAGCAAATTTTGTCTGTATTACATCTACAATCACAGACTGGCCCCGGAAATGGTAACTTTGGCGTCATCCATAGTTTCTTACTCTCTCCTTCACTCTACAGCTGCCAAATCTTGGCCATTTCTACCTTTATTGGCTATATCTACAGTATTTCTCACATCCAACCACTTCTCCCTTCCCAAACAGCTACCACCTGTATTCAGGCCCTCATCACCTCTTACCTATGTTTTGCAACAGTCTCTTAATTGGTCTCTGCCTGCTTCACATCTCTTCCCTATCAGTCTATCAGTCTATTTTCCATAGTCCTGCCAAAGAGATTTTCCTTAAGGGAAAATCTGGCTATTCTACTTCCCTTTTCAAAAAAGTACAAACTAAGTGACTTCCTTTCACTTCTACAGTCAAACACAACTCTGTTTAGCTTTGAAAGCGTGTCTGCTTTGGCAGCATGTATATAAAATTTGAATGATACAGAGAAGATTAGCATGGCCCCTGTTCAAAGATAACATGCAAATCTGAGAGGCCCTCCATAGTTTTTCAGGAAAGTAGGATTAGTTTGTAGTAGGAAAAATATAAACCATAACTGACCATATTATCAACAAAACCAACAAAAATCATGATTATATCTGCAGATGCAGAAAAAGCTTTTGACAAGATACAAGACCTATTCCAATTTTTTAAAAAATCACTAGAAAACTTAGGAACAAATGGAACCTTTTTTTCAAATGATAAATAGTATATTTCTAAAACCAAAAGCTAGCATCATTTGTAATTAGGATACAGCGAAGCTTTTCCAATAAGGTCAAAGGTTAAAAAATATAGGTAGTATAAAATACTTGGGAATCACCTTCCAAAAGAAGTTGGAATCCTATAAAGACAATTATAAAACACTTTTTACACAAATAAAAACATATATAAATAATTGGAGAAATATTCATTGCTCATGAGTAAGCAAAGCCAATAAAAATGGCAACACTACCTAAATTAATTTACTTAAGTGCTATACCAATCAAACTACTAAAGAATTACTTTAGATAGCAAGGGAAAACAACAACAAAATTCACTTGAAAGAACAAAAGGTCAAGAATATGAGGCAATTAAAGAAAAATGTTGGGAGGAAAGGGACTTAGAAGTACCAGATCATAAAGTATAAAATTGTAAACATTAAAACAATTTAATACTGGGTAGGAAATGAAGAGATTGATTAGTAGAATAGATTAATTACATAGAACTCAGGAGCAAATGAGTATAGTAGCCACACGTTTGATAAATTCAGAGGTCCCAGATGCATAAAAATTGTTATTTAAAAAAAAGCCTGGCAGAAAACAGTATAGACTAACATTCACATCCTATACCAAAACTAGCTACAAATAGGTGATTCAGAAATAAAGAATGAATTATAAACAAATTAGAGGATCTTGGTAAAAATTAACTGTCACTCCTCATAGAGAGGAGGATGGGTTCATGACTGAGAAAGGTACAGAAGTTAAAATGGACACATTTGATTTCATAAAATGAAAAAGATTTTACACAAAGAAAACTAATGCAGCTAGAAATGGAAAACTGAGGAGAAGGAATCCTTGCAATATATCTCTCTGCAACTTCGGAAAAATTATATGAAAATTGTTTTTATATAGAATTGGTAAAAATAAAATATCTTAAAATATATTTCTCTGCTAAAGGCCAAATTTATAAGAATTAGAGCCATTTCCCAATTGATTGATGGTCAAAGGAAGAGGTGCGGCCATCAGCTGGGGAATGACTGCACAAATTATGAAGTGTATGTGATGGAATGCTATTATGCTGTGGGAAGTGTTGGGGATGGATTTAGGAAAGCCTGGGAAGACTTATGTGGACTGGTGAAGAGTGGAATGGGCAGACCCAGGAGAACGATTTTTACAATAACAAATATGGAGGGCAGGAAGCTTTGAGGAACTTGGGAACTCTGATAAATACAATAAAGCCCAACCACTGTTCCAGAAAACTTATGATGAGGCATGCAATACAACTCCAGATGGCGAAGCGGTAGGCTCAGAGTATAGACTAAAGAATACATATAAACAATTATGAGCTATATACATATATACACACAAATATATCCATCAATGTGTACATATATGTTGGATATGGCTAAAGTGGGAATTTGTTTTATTTTCCTGCCCATGTTTGAAATCGGTTTTGTTTTTCTTGTTTTCTCAGTGAGTGGGAGGGAGAGAATTCTGAACTTCAACTTGAATTTTAAGAAAAAGGAATCTCCTCCTAGGCAAAGCTATAAAAGCTATTTGATCTGTTTCTCTCTTCTAATTTTCCTGTGATTAAAAACATTGATATTCAGCTCTAATATCCACTTTGAGCTTATTATGACCTCTACTATAAGATAATAGTTCATCTCTGATTTCTTCTAAACACGTTTTCCAACTTTCCCAGAAGTTATTGTCAAATAGGGGATTCTTATCCCAGTAATTCATGTTTTCATATTTAAACAAGACCAGCTAACTGAATTAATTTTTTTCCTAATTATTCCTTAACTAGTCTTCCACTGGTCTTCAAAAATATGGGGATATCCCAAGTGGAAATTATGAAGCTGGAAGTGAACTCAGAGGTGAAAAAATATAGGTGAAAAGAAGTCGAGTGAATTTCCTAAGGTCACAACAACAAATTAGTAGCAGAACTAAGAATCAGGTATCCTGATTGAACTCAAGTGAATGCACTTATTGATAAATCTTTATAACCTTACTGTATTAACTCATTCATGGACCCCTTTCCTACCATCTGAATTTGTTTCTTTTAATCCATATCCTTTCTAATCCATTCTTCATGCAGCTGCCCAATTAATTTACCTGATGTACAGATGATGATCTAGGCTTGATGTAAGGGGGAAATTAAAACCATTCAGATCTGGAATAGATTTCCTTGGAGGATAGTGAGTTCCTCCTCCCTTACAGGAGATCTTCCTACCCAAAGACTTGTCAGAGGTGTTACTGTGGTGTTGCCACTCCTCTGCAAACCATCCAATGTTTTCCTATTTCCTACAGAACAAAGTCAAAGTATTACCTATTTAATGCCTACCTCACATGAAGCAGATAGCACAGGGGATAAAGTGCCAGGCCTGGAGTTAGGAAGATTCATCTTCTGTAGTTCTAATCTAGTCTCAGAAGCTTTCTAGCTGTATGACCCTGGGTAAGTCACTTTACCCTGCTTGCCTTTGTCTCATTATTTTAAAATGAGCTGGAGAAGAAAATAGCAAACTATTGTAATGTCTTTGCCATGACAACCCCAAATTGGATTATGAAGAATTAGGTATGGCTAAAATGACAAGAAGTCACATACCATATCCTCATGATGCTTTTCTGGGGCTCCTTTGATTGAATTGAATTCTACAAATAAAAGAGTATCCTAGGGATGAACAAAAAGTAGCCAGGCAACTATCCAGGGATGTTCTGAGGCATAAATAACATGAAACATAAGACATCTTACAAACCTTAAAGCATTATATAAATTCTAGTTATTATTATCATTATAATAATAATTATTATTATATACCTACTTTGCTAGTCCTCCAGTCTGGTAATGATTTCATTCCTTAAGCCTTCTATTGCACTCCTGCTGAGCTCTGGCAATTTTTACAGAGCAATACAAAGTTATACTGGTAAATGTTTAACAAACAGCCAACTCTACAGAAGAAGAAAAAATGTTCACAGGACTCAGTTTTAAGCTTAATTTGAAATACTAACATCTTGTCTTAAAGACTACACAATTAAGAAAATAACAAATTATGTCTTAATAAGTAAATATTGCTAATTTCTACTGTATAAATGTTTATACTGAAAATTTAACAACTGACTCTCAGGAGGGGGTTAGAGCTGGCTCCAGCACATCCCTGTCAGGTTCTCAAACAAAAGCCCCTGACTGTGTCTGTAGAGTGTCTTACCTAAGCTGGATAAGAAGAAAGCTCAGATAGCTCCTTATTTCTACAACTAGAATTATAATTCATCTTCCATTTGTTTTGCAAGAATGGAAAGGGTCACCAAAAAGGTGTCACAGAACAATTACTATGCTCCCAGATAGCACTCCAACTCTAGACTAATTTCAGGGTATATAGCACTGAGCCATAGGAGTAAGGATAAGAGTAGAAAGGGTAGATATAAGGCAGAATCACTAGAAAGCCTTTTCCTCCATGATAAGTAGTTGCTTGTGCCACAAAATTTGCACCTCAGTCTTTGGACTCCAAAGCCACATGAGGGTACACCGTAGATGAAACTGCACAAAGACAATAGTCATTCTCGATCACGGAGAGACTACTACTGTAATTTAGTAGTAATGTAACTTAAGGAAAAGTTTATTTATCTATAATTGTACTAAAACATATGTGTGTATAGTGAATAATTTTCATAAAATCCAAGATTTAAAATTTTTTGAGAGAATTTCTCTTTGAATCAAGAAAGTGAACTATTTGGAGAAAGTATCATAAAGAAACCTACACTGCATCAAAAGATCCATAATGAACTTTGGGATGTAATTGATTGAACTGAAGGGGGTTGAACACATTTATTCTAAATATAAACTCTTATGCCAAAGGGGATTGCCCCCAATTGACTTTTTGTCAATGCACCTAGTGTGAATTTTACATTTACTCCACCCTGCTTAGTCTTTAGAATTCTAGCAACCAGGAATGTATACACCCCCACTTAAGGATTAACTGTGAGGAAGATGGCCTATGACCAACATGTGCTAGCAAGGGACAAATCAGAAACAACTGACTGACCCCCTGAGCTGTCCTAAGCCAAGCTTAAGCTACCATTGGTACATGTGAGACAGAGGAAGTGATGTAAAGAACTGCCTATATAATTCACGTCACTTCCTGTGATAGCTCTCTCAGTGGCATTGGGAGCTCTGGGCAGAATTTTTGGCATGCTTGTGGTGTTTGGCTCTGTAGCATAGTTTAGGTGAGGCATCTTCCCTGAGTGACCTTGGTGAGTGGTAAGGCTGACTCCCTTTTCCCTTGGCTTCTGGAAAAGTCCCTTGACCAAGACCTCTGACCTCCTTTCTGGCTCAGCCCAGGCTGGAGCAGTCCAATTCCCTTTCCTCTCTCTCCTTCTTCTTAATTTCTTCCTACTGTTGTAATTAAACCACCATAAAAATCCCAGACCGACTTGAGTATTTATTAGGATTGAATTTAAATCCCTGGTGACCACTAATATAATATATTCAATCAACAACCCTAATTTTACCCTTAACACTAGCAAACATTGGTTTTGCTCTTTCTCTTCTATTTCTGTCTTATCTCCAACTATTGTAGTTTCCTCTTAAAAAGTGCAATTTTGTATGCACCTTTAGCTAGAAGATCTTTAGAGGTATAAATTAGTTATGTTAAATTATTCATTGGGAAGCCTAGTCTCCCAAAGAATCACAGGGGGTTGTTGTGAAGCTAGGATTAACTCTCCCCTTGTCTATTTTTAGCTAATCAAATCAATAATTCAAAGCACCCATACTTAGCATTAAGTATGAGAGTTTACAAGTCACTTACTAGAGTAAGCTCACACCTCGAAAGGCCACTACCCCTCCTTCCCCTGGGCCGTGCTAGGCAAATTGAAAGGCTGCAATTTGTTTCTGTGAAGAGGAGGAGAGATGGGAAATGATATGGAAAAGGGGGTATAAAAAGAGAACAACATGATCTGGGAAAGCATTCCTTTCCTGGCTTTTGGAAAAGACTTTTTCCTTGGATCCTGCATCGACTTGCTGGGTGAGTGGCTGAGATTCCTGCCTTGGCTTTGGAGGAGGCTGCCCTGGTGGATTTCTGACTGAAGGCTCAACATGGAGATCAGACTTGGGGAAGCCCCTGTGGGGGACTGAGCCAGACCTCATGGGAAAAGAGCTGGTAGGCTTCTTAAGGCTCTGTCATTTTTCTATATTTCCATTTTCACTCTTTCTACCTCTTTGTAAATAAAAGCTGATAAAAATCATTTTGACTTAAGCTATAATATTTTAAAATTAACATCCACAATATTACTTTATAACTCTCTTATTTAGTATAAAACCTAAATTTAAACCTTACAATAGTGATATATAATCAAATGACATAACATTACAATATATAACATAACATTAAAATACATAACAATACAATATAAATGGTAGTTCATTTGTAGAACATGTTAAAATATCCAAGTATCTTCTTTACAATAAACTGGCAAGGTAGATAGCACAAATTTGATAATTTCCATTTTATAGATGAGACAATTGAGGCTAAGATGAGATTTTATAGATGAGATGCATTTTATAGATGAGATAATTGAGGTTAAGAACAACTAAGTGACTCACCCAAGGTCATATATCTAATAAGTGACAAACCTGGGATCTTAGGGCTCTCCTGACTACAAGTCCAGCTAGGGTTTTCTTCCACTAAAGGTTGCTTCTCCTGACACACATAGACCAAATGCCATCTGAACTTTGCTCTTATAAGAACAATTAGAAAAATCATGAATTGACTTTTTTGTGTTCATTCTGAAATCTATAATTTCTTGGCATAAACAAAATTCTGTATTTTGATTATAGACAACAATACATTTAAGCCTTGATCTGCGTCTGTGCTATGAGTAAGGGAATTTTCACTGTTTCATCCCTCATGGGTATTAATGGCCACAATAAAAACATCAGTCTTAAGACCAATAAATGATTGACTTTAATAGGACCCTGACTGATAGCTATATCCATCGCCCTCTCAGGTACAAATAGATCGCTTACCCATGACACAAAGGAGTTAAGGTATTAGGGCATGGCTTTAGAGCCAAACATTACAACTTAAAGTTCATTCCTTATTGATGGTGGCTTAATGGCAGCCTCTTTTGTTGGGAGAGGGAGAAGTTGATATTGAGCAGAGAAGCTTGAGATATAACTCCTGACTCAAGGAATGTGCACTCTATCTTTCACAGCATATAGAAAATTGCAAGGCTCTCTTCAGAAAGATATACTTATTGATAGATTGTCTGTGTATATATAATGCATTCGTGAATATAAGTTATATACATATAACATGTACATGTTTGCCTATGTTTATCTTATGAAGAGAAATTCAGTAAACCAGGAAGCAAGGACTATGAATGGACAATAGCTTTAAGAACAGACTCAACTCTGCAAAACTACACACACACACACACACACACAAAGACCAAGAGGTTATATATTCATTGCTCTGAGTCACTGGTCAAGTTGTTTGGTTAAATATGAAAATATTGAGAATAAAATAATCAGTTCAAGTATTCAATGGACCTGTGTTGATCATCACACTGAGTGACAATGGAAAGGAATGAAGAAAGGAAGGAAAGAATGAAATATTTATATGCATATATAAATACTGCTCTCAATAGCTTCTAAGGGTTACAACAGGGAAAAACTAGGAAATTAATTAATTTTTCTTTGATGCATACTTTTATTGAGTTGGATAATTATTTGTTTAATTAAGATCCCAGGCCTTGATCAGAGGTGTTAGGACATAAAAATATTTGAGAGTTTGCTTCCTACTATAAAATACAAGACTAGGAAATTTAAATAGATACATGGAACATAAGTATTTCATTTACTAGAGCCTATAATCAGGGCATATCTTCATACTTCAATAAATATTAAACCTTGGAAAGAGAAATGCAATCACAATCATAAGTTATGAATTTTCTAATTTTTAATCTGGCCTTTTCTATTTCCCACACTTGTGCCTTCACAAAGCCTGCCTTCCATTAATAAAATGTACTCCTTTCTCATTACTACCTCATAGAAATCCAAATTTTCTTAAAGGTTAATTTTAGGTACAACCTCCTATAAGAAACCTTTCCAGATGTCTACAGCTGTTAATGTACTATCCATTCTACTCAAATACATGTACATATGTATAATATATGTATATTATATATATATATATAGAATATGTATCTGTTTACATGTTGTAGCTACCCACTAGAATGTCAGTTTCTTGAGGTCAGGGACTATTTTTTATTTAGTCTATGTATACCTAAGACCTAACCCAGTGAAGCATATAATATAGGATCCTAATAAATGTTTCTTGGATGAGAGTCTGTATATGTAATGTTATATATATATATATATATATATATATATATATATACACATGTGGAAGTTAATATAATTCATTAATAAATATATACAAGATTAATAGGCACTCTTCAATAGATAAGTGGTCAAAGGATATGAACAAATAGTTCTCAAAAGAAGAATTACAAAGTAATTGCAACTACATGAAAGAAATGTTCCAAGTCATTAATAATAAGAAAAATGCAAATTTAAACAACCCTGCAGTTTTACTTCATACTTCACAAATTGACAAAAATTGACCAAAAGATTAAAAATAGTCACTGTTGGAAGGATTGTAAAATAATAAACAAATTAATGCTTTGTTGGTGGAGCTGCAAAATTATACATCCATTTGAGAAAACAATTTGGAATTATGTAAATAAAGTGATTAAATATCCATACCCTTTGAACCACTGAATCCATTGTTGGTGTTCAGTCATTCAGTCATTTCCAACTCTTTGTGAACCAATGGAGCATACAGTCCATCATGGATCTTTCTTGGCAAAGATACTGGAATGGTTTGCTATTTCCTTTTCCAGTGGATTAATGCAAGCAGAGGTTAAGTTGTTTGAGCTCATAGTTGAACTGATCTTCCTGACACCAGGTCCAGGTCTATTGTGCCATTCAACTGTCTCAGAGAGAAAACTCACAATGTTTCCTCTCCACAGAAATCTTTAGAAAAATGTAGAAAGATTTATACAGTCTGAAAAGAAATGAGTTTGTAACTCCATAATTGAGTTTATATCCCAAGAAAGTCAACAATAATAAGAAAGTTCCCATATACTCCAAAATATTTATAGCAGTACCTTTTGTAATAGCTAAGACTT
This sequence comes from Monodelphis domestica, assembly GCF_027887165.1. Lineage (NCBI taxonomy): Eukaryota > Metazoa > Chordata > Mammalia > Didelphimorphia > Didelphidae > Monodelphis > Monodelphis domestica. The sequence goes on along the minus strand of NC_077227.1, from coordinate 591,067,299 downwards.
AGAAACAAAGTAGATGTTCACCAAATGGAGAATGACAGCAAACATCAGTACAGAAATGTAATAAAAATTATTCTGCTGTAAGGTATGATGAGTACAGAGAAGCAAAGAAAGTTCTGTATAAACTGATACAAAATGAAGGTAGCAGAGCCAAGAAAATAACATAGACAGTAACTGCAACAATGGAAATGAAAGAACAACTAGGTATCAAAAAACGAAAAGTGAATATTACAAAACTGGAAAATATTACAAAACCAAGAAAGACTCAAATGAAGAGAAAGGAGAAGACTGCTTCAACCTTTGACTGTTTTTTTTTTTACTTTTTCAGTTCATCAATTGTACTGATTTTGTCATGTGGGATGGCTCTCAGGGAGGGGAAGAAGGAGGAAGAGGAATTCTTAGGATTACTCTGGTGATATAAGAATTAGAAGATATCAATAAGAACTTATTCTTAAAAAAAAAAAAAAGAACCCAGGGGCAGCTGGGTAGCTCAGTGGATTGAGAGTCAGGTCCAGAGATGGGAGATCCTGGGTTAAAATCTGACCTCAGATACTTCCTAACTGTGTGACCCTGGGCAAGTTACTTGACCCCCATTTCCTAGCCCTTATCACTCTTCTGCCTTAGAACCAATACATAGTATTGATTCTAAGACAGAAGGTAAGGGTTAAAAAAAAAAAGAACCCATGTTTCAAAAATTTTATTACATAGGACAACACTACATTCTTTTTTTTTGGTAAATTGGTTGTTCTTTTCCCTGAATACTTCTTCTGTTCTTTTACTTTCAGCTGTTCTGTTTTGCTTTTTCTCTTTCTTTTTTTTCTTCTCTCTTGTTTCAAAGACATATTCTTGATCAGAGTCACAGATATAAAGCTGAAAGCGTACCAAACCTCTCTTTTTAGAGACAAGAAAAATGCCCCAAATTGTGAAATAATTTGCTCATGATCTCACAGCTTGCAAGTTAGGATAGTCATAATTTGAACTCAGAACTTCTGACTCCTGATTTAGCAAGCTTTCTGTCACACTATGATTCCTCTCTTAGACTATCAACCAAGTTCTCCAGTGGTCTCTGTGGCTCTTCCCTACCAGTAATTGCCAGATCCCCCTTTATTTCTGCTCCATTACACTGGCTTCACAAGTGCAGTCTGTGCTTAAAAAAAAAATTTTACACAAAACACTCAATAAATCCACAGTGCTTCAAATACCAGGTGCTAAACTCCTGTGGCCGCCAAAGTTCCTTTATAAGCCTATGGCTTCCGATGAAATAAAGTCGAATAAAATGTTTGCTGCTCCCCAACTCTCCTGCTATCTCCCTGTTTAATCGCTACAGGTTCCATTAGATTTGGGCTGCTTAAGGATCTCCCTGCTGGGTCTACTTCCAAGAAGAGAATGGCTTTAAAGGGAAACTCTTGACCTGGAATTCTGGTACTCCGCTAAGGAAGTTCTTCATGGAATCAAACACTCTGGTAATCAAAAGGAAAAGCTGGTGCCCACACTCTCACACAGAGCAAATAAATGCCAGCAGGGAGCTAGCACAACCTGAAGTCCCCTCCCGAAGCCCTGCCTGCACATACCCAGCCAGGTTAGGCAGGAATTGCTCATCTTAGACTCTCAAAGGCCATTAAGAGCAAAGGGAAGAGGGGAGGAAGAAACAAAGCTTCCTCCTTCTCATTGTGAGGCTTTGTCTGTTGTCTGTGTCAGCCCAACCATTATAAAGCTAGCCTGTGTCTGTAGAACGCTTCCAAATAGCATTTATAGCATTGGAAACTCCTTCACACATAACATGGGAAGAGCCAAGTTCATTTACATGTATTAGCCCCTCCTATGTGTCAGGCACTTTGCTAAGGACAAAGAAAACTAAAAGAGAGTCCCTGCTCTCAATGAACTTACAGTCCAACTGAGGAGACACCATGTAAACAATTATGCCACTATGTACAAACAGAGCATGTGCTAGATAGATTGGGAGTCGTCTCAGAGGGAAGGCACTACAATGAAGGAGGCCTGGGAATGGCTTCTTGCAGGTAATGAGACTTAGCTGGAATTTAAAGGAAGTCAGGGAAAGCCAGAGAAGCACATTCCAGGAATGGGTCTAGCCAATGAAAACGGCCAGAATTGGGAGAGAGAGCATTTAAAGAATATCCAGGAAACCACTACCGGGGCATCGGCATCATGGTGCACGGAGGACAGAGAAGCTCACATTTTTATAGCACTTTATGATGAACACAGTACTTTCCTCAGCATGGCTGATGAGGGAGGGAGGACAGATGTTACTGCCCCAATTCTGAGACAGGCTGAGTTACTCAAAGCCACACAGCTAGACAGCAATCTCAGGCTATTTCTTTTTATTACACTTTGAAGTCAGGTCGACTTCAAGCCAGTGGAGGTCACATGTATGATCACCTGGAACCAATGGGAACCACTGCAAAGATGCTAAGAGAATGGATGTCTATCAATTGGGACATGGCTGTACAAATAGTGGCATGTGAATGGAATGCGATAAGATCACCCCATGAGAATGAAGAATTCAGAAGAGGGCCAGTAGTGGGTAGGGAAAATGAATATATTCAAAAATTTATATATATACGTATATATATATATATCGAACATTTTTAAAAGAAACCAATGTGACATGGTTCTTAGTCTGAGAGACAATGCTTGAGTCAAATCTGCTCTTTGCTTTATAGTTTGCTGGTCTTGAAAGTAGGAAGACCTAGATTCAAGTCCTGCTTCTGACACATATTTGTTGTGTGACTGTGAGCAAGTCACTTAAACTTAGAATGCTCTTATTTATTTATTTGTTTGTTTATTTATTTATTATTTTAAGCTCTTACTTTCTGTCTTAGTAACAATTCCAAGTCAGATTAGTGATAAGAGCGAGGCAATGATTTAAGTGACTTGCCCAGGGTCACACAGCCAAGAAGTATCTGAGATCAGATTTGAACCTGGATCCTCCATGATGCTCTATCCACTGAGCCATGTAGCTGCCCCAATCTTGCAATGTTCTCAAGGCCAGAGGGGTCAAACATACACAGCTCAGTGACATATGAAGTTCTCAGAGAGCCTGAGTGAGGCAGAGCCAAATTAAAATGAAATTGATGAATATTTCACAAAATAGATAAAAATAAATAAAACATAGTTAATGTTAACATGTAGTTTTCTAAGTCAATATTCAGTTGGGAAGGATCCTTATGTTCTACTTAGCAACCCCCTGTTTCTTTTTGAGTTTGAAACCACTGCTCTAGACAAATCTTTAAGACTATAAGATGTAGAAAAGTTTCTGATCTATATTGTTAGAGAGAATTTTCACACTGGGAATTCCCCTTTATGAATGAAATCATAGTTCTAGTCCCTATATCAATCATATTATGAATTAGCATTAAATTCATTAAAGTTACAAGTTGATCTAGTGAACTTAAAATATACTTTTTACTCAAATTCAGCTTCTAGCTCAGCTTTTCAGCTGTATATTTTGTATATATTGTACAAAGCAAGATACAAGTTTTTATAAATAATGCCCAAATGACAACTTATGGTTAATTTCAATTATGATGTATTCATCTATATTTGTAAGATGCCTAAGCAATGTTCCCAAAGAATATCAATTCATTTGAGATAGTTGAGCAAGTTGCTGGACCTCAATTTCTTTGTTGCCAAAATTAGAGATAATAATAATAAACAATTTAAATAACATTTTAAGAATTGCAAGTAACTTCATAGATTTCATTTGGTCCTCCCAGCAATCCTGAGAGATAGGTGCTATTATCACCATTTTATAAATGGGGAAACTGGGACACAGGGAGGTTAAATGATTTATCAAGGACCACACAGCCAGTAACTATTTTGAGGTTAAATTTAAATTCAAGTCTTTCAAACTCCAAATCTAGCATTCTTATCTATGGTACCACTTAGTGGGGGGAGGTTGGAGTGTGGAAAGAGGAGGGATGGAGTAGCATAGATAGTTTCTGAGCCTACTTTTAGTTCCAGATCTGTTACAACCTAAATCTTGTCTTTTGCTACTCATCTGTCAAATGGGGATAATATTTTCCCATGACTATTAGTAGGATGATCAACACCAATATTAGTTCTGTATGCACGCACGAACGCGCACACACACACACACACACACACACACACACACACACACGAGGAGATGTAAAAATCCCTCTTTCTGAAAATCAAGCCTAGCAATGATTATGCGTTCTGTTTTGGAGACTGTGGGATTCTCCCATGGGGCAAGAGCAGGGGTGGCTGTCTAGAATCCAACATGGAACTATTCTTCCTCTCCTTCCAAGCTGGAGACTTTTTATCTCTCTCTCTCAGTCTCAGTCTGCTCTGTTCAAATAGGGCCAATGAGATTCATGGCAGGCAGCTGACAGCGAGTCCCCTCAGGAAGAAGACAAGATTGGCACAATCAAAAAGCTCTCCCTCTAGGGCTTGTCTCCAGTGCCCGGGCATGTGCCCAGCAGGAAAGATCCCACGTTGGCACTCCTCCTCTCTGCCCTGGCTCAGCCCCCCTAAAACTGGCTGGGCCACATCTCAGACCATTTTATGAAGGACCAGGAGCACCCCTGAAGATGAGGGCAGGAGGGGGACTCCTCTCCACCTGTCTTCAGATCTCAGCCATCACCTTCTGTGTCCCTCATCGCCATGAAACCAGGCTCTGCTGATAAGCTCTGCGCCCCTCTGCCATGTGTGAAAAATATCCAAAGGGGAAACACAAGACCCAGCCTGAGCCTTCCCTCCTGACCTTACCACTTTCCATCCATTGGCCATTTCTTTTTATTTTTCCCCCTCTGCCTACCGCTGCTTCTTCACAGTTTGCATTTTCCAGCCCCAGCCTAGAAGAAATCTTTTTCATCACAGCTCACAGCTGTGATCCTCAGGTTAAAAGAAATTACTCATGAAAGGGCAGCCTGGGGTAGAAAGCAGCACCATCAGAAGAAATCTGGGCTTCCAAGGGAGAGGGAACTTCAAGGATTTATTGACATGTGGGAGATCACAGCTCTGGCTCCAGGCCCAGCCACTGACATTTGCAATAGATTTAGGCACCACGGCTTGGCTCGAAATTATTTTTTAACTCAAGCTAAGATGCCAGGGTGAGACACTCAGATCTATTCACCATGGCCTGGCCAGTGTCTGTGCACAATTAAGAAGGAACAATGATTATGCTGGTATTCTCTCGCTGGGCTCCAGGTCCTCTGACAAAAGGCAAATATTGTATAGCTAAGCTAGTGAAAGGAGCATTGGATTTTTAGCCACCACGGGGCCTGGATGAAAATTCTGTTCTGCTACTTACTATTTGAATGATCTTAAACAACTCATGTGACATATCTTGGCCTCAGTTTCTATATCCATCCAAAATGTTGGAGGTTGGATTAGCTGGTCTCTGGGATGCATTATAGTTCTAGTGCTGTAAGAACTCTGTAAGACCCTCCAAAAGATCATGGGAGATAGAGTCACTCTTGTATATCCTGTTATAACAGCTTGACTTGAAGTCAGTAAGATTTGGGTTCGAATCTAACCTACAACACTTACTGTGTGACCATTGGTAAGTCCATTAACCTCTATGAGCCTCAGTTTTTTCATCTGTAAATGGGGATAATGCCTACAATGCCTATCTAATGGGTTCAAATGAAATTAAGTATTGGAAGCATTTGGCAAAATGACACAATCTCTGAGTGTCAATAATTATTATAATCATATTTTATCATTTTGCAACTATCCAATCTAACTTCTACATTTTACAGATGAGGCAACTGAAGGCCAGGGAGGACCTAGGATTTTCCCAGTCACCCTCCAGTTAGGGACTAGAACCCCAGTCTCCTAACAGGTGTGATTTGTGAAAGACGTCAGTATTTTAGGAGATACATATCATTATTGCTAGAGAAGGAAATGGCAAGGTACTCCAATATCTTTGCAAGAAAACTCCAAATGGAGTCATGAAGAGTTGAACACAACTGAAGCAAGTAAACAATGACATCATTATATCTATGATCCCCAATGATTCAGCTATTCCTTGTGTCTGGTTCCTCTTTCTGTATTAGGATTATATAATCATAGATCTAGACCTGTAAGGAATTTTAGAAATCACCTCATTCAACTTCATCTGTTGACAAATGAGGAAATCAAGAAATAACAAAGTGGCTTATGTTTAAACAAGATGTAGAGAACATTACAAGATGTAAAATAGACAACTTTTACTAAATTAAATTAAGGTTTTTGCACAAGCAAAATCAATGCAACCAAGATTAAAGGCTAACAACCAACTAGGAAAAAAATCTACATAGTAGGCATCTCTGACAAAGGTATCATTTCTCATATATAGAGGGAACTGCATCAAAGTTATAAGAATACAAACACTCCCCAACTGACAAGTGGTCAAAAGATATGACCAAGCAATTTTCAATTCTTTAGTCATAGAAAAAATACTCAAAATCACAATTGATTAGAAAAATGCAAATTAAAATAACTCTGAGATATTGCCTCCTACCTATCAGTCTGGTTAACATGACAAAAAAAGGAAAATGATAAATGTTGGAGGAAGTGTGAGAAAATTGGGACACATACATTGTTAGTAGAATTGTGAACTGATACAACCTTTCCAGAGAGCAAAGGTGGCAAAGAACTGGAAACTGAAAGGATAGCCATCAATTGAGGAATGGCTGAACAAGTTGTAGAACATGATTGTAAATGTAATTGTAATACTATTGTGTCATAAGAAGTGACAAACAAGATGATCACAAAAAAAATCTGGAAAGATTTATTTGAAGTGATGCAAAGTATAGTAAGCAAAACTAGGACATTATACTCAGTAACAACAATATTGTATGATGATCAAATGAGAATGACAACTATTATCAACAAGGTAAGGATTCAGGATAACTCCAAGAGACTTATAACCAAAAACAGTATCCACTGCCATAGAAAGAACTAAAAGAATCTAAATACAGATTGAAATATGCCATTCTTTACTTTATTTCTTTTATCAGTTTTTCTCTAGTGTAAGGAATAAGTGTCTTGTTTCCCAACATGATAAATATGGAAATGTGTGTTTTGTGAAAACATATGAACAATCTATAGCATATTATCTCCCTTGAAATGGAGGATGGGTGGAAGGGAGGGAGAAAAACATAGAATGCAAGATGTCAGAAAATGATTATTAAAAATTATATCAACATGTAATCTGGAGAAGAAAGATAAATGACTTGCCCAAGGTCACATAGCAGATAAGTGGTAGAAATAGATTTTGAACCTAGATTATCTTCTCCTTACTCCTTCAAGGGTGGGAGTCTATGGAAGCCACGATCACTACTGCATAACAGACAACAATCTTGTAATCTGGTTGTTATTTATGAAGCTGTGCCACAAATGAGCACTGGATTCAGAATCAAAAAGACCCGAATTCTTTTTCACTTCATTGATTTTTTTCTATTTGAATTTCCTTCCACAAAAGTATTAATATGGGGAAATGTTTTACATGATTGCATATTTTAAATCTATGTGAGGGGGCAGCTGGATTGCTCAGTGGATTGAGAGCCAGGCCTAGAGATGGGAGGTCCTGGATTCAAATCTGGGCTCAGACACTTCCCAGCTGTCTGACCCTGGGCAAGTCACTTAACCCCCATTGCCTAGCCCTTACCACTCTTCTGCCTTGGAACCAATACACTGTATTGATTCTAAGATGGAAGGTAAATAAATAAAATCTATGTGAGATTGCTTACTATCTCAAGAGGGGTTGGTAGTTGGAGGTGGGAGAGAGAAGTTGAGACACAATATCCTTTGAAAAAATGTTGGAAACTGTTTTTGCATGTAATTGGGGGGGGGAATTAAAATTCCCAGGGAGGGGGGAGGAAGATCTGAGTTCAAACTGTCTTTAAGCACTTACCAAGTTTCAGTTTTCTCACATATAAAATAAGTCTAAAAACATCTACCACACCGATAGGGCTATTAACATGCTCAAATCAGATAATGCCCACAAAGTGCTTTGCAAACTTTAAAGTGCTCTACAAATATCATTTCTTCTTATTGGGATGAGGAGGAAAAGGGGTTAGGCCAAATGTTAATTGATGCTAACAGTGAATTTAAGTGACTTGTCCAAAGAAAGCTTCTCAGATAAGAGATGAGAATGTATAGATAGTCTGCATCATTAGTGGGACTATCCATAAAGATTAAGCCTCATATTTACTGAAGTATGAAAGTTGGTGGAAGGCAAGAATAGGGTTTAGTAAAAAGAGCTTTATTAGAATCATAAAAGCTATGGTCCAATACATCTTCCATTTACTACCATGAGAAGCTGTCGCTTCACTTTTCTGTGCCTCAGGTACTTTGTCCATAAAATGGACATAATAATGCTTTACTTCTCAGAGATATTGGGAGGAAGATGTCTTAAAGACATGGAAATTTATATACATATGAGCTGTCATTATTACTGCAAGTCATTGGTAGGTCCCAGCATCTCAAAAGGAATCTGGATTGAGAATTACAGGATTCTGGACAAAGGTTCCTTAGATCTATCTGTAGGACTCTTACAGAAGAGGAAATAATGACAAAGAAGGAAAATGAGTTGCCCTGTGCTACACATCCAGTTAGTGGGGTCGCTGTGATGAGAACCCAGACCTCTGACCACAAGTATATTTAAGCCAGTGTAAATCAAATGGTTGTTAATTTTTCTGTGTGAGCATAATTTATACCTTAGAAAATGCTGCAAATTAGGGTGTGACTTATTGTTTAGCTGATTGTCTACACTCAAGAAAGTAAGGGAGAAAATGTTAACATTCAGTCATTTTTCACTTTTGTCTGACTCTTTGTAACTCCATTCAGGGTTCATTGGCAGAAATATTGGCATGGTTTACCATTTTCTTCTCTAGATTATTTTTTACAGATGAGGGAATAAAGGCAAACAAGGTTAATTGACTTATTCAGGGTCACATAGTTAGTAAGAGTTTGAGGCTGGGTTTGAACTCATGAAGATAAGTCTTCCTGATTCCAGATCCAGCATTCTATCCCCTTAGCTGTCCCCCAAATGCTAATGATTCAGATTAAACTTTAGAGAATTTTTTTTCACAGTTGGTTGTTCAACATTTGCTACTTTCCAGTTTCTAATCCAGGATTCCTAGGTCAGTGTAAGACACACTTTTAGCTTTTCACTATCCTGTGACTCCTCTTTACTTTCAGTGAACACTTCATGTATACCACTAGAACTTGCACAGCTCTGACTCACTAGAGATGTAGGAAGAGTTCCAGGGTTCTACAATGAAGCCTCTAAACCCCAAATCCTTGTCTAATCTTTTCCTTTCCTTCTCTCTCTCCACGTTCTTTCTCTTTCTCCTTCTTTCCATCCCCCATATTTCCATAATTTTAAGGGACTCCATAGTAAGGAAACTTGCTCCACCAACGAGGATCTGCTATTCTCTAGCTGACAGTCTTCAAGAATTGCTTTTCGACTTGTACAAAAATATTCATAGCTGCGCTCTTTGTGGTGGCCCAAAACTGGAAAATGAGGGGATGCCCATCAATTGGGGAATGGCTAAGCAAATTGTGGTATATGTTGGTGATGGAATACTAGTGTGCTCAAAGGAATAATAAAGTGGAGGAGTTCCATGGAGACTGGAACAACCTCCAGGAAGGATGCAGAGCGAGAGGAGCAGAACCAGGAGAACATTGTACACAGAGACTAATACACTGTGGTATAATCGAACATAATGGACGTCTCCATTAATGGCGGTGTAATGTCCCTGAACAATTTGCAGGGATCCAGGAGAAAAAAACACTATTCATAAGCAAAGGATATACTATGGGAGAGGAAACACCGAGGAAAAGCAACTGCCTGAATACAGCGGTTGAGGGAACATGACAGAGGAGAGACTCTAAAAGAACACTCTAATTCAAATATTATCAACAAAGCAATGGGTTCAAATCAAGAAAACATCTAATGCCCAGTGGATTTACGAGTCGGCTATGGGGGGTGGGGGGGAGGAAAAGAAAATGATCTATGTCTTTAACGAATAATGCTTGGAAATGATCAAATAAAATATATTTAAAAAAAAAAGAATTGCTTTTCAAGAGCAAATAACTTGTCCAGAGTCACACACAAGAGACAGGATTTGAACCCATGTTGGCCAACTCTCTATCCATTACCCCTCTACTACTTTGTTACCTCTTCATAGAAGCCAGAGTAAAAAATAGCCCAAGTGCCAAAAAGGTGTACAGTGAGAAGCCAACTCCCCCTAGGAGAGCTCTGAAAGCCCTCCTGTTTCCCTTTCCTGAGTTTAGCTGGCCCAGGAAGAAATGCAATGGGAACAGGGTGAAGGGAACTCAGCGCGTGGGTGCGTGCGTGTGAGCGAGCATAGGCTGCATTTGCTGTTTGGCTAAGCAGATAGTGAAGGCAGCCTCTACGGGTCTTGAATGTGACAGCTCTGCCTGGAATGATTTATGAGATTATGGGGAGGGATTGTTCTCCGATTCCTATGGATCCTGTGATTTGGGCAAAGGCTGCTGACACTGTTATTCAAATTGATTTTTCATGCACTGCCCTGCACTGACATGCTGGCTGCTGGGGGTTGCCCAAGCAAACTGGCAGCTCCCCAGGAGCCCTGTAGGACACAAGATGGGGATAAGAAGGCAGTGGGTACCTCCTCCAGCCTAGCCTGGTGAATTAGGAACAATTTCCTGGCTGCTATGGAACTTGTTTGAAAACTTAATCTCTCAGATGGCATTGGGGGGGAGGGGGGTAAGTAATGATATTGAGGGAATAGCTGAGTAGAAAAAGCAAAAAACCAAGTAAATAGGTGAGAAAACACCTCCACCCTATCGGGAAATCATCCCTCCCCTTCCAGATAGCATCCCTCCTCTCTCCACTCTTCTTTCCCAACTCACTATCTCTAAATAATTCATATCTTGTCTGGGCTAAATTTGATATTCTCCAGTGTGGTAGAGAAGAAAGCTGGAGGGTGCCCAGAATGGGGCAGTCAGAATGGTTACGGTCTTGCAGTTCCTGCTATATGAAAATCTGTTGAAGGATTTGGGGATGATTGGCCTGGAGAAGGGAAGGCTCAGGGGGATTCAGTAAGAACTGAAATGGCTGAAATGTGGAAAAGGGATTAGACTTACTTTGTGTTGTCCAGAGGGTAGAACTGAGAATAATGAATGGAAGGAACAAAGAGTAAATTGAAATTTAACATGAGGAAAAACTTCCTAAAAATTAAAGCAATATGAAAAGGCAGTATGCTATCTCAGGAGGTAAGGGGTTCCTTAGCAGTGGAGGTCTTGACATTTCGGTTTTGAAGTGTATGTTTGCTTTGTGGTAGCGGAGATTCTTTTTCAGGTGGGCTGTAAGGGTCCCTTCAAACTCTGAATTTCTATGATTCTAATATAAAGGTGGGGGTGAAATAACCCCACACTATTTAAGCCTTAATACCTTAACTAGATGAGGCTATGGCTCAATCAATCAATTAATGAGTCATTAGACTAAGTATAAAAAGTCTTCCAAAGCAATCCAATTAAGAGAAAAGACCAGATATTGGAAAAGACAGGAAGCTTTTCCAAGTGGCTAAGGGATTTCATCAGGCCCTCTAGATTCTTTATCTATTTAGCTGGAATCTATTAGTTCCAGAAAGTGGAGCTAGTATGGAGTCCTAGTTGAAACCTTTGAGAAAGAACTACTGGAGATATAGGAAATGGGGAGAAAGGGCCTTGATTGATCTTTTGTTTTTACACCTTTACCTTCTGTCTTAGAATCAATAGTGTGTATTGGTGCCAAGGTAGAAGAGTGGTAAGGGCTAGGCAATGGAGGTTACATGACTTGCTCAGAGTCACACAGCTAGGAAGTGTCTGAGGTCAGATTTGAACCCAGGACTTCCTATCTCTAAGCCTGGCTCTCAGTCCACTGAGCTACCCAGCTGCCACCCTTAATTAATTCTTAAGTCTCCTTCCCTTTTCTCTTTTAGCCAGAGAAGGATTACTTTCAACTAGTCCAAAAGAATTGTTTTCCCATCTTCCCATCAGCATTCTAAAATTGTCCTCTGCCCCCCCTCAACTCCTACCACCAGGATAGTAAAAGCTGGCAACAATGCCTGCATCAGAGGCCAAGGAAAGAATGAATATACATTCACCATGATTAAGGAAAATACCAGGAAGATCCCATGAGGGGGAGTAAAGGATTCCGACAGTACCAAGTGGTGAGTTCTCCCTTTTATCACATGTGTTCTTCAAATTTGAGTCACATTTCCCTGAACTCTGTTTGTACTCATAGAGTCAGAAATCTTTGGGATGCATCATACCAGCTATTTTTATGGTACCTTCTTAATAAATACTCTTCTAAAGGATGTTTCTATCTAGATGACCAATTTTGCAGCAGATAGTGTTGCACAAAAGGAAACACACTAAAAAGAGTCTGACCTAATGATGCCGGACAATCATCTCTCACTTTGTAGAATGCTCAAAGATAGCTATAGTTTTCCTCTTGAATCCAAGGCTCCTACGTGAAAGTCAGAATTGGGAGCTCTTTTGGACTCTATTGAGCAAGGAGTCAGAATACCTGGATTCTCTTCCCAGGTCCGCCACTAGCTATATGACCTAAGGCAAGTCAATGAATTCCTTGGAACTCAGTTTTATCCACACAGCCATTTGATTTCTCTGGAGAAGATGCAAGAGTAAATGCCACACTGCCCCTGCTGATTTTTATAATCCAGTTTCCACAGCAGTAAAGTTAAAGATTAAATTATTTTTAAGGTCCTTCCCAGCTATAATAGCCTATTAGTGTTGACAATATCTGGAAAGTTCCTCCTGGCCCTACCAGATGAGGACTAGAACCTAGTGTGGCATCCTCCAGCAGAGGTTCTTGGTCAATTTTGGGTCTAGTGAAGCTTATGGACCCTTTTTCAGAATAACATCTTTAACAATTCAAAATAAGCTATATAAGGTTACAAAGAAAACCAATTATATAGAAATACAGTTATCAAAATATTAAATGAAAAAAAAAAAGTCAATGAACCCTAAGTTAAGAGCCCTTATCCCTAGAGGATTCGCACGTTGGACTTTCTTCGGAAGGCAATAGATAATAATTTTCCCAGCTGTGTTACTTACAGTCTGGCCTTTTCTGAAGTCCTGGAAATAGCTATATATTAGGGGCGAGGAAGGGCTTATTTTCCCAGCAGTGCTGGTCCTTCCCTTCCTCTCTCCCGCTCTCCCCAATATCTATGACTCCTGCCTCATTAAGAATCTCGAGGGTGTTACCTTAATCCTCCTAGAGTATAGGCATTGGGCAAATCTTCCGGGGGGAAATGCGATCCGCTCAGCTCTTTCTTGGCATTTCCCAGGGACATTTGTGAAATTAACACCTTGTTGTATTATGGCTGTTTTAGGGCAGTTTGGTCAACAGTGCCACCTCGCTTTCTCCAGCTCACCCGGGTGGACAATCAGAAAAGCCTTTGCCCCTGCTGAACTCCTTAGAACGAGAGAGGCTACCTGCTCCCTCCACAGCAGTGAAGCATGCCCAGGAGAAGGGGCTCTGCCGGCCTCACACTGCTCCAAACGGGCATATGTTCAGACCACACGGCAAGGCAAACGAGAGGAGGAATCATTGCTGTCTGTAAGGTACCCAGTGCCCTGTGCAAGGGCCTTCTGCAGCGTGGGATGATAATTAACCCTCGGAGCATTTGTTACCAACGCAAACATTTCTGAGGTGCATGCTGAGCATGTAATTGCTACAGTGAGGAAGGCATGGGATGGAATGTTAAATGCATATGGGTGGAGGGAAAAAATATTACAGAGTAAAAGAGGACCAGTATACTCCAGAGGAAGATACAGGGCTGCCCAACACCCTCTAAAGTATTCTTCTGAAATGATCAAAGTTCCAGGGCAAGACACACTCAAGGAACAAAGTGTTGGTGGGCACAAAGGCCACCATTGCTAACCCATTCTTCATTTTAATAATAATAGCTAATTATATAGCATTTTACAGATGAGGAGACTGAGGTCCAAGAGGTGGAAATGAGTTACTTTCTTCCACTGAGGAATGAAAGATGAGGGAATAATAGTTTATAGAGCTTCTGGAGCCCTTCATCATGAAGGTGATCAGAGGTTTCTAAAGGGCAAAACTGAATAGATTTACAAAATGTCAGTATTGGGACAAACTTTAGAGGTCATCTCATCCAACCTGTCCATTTTGCACAGAAGGAAACTGAGGTTTAGAGAAGGAAAGGGACTCCTTCAAGATTACTCGGCTTGCTAGAATAGAAGAACTGATCATTCCAGTTCTCTTCTTAGGGTATTACCCTATCTTCTGTAGACTGGGGATTAATTTCTCCTATCATCATCACCTGCAGGTTCAAAAAAAAACAGAGAAGTCATCAGCCTTGGTATCCCCACTTAGCAACTAAAAATGTTTGATGTGATGGTGGTGAGGAAAAGGAATAATAAAGAAAAGCTCCTGGCTCTCTCCCTCATTCTACAGATAAAAAACTAATGCCTAGAAAGGTCCACCTGACTTACTAGATATCACATAAGTCATAAATGACAGAGCAAAGATTTGAATTCAAGTTCTCTGATTCTAAATCCAGCACTCTTTAGAGAGGAACAGAGCCAAAATCCCCAGGCTCTTCAGCTCAGGTTACTACTGCTAAGAGGTATGTAGAGAATTCCATGTCCAAGACTATCTGCTGAGCCACTTTCCCCAGAAGGCATAACCTGAAACAGGCTAGAAAGAGATGGTGATGAGGATGATGATGATGATTGATGATATGGTGAATTAAAGCTTTGTAAATATGTGTTTAATTTGTGATTAACGATTTACATTTTTGCATGATAATTTAAAAATATTATTAAATACAGATTCACTGAGGTTTGACAACTAGGTAGTAAATATATACCCAGCACATGACAGCTAATTCCCAATAAATTTATTTCTTTCAATAGCCAGCTGGTTTTCATTTAGCAAACAAATCATTGCCTGGTGAACTCTGAATTGAGGATTTGGAGGTGTTCATGAAAAACAGAGCTTAACCTTGCTTTTCCATTTTCTCCCAGAAACAAAAGGGATGGAGGGATTCTAGGAACTCTGGGAAACTAGTGTTCCCTCATCCTTCATCTCTTGGTGGGAAAGAATAAGTCATTTCTACTTCTTCGACCTCAGTCTCCTCATCAATAAAAGGCTACATAAATTCTACCCATTATTAAAGTGAGGAATGGTTTGAGTTTTGATAATCTCTATGGACCAGTTTAGTTCTAAATCTTGTGACCCAAATTACCCAGACTCTGCTTAATGTTCCATGATGCACTCACTGAGAAAGTCCTTAGCTAGTACCCATTACAGTGCCAACTAGTTAGCTGATGAATATTTTTTTAATTGAAATAAACTGGGAATCAGAAAACCTGGGTTTGTATTCTATCTCTTTCTCTCTCTTCTTCTCCCTTCTTGAGTTGTCCCATATTTCAAAGATGGGAACACTAGAAGAAGGAAAAACTAAGAAGGCTTATAAGTTCTCTTCTAGCACCAATATTTCTGTCATGCCTTCCTCTAACTGAAGGAAATCCACCACAGTAGAAAGACCTAATTTTTTTTAAAAAGACAGGATAAAGAAATCCAAGAAAAGGTGAAAGTTGAAGCATAGAAGAGGAATCTAAAGTTAAAGGAGGGACTTGGGGAAATGGTGGTTGTGACAAGGTATGGCCAACACTAGGGAAAATGGTAATTTTTATGGAAGTATCCTTAAATTACCAGATCATGCTGTGCCAGCTGAGATCAATAAATGACTCATGTCTTTCTCCAACTTATCCTTTAAACTGGAAAGTGAACAGGGTCAGATTTAAAAGTAGGGATGTGCTAGAACCAGTTCTAGCTGGCTTAGGAAAACTGCTTTTAAATTTTTCAGTATGAACATTTATAAATATAGAAATATGCAAACGAGTCTTGTTTGAGTGTTTTATTGATTATCTAGCTTTAAGAGGAAGATGGAGAAAATATTAATAAAGCAGATTAAACTTAAAAGTGTGTCCTCAGTTTTCAGAGAGCGCCTCTTATCAAGCCATATAACTTCTTGACTCCAAATCTCTCTACCTTAGAGAGTGCAGCTCCAGTGGGATGGCCAAGTCGTTTGAATGCCAAACACATGTTTGCTTAAAAGACTATTTTATGGAAATTTTAAACAAGGTAAACACTCCCATGGATGTGAGAAGAAATTATACAAAGACATTCTGAATGTCTTTCTGAAGAACTTTGGTAATGATTATGAGATATGGGGGACATTGGCACAGGTCTATCCAGCATGGCGTGCCTACATCAAAGAAGGTGGTACTATGTTCTAGGGGCAAAGCAGAGTTGTAATAGCTCAAAAGAAATGTGGCGTGTGCAGATTTAGAGAAATCTCCATCCCATTAGGGCTATTTGTGCCAGCCTGTGGTAGAGCCATCCATGCTTGTATTGGTCTGATCAGCCCCAACTGAACACATTGTACATTGACCTCAACATAGTGAAGTCATTTTATCCTCTGAGTGTGTATGAAGGACAATAAGCAACAACAACTTCTGGACACAGTGACTAAAATTCAAAATCAGACATTCATTCTTTGACTAAATCCTTTCTTTCAAAATATAACCCATTTTAGGGTAGCATATTAAGTTGTGATTGACAACTCAGCAAATATCATTTATATAAGGGATAGTTTTGTCATGTAGGAAAGGGCACTGGGTTTAGAATAAGGAAAGCTGAGTTCAAATTTGAGCTTTAGTGTTTACTACCATTATAATTTTGAAATGCTATTTGTCAGTTAGAGTTAGTGAAAATAGTTTTTTAAAGAAAGACACTTATTACCTATATGACCTTGAGGAAGTCACTTGACTTCCTAAGCCTAAGTTTGCTCCTCTATATAAAAGGATTATAATACTTATATTACCTATATTACAGATGGTGTGGGAAGTTTTATGTAAGCAAGCTTTACAGAGTTATAGAAATAGGAATAATTATCAATTCATTTCCTAAGTGATAGGAAACTTGGGAAATGATAGATTTAATCAGTTAGAGAAATTGGAGACTTGGCATGGGCATTGCTAAAGGGCTACTTTTGGAATCACAAGAAGACTAGGTACCTGGAGAAATGACTTAGACATGCTTTTAAAATGGAAATAAGAGGGAAAATACATAGTCAGTACTGGACTTGAATAATGCAAGCTGCTTCAGTATAATTTAAAAGAAATATATGTATGTATGAGTGAATGGGTGGATTGAATTAATGAAAGGCATTTGTTAATTTTATATGTATATTTTATATGTACCAAATACTCTGCAAAGAGCTGGAGATACATGTATTGAGAGAAAGAAAGACAGAGAAAGAGAAATTTGTGGCCCTCAAGAAACTTCCACTCTATTAGGAAAGGACAAAATATATAGAGAATGATGATCAAGAGGGAGTTTTGATCTAAGGAATCAAAAAGATTATGAGTTAATACATAGAGGACATCCTCATGCCCTTTGCAGAAATAAAGATATTTCTTATTTGATTATGACTAGAGAAAAAAAACTGGAAAGGGCAGGGGGCAAAGAAGGCAGCAGGATGGATGAGATATGAAAATAAAGCAAGGTCTACATCCAGCTAGTAGATATAGCGGGATAATTGGGTTAGTCTACACTCACCGAGTTACCATCAATTAGGCTGGGCTCTAGGGTGTAAACTCCAAAATGAGAGTAAATTAACTTTCCTAGGGACTGGAGACATGGAATCTGGAGATCCAGGATATGGTGATCCATGTGTTAAATGGAAAAAGAACAGGAGGATATGACAGAAGAAAAGGGGAAGACAATATAGTGCATTAGAAAGAGCTCCAGATTGAGAATTAAGAGAAGTGAATTCTAGTCTCAGATCTGCCAAAAGCTGTCCTTAAAACTTTGGGAAATGTGCTTTGGATCTCAGTTTCCCAAATGTAAAAGTGAAACAATTAGATAAAATTATCTCCATGCTGCCTTGTAGCTCTGATTTGCTGGTTCTACTCAGAGCTATTAGGACTATTTCTGCCTATGCACACTTTTCTATAAAGCCCCTGGCCCTGATCCAACTGGTGTTATTCTCTCTCTCTCTCTCTCTCTCTCTCTCTCTCTCTCTCTCTCTCTCTCTCTCTCTCTCTCTCTCTCTCTCTCTCTCTCTCTCTCTCTCTCTCTCTCTCCCACCAAAATGCCAAATAAATGCCTTTACAGCAGAGGCTTTCACAAAAGAGGAAGGGAGGGAGGGGAAGAGAGAGGAGGAGTACACAAGAGAGAACTGTTTTTGAAATTTGCTTTCAGTCATGGGGAAAGTAGAGCAATAAAGGGTCTCCATCAGCTGAATAGCTCTCTACAGGCAGAGAGGAAGTGGTCCAAATTAACCCTGATAGAAAACTTAGCACTCGGCACTCCACGGTATACATCTAGAGTGAAATCCATTTGAAAATACTCTGCCACCAAATCAAGCCGTTCATTCCCATTAACGACCCATCATATACAGTAGGTATTCTTGGCTCATGCTATTATGCCTCTGGGTTATTGTTTTAAATTTGAGTCATTACAACAAATTACTGTACTTAGCACTTCTCAAGGAGCTCTGTGGACTTATTGTCACTCAGAAGTCCCTCTCATTCCCTCCTTCCTGAGATATGCCAGTGATGGCACAGGCAAACCAGTCTATTCCAGATGTTCACAGGAACAGCAGCAAATTCTTGAGATAGGTGCTCTTGGTTAACAACCACAAGGGGAAATTTGGTCATCTTCAAAAACAAGATTTCCAGGCTACCCTTCCTCTTCCAAGCCCACTGGCAGGGGGAAAAGTGGGAGAACCTGGAGCCTATTTGGAGGAAAGGAAAGAAGCATTTATGAAGAGCCTTCTATGTGCCAAGAACTGTGTTAAGTACTCTTAGAAGTATTATTTCATTTTATCCTCATAATAACTGAGGGAGCTATTATCTCCATTTTGCGGATTAAGAAAATAGGACCCAGAGAAGTTAAGTGAGTAGCCTGTGGGAATTGCCAAGCTAATATTTGAACTCAGGATGCCTTGCCTCTAGGCCAGACGTCTATCCAGGATGCCACCTAGCTGGCTCTATTTGACCCTTAAGCATATAGACAATAAACAAGGAAAGCAAGTTGTATTTCAGTTTCATAGCACCATTAAAGCATAAAGCTAAAGGTTATATATTCAATGAGCCTGTGAACTATGGCACAGTGTGGTAACTGATCTATGTTCACCTAGTAATTATTGGAGAAGTCTCTATAAGACCAAGAAATGCATAGGATCAGAGAGAGCTGAAGGGGCCTTAGAGATCACCTAATCCAACTCCAGTGTTTTATAGACCAGGAAACATGAGGCCTAGAGAAAAAAAGAAGGACTTGCCTACCGTCTAATGAGTCATTTGGTACATATTGGAATCCTTTCCACATCCTTGGAAATAGAAAATATTACCTGTAGAAGGAACCTTAATAAACATCTAGTTTGTGAAGATTGGATTTAGCTCTCACCTGATTGTAACAATGAAGGTACTTAGCTCTTCCTTTCTTGTGAAGATTAAATTGTAATCCCCTGTCTATTTTTGGATTTTAATCTATAAAGTGTAAACCCAGTACTTAAAATAGATCTACTCATTTTAACCACAAAAAGGTGTGAACTAACTACAAAAATGCATGAACTAGGGGGCAGCTAGGTAGCTCTGTGAATTGAGAACCAGGCCTAGAGACAGGAGGTCCTAGGTTCAAATCTGGCCTCAGACACTTACTAGCTGTGTGACTCTGGGCAAGTCACTTGATCCCCATTGCATAGCCCTTACCTCTCTTCTGCCTTGGAACCAATACACAGTATTGATTCCAAGACAGAAGATAAAGGTTTTTTTTTAAAAAAAAAAAAAAGGTGTGAACTAACCACAAAAAAGGTGTGAACACCCATTTCATACACTGAGTGGGAGATCTGTGACCCACATGTGAAAGAGTGGGCAGTCCTGGAGAGGAGTGTTGACTGAGATTGGTAGATGTAAAATTTAGGGAAGGTGATACAAGAGAAAAAGGTCTTTAAATAGTGAAAAACAGAGACAACAGGGATCATCAATGAATCACTCAGTTGGAGGGAGGATCAGTCACTTGGAGTTGGACTGGAAATGAATCATTTACTCAGAGCTGGATCGAAGAGAGACACTTGAGGAGAAACTGGAAGACAGACACTCAGATTTGGAGTGAAGACATTTGACTGTGAAATTGGACCCTTGGAGGAGTTTGTGGCAGGAGACCTCAGACTGCTTTCCTTTTACATGGACACCATGGTGAGTGTAAAGGCTGACTTAGTTCCTTGCCCTTTCTGGAGGTGTGAACCTCCAAGAAAGGCCCATCATCTTGAGACTCCTTTTCCCTGACTGGTACCTTAGAATTTCTGACTGGTTCAGAGGAAGGCAGAGCGCTCGCTCTCTCTCTCTCTCTCTCTCTCTCTCTCTCTCTCTCTCTCTCTCTCTCTCTCTCTCTTCTTTCTCTCTCTCTCTCTCTCCTTTTCTTTCTTCCTTAATACCTTCCCTCTATTGTAAAAACTGCCATAAATTTCATTTACTTGAGTAATTCATTTTGGGTTTTAGAAATTAAATCCCTGGCAACCACCAATTTAAATATTCAGTCCAAATATAAATTTAACAAGTTTTATCCCCTTGATTGAAAAAACGATACTGAGACCTTCAGAGATGGAAAATATTGCCCAAGATCATATAAATATTAAGTCTGAGGGAGGACTCAAACCCACATCTTCTGACTCTAAGACCATTATTTCTAAAATTCTGCCATGCTACATTGTGCTCTGTACAAACTCAGACTAAAAAGATACTGTCTTGAGCATCATATCATTATGGACTTTTAAATTTCAAATTAGATGCTCCAATAAAAGGTCTGTTTAAACTAGGTCATGACCAAAAAAAAAAAAAAGGGAAAATTCAGGTCATAGAAGATGAGCTGTAAGAGACATTTTGGTGCCTGGAACAAAGTGGCCTTTTTAATATGCCCAAGTAAGCCACAGAATCAGGATATACTTTATAGAAGACCTTCAGATATTATGATCTCATCCTCCTTGTTTCAGACCAAACAAGAAATAAATTGTGGCAGCTCCCCACCTCTGCAAAAAAGGAAAGTCATTCTTTTTTTAAAGACCTATTGCAAGCTCATTTTATTGCTTTTATAATAAATTATTTTTAAACATTATATATATCAAAAATTTTAGTCCCTCAACAAAACAATTCTGCTGTATTCTGAATTCTATATAATGTGTATTGTATTCTATAAGCTGAATATTATATACTAAATTCTACTGTACTGTCTACCTTGCCAAGAGGCAATGAACTCTCTA
Organism: Monodelphis domestica; assembly: GCF_027887165.1. Classification (NCBI taxonomy): domain Eukaryota; kingdom Metazoa; phylum Chordata; class Mammalia; order Didelphimorphia; family Didelphidae; genus Monodelphis; species Monodelphis domestica. The sequence continues at coordinate 591,045,976 of NC_077227.1, read as the reverse complement.
CTATCTCTTCCACATATTCTTCTCCAAGGGAGATTTTGAGTCCTTCCAGAAGAGAATATAATAGCCTAACACAATACCCCAATGTGAACTGACCAGAGAAGAGTACATAGACACTCTCACCTCCCTTTTTTTCTGAATGCTATTACTTCCTTATTGTAAACAATAGAGCTCTGACACTTTTGTTGTTGTTATTTCTATGATATACCATTGCCTCATACTGAGCTCCCAGGTCACTAAGCCCTCAGGTCTTTCTTTCTTTTTTTCAAAAAAGAGAAAGAAAGAAAAAAAGCTATTTCTTAGCCCATGCCTCTTTCTTCTAGTACTTCTGGAGTTTATTTATTTTTTAACTCAAGTACAGGATTTTGTATTTTCATCTATTAAATTTCAGCTTATATAACTTGGCCCATTATTCTGGTCTCTCAAGATTTTTTTTGGATCCAAATTTTCATTCAATGTGTTACCATATCTCTGTCTATGACTTCATCATATTCATTGATAAAAATTCCAAATAGTACAGGAGCAAGAACCAATCCCAGAGACATTCCAGTAGAGTTTATCCTCCAAGTTTATATGAACATATTAATAACTACCCTTTAGATCAACCATTTCTGAACAGACCTAACTATATTATTGTCTAGCCTAGAGCTTTCCATTTTTGTTACTGTTTTTCAGAAAGGTAAATCCATGATAAATTCTGCCAACTGCATGTCTGAAATTTAGGCTTACTTTGTAAATGACATTATATCCTGGCTGAATGTTCCTTTCTCCTGCCTCTGGTGCACACTGACTGTGTGACCATAGGAAAACCACTCTCTGTGTTCTAGACAAATAACTTACAGAGAGGGTGCCAACCTGAATTTGTAAAGGAAAGTTTTATACCCAAGAATTCCTTGCACCAATAGAATCTCAAGTCTAAATATTATCCCATTTTATATCATAATTAAATATGTAAAAGGTCCTCAACCATCAATAGCTTGAAGAGATCTCAAGTCACTCCAGGTAGCTGAAAAGGATATACTTATATGGAAAAGAGGGATAGTGGTACAAAAGCTCTTTTCTCCAACCACAGCAGCAAGATCATACAGGATCATTGGCCCATAGATTTAGGGATAAAAAGAAAGTGAGAAGTGATCTGGCAAAAAAAAAATCCCTTCTTTTTATAGATAAAGAAACTGCATCTGAGCTTCTATCACTTACCTAAGATCACAGACAATAAAGATCAAAAGAAGGATTGAAACCTAGGTCCTCTGAATCCAGACAGTGCTTTTTCTACCTCACTTTTCGTCATTCCACCTCTAAACTTAGGTAAAGCTGTGAAATTGGTCTTCAGCATGTGAAGTCAGGAGTGACCTGTCTTCTAATTGCATTTCAGACTCATGCTAGCAGTGTGTTGATAAGTCAGTTTGTCACTTTTATTCTCAGCTTTCTCACCTGTAAAATGGGGATACAGTGTTTGTAATACCTAGCTCCCACTATTGTAGTTTGGGAACTTTCAAAGGCTATATACGTGTCAGTTATTATTTTTATCTGCCCCTTTTCTGCCTCTCAGTGATGTGCCACCACCATCACCTTTCCAGTTACATCAGTGCTTTCCTGTTGCTCTCAAGAATAGAATAAATTACCCCAAGGTATGTAAGGGTTGGATTTTAACTAATAAAGAATATGAGGCTAGTTCTTTGAGAATAACACTATTTATTATTGGGGGTATGCAATTCCCCTTAACAAAAAATGGATCCTTTTCACCAGCTTCCGAGAAAAAGAGGCTAAGCAAGTCCTATTTCTTGTTTATAAAGGAAATTGTGTCCTATTTCTGATTTGCCTGACATTTCAACCTTTGGACTTCCCCTAACAGTCTCCATTGGTGGATGTTTTGAAAGAGGAGGTGGAGGTAGGTACTTCAATGGCTCCCTCATTACTTCATCACAGGGAAGGCATGCCTTAGTTCCTACAAGATAAACTTAACTCTTTCCTTCCTACCATGTGGCTATATTTTATATGAATCAATTCAACTAGGCAGATCTGCCACTCTTGATCTTTCAGATGAATCTGGGGTCACCATGCCTTATCAGCCCTTCCTTTAATCCTTTTATCCTTTTAAGATCTTAACAAATGAAGGAAGGTCCCAATTCAGTTTGACAGCCTGAGGGCTGGGGACATTTGGGAGTAGCTTCAAGTTGGGCCACAAGCTGTTTTAGCCTGACCTAGGGAATATTCATGTTCCACAGGCTCTTAGTAAGACAAAATATGTACAGGTAGATAATGTTATAGATTCATAGGCTGGAGAAAAAAGGATCTGAGTTCAAATTTGACTCAGACATTTACTAGCTATGTGATCCTGGGCAAGTCACCTAACTTCTATTTGTTTCAGTGTCCTCAGCTGTAATAGAGTATTTGTGACAAGGAAATCACCTTAAAAGACTGATATATATTAATTTAAGGTTGTCAAGGAATTCAGCTATGTAATTCCTAAATGAAAACTCAAATCAGCAGTCAACCTTTTATAGAGTGTAATTAAAAAATAGGAGGAAGAAAGGAATTAGAGAGAGAGAGAGAGAGGGAGAGAGAAAGGGGAGAGAAGGGAATAGGGCTTAAATACCCCTTCTGTTTAGGCTGGGCCAAAAGGCCCAAGCCCTTAGATAGCTGAGGCAAAGAAAGGAGATCAGTCCCTATTACTCACGTGACCAAAATGGAGAAACAGTCTCAGGGGCCTCTACCTCCAGCTTCCTTCAGAGCCAACTCTCAAAGCACCACCTCTCAGATCAAAAACCTCTCCAACCCTCCCCCCTCAGTCCTCAGACCCCTCTATCTTTAAGGAAACCATCCAAGTTCCCTCCCCTCAGTTCTCACATCTACCAATCACTGTCCATGTCTTCCCTGTGCCAATGGTGGCTCTAGCTTAACCCAGGACCACCCAGAGGTCTGTGGCTTTGCGCATGTCTGTTGAAGGTCATATTCTCAATAATTAAATCTTGATCCTTTGCTGCAGTCCTTCCTAAATCCTGTTAGGACTGAGTGGGATGGAAATTGTATTTTCCAAGACCTGGTTCTGTCATTCCAAGTATCTCTATTGTATCAATTCTAAAATCAATCATGACTCAAAGAAATTCCCGTTCTATGCTTAAGCATAGGTCAAAGCCCTTTCCATTGTTCAGCAAAAGGTTTCTGTCCTAAAGTAATCTTAAGAAGGGAGGAGGAGGAACCTCCCATGCCAATGGGGTTCACATTCCAATAGAGTTCCCACTATCAATAGGAAATTTTTCAAGTATGAAATTTCCCAATGGTGAAATTTCCAACATTTATAAGTCTAAGAAATTTTAAGGTTTACATATTATAAGATTAGGCAAGGTAGTCTAGAGACCACCATGGTAGTTTCCCCTCAAGGGAGGCTGAGGCTTATAGAATCTATGCATGGAACCATTTTTATAAAATTAGACCTGATGATTTTGAGGCCACCATGATCATTTACCTTTATGGGATTCTAGCCTATAAAATCCATGTAAAACCAATAAGGTTAGACATGATGATTTTAAGGCTATTATGACAGTATACCCTTAAGGAAGTCTGTAAGCTTATAGGAACGGCTCATGGAAAAATTCTCACAATAACATTTTTTAAAGGCCATGTGCCCCAAAGTATATTCTGTCCACAATAGCTTGTTCTTTCTCACTGATAGCAAACCTTCCAAAATTATATTTTACCTTGACCCCAGAACACAATCCCGCCAGCTCCAAGGAGACCATCCAAAAACATAGTATAAGAGCTCACTCTCTGAATAGCCCTTTGGTCCATACCTTCCCCTCCAGCAGGAGCACCCCTTCCCACTGGGGTATATCCTCCCTTTCAGTAGAAGACTATGTCTATGCTCCCCAGCACTTCTGTTTAGGATTTATATTGTATGCCAATTTTATGTCAGTATGTATGCCTAAGTTGTAAGTTGTAAATCTTGAAATTTCTCAGACTTGTGAATGTTAAAAATTTCCACATTGGGGAATTCTCCATTGGAACAATTCCCTTCTGGGAACATTCCCCATTTTGACAGTGAGAACTCTACTTGGATCAGAAATGGGAGGACCTCTACTCCACCATACTTAAGACTGCTTTAGGGGAGAAAACTCCTTGCTAAACAATGAAAGTACTTAAACCCATACTTATAATGAGGCAAAAAGTTCTTTAAGCCATGCCTATTTTTAGAAGTAATACAAAGGGATGCTAAGTACCTATTAAAGGTCAGGCAGCTTGTAAACTTGCCAGGAGCAAAGAGGTGAAAACTTATTCAGAAGTTTTTCTGGTTCAAACTTACTAAAGGGATTAGTTGACCCAGCAGTGTTTTTTCTGATTCAAACTTACTAAAGGGATTAGTCGACCCAGCAGTGAATTCAGAATGGGCTGTCCCTTGGAAAACGTCTACTGTGATTGGTAGATGGAAGAACTTAGGGGAGGTGACATAGGAGAAAACCCCCTATATAAGAAAAAGCAGAATCTCTTATGAGGATCGCTTGAGGACAATCCTTTTGGAGAATCTCTTGAGAAAGGCTCTGAAGAAGGGAAGCTCTTGGAGGACAATCTCTAAGGAGGTCTCGCTGGAGCTCCTCTGACTCTGTCCCTCTGGAGGCTCTTGAGAGAGGCCCTTTGAAACAGTCTCTGGCTGGAAGGCTCTTTGAGGAGGACTCTGGCTGGAACTCTCTCTGAGGAGACTCTGTCACTAGAATCCTTGCTTAGACAGACCTTGTGGTGAGTGATAAAAGACTGACTGACTGATCTCTCTCTCTTAAGACTCAGGTCTAGGCCATATTGGCTTGAGGCCCTTCATACTTATTCCTTTCTTACTCTCCTTCTCTCTTTCTTTGATTCCTCATTGTATTATTAATTAAATTCTATATAAAACCCAGTTGACTTGGGTATATTCATAATTGGGAATATTTCCCTGGCGACCACCTTATATTTGATTTAAAACCAAGACACTGTAGTGAAACATATTTTCTGCGGTCACAAATTTATTCACCCACTCTTATATCTACTATAATTTATATCTTCCGCTATTTTAAATGCCACATGGCAGACAACTATTTTTAAATCTAACAAAGTGGGCTATCTTTTCCTCTTTCCTTTCCTTTCTCTTCCCCATTACTTGTAACAAGCTCTTAATTTCATTTCATTCACTCCTATCTTTTGTTTTATGTGTTACTCTTAGCACCAGAACTTATTAAGGAGTCCTCTTCCCACTCTATCCTCTCCTCGTCTCTGGCAGGCTCACCTGGCCTTTTTTAGTCATAAACTAGGTGCTTGGACAAGAATTAAGCTAATTACAACCTCACTTACAATGGGGGAGAGTGACTTTGTGAACCCAGCTAGAGAAAGCAAGGGTCAGTGAGGGAACCCTCTGTCCTACCTACCACGAGAGACTCCCTCATAGAAGAGGGCTGTCTCAAAACACATGAGGTCACTAATAGTACCTCCTCATAGGGTCCTTGTGATCATAAGATCAGATAATATTTGTAAAATTGTAAAATTTGTAATATTTGTAAATATTTTTACATTTTATAAACTTTTAAATATTACATAATTACTAGCTATTATTGTTATCATTGCTATTATTTCTTCTAGGAGGACATTGTAAAAGAGAACAGATGAATAGGGAAATACTTTATCGCAAGAAATGAAATGATAATGGTGAAATTTCAAACCATGGTTCCAAACCAGTGGGGAAACTTTCCTAGCCTCCCTCACACACAATATAGGTAGTCATCAACTCCAAGAATGTGGTAGGACAGTCCTTTGAGTGTGCCAAGAAGTCATAGAATTAGGGAATGAATCCTATGTAGTGAAATCCAAACATGTTGCAAAGGCTATCTACTCCATGTAGCACAGGGAGCAGCACATGCCTCAAAGAGAGGCAGAAGAGACATCGCTAGTGTCTCTTCTCCTAGGGATTTGATACTTGTCAGGAAAGGAAGCAGGAAGTGGAGGGCAAAAGCCAGTCACCACTATGCTCTCCCCAGAGAGAGACAATGCCAGGGGATAAATAGATCTCTCTGATCTCTTAAGCATAGTTAGTTTAGAGAATATGGTTTTCAGGTTAAAGATAACTTCTGATCACTATTTCATTATTGGAGGAAGGAGGATTCCAAGCTTTATATCTAAGACTTGACTTCTTTCCCATTAAATATCAGTGTCTCAATAAACACATATAGAAAATAGAGATGAAACTCATATGGAGAAACACATTTATCCAATTCAACAGCAAAACAGAAATCAGATAAAGTATACACATGAGAATATATACCAGAAAAATACAGATTGAAAGGAGCTCTCCTACTGAAGTGAAATATTTCAGTTCAACCAAGAGAGAATCCCATCTATCACTCAAAGGGAAAAGTCACTAAAGTCACCAAGGTAGGTATCACCACTAGGGATAGTGACATGATAGAGATTGTGAGCTCCTCTCATGTCAACTTCTTCCAGCATCTTTTCCATCAGCAACAAGAAGTGGAGTTGGCCTTGACCATCTTTCCTCTCAAAGTTAGAGACCAGATGCATGCAAATTCTGAAAGGATGCATAACTTGAAGACAACTGGAAGACTGAAGGTCTCTTCTACTATCATCAGCTCCATCCCATCACCCACACTAGCATGGAGCATTGATCTCCACCAATAGGAAGAGAGTACCACATCAAAGGGCTTTGGGCGTGGGGCTGCACACAGATTCTCAGATCTAGAAAGGACTATAAAGTTTTGTTCAGTTCTAGTGTGGACAGGAATGTTCTTTCCACTACTCTCAGCAACTGGATATTCAATCTACAATAAAACCTTCTAATCATAAATAACTCTTCACCCTTCAAGGCAACCCATTTGGTACCCAAGAAGTCCTAATTTTAGTGAGTTCTCCCCTCTTATATCAAGTAGAAATCTATCTCTTTATAGCATATGTCCATTAGAACCAATTTGTCTCTCTTGAGCCAAACAGCAAGCTTAATATCTCCTCTGGATGGCAGCCTTTCAAATCCTGGATATAGTTGTAATGGCCCTAAGTCCCTTCCTCATAATAAACATTCTATAGTTCCTTAAGCTAATCAGTCTACAGGTTCCTAAAGTTATACTCCAAGAATTTTGGCCATTTCTGATTCTATATTGAGAGCTGAAGGGTGATATCTTTTCAGTTTTCAAACTAGAGAGAATAAACTCTGCATTCTCTTGGTGAGGGGGGAAGTCAGGAGGGAAACTGCAAAGTATACTGAGTTCCTCAGGAAAAAGGCCAAGTTATGACCACCCCTTCCCCTTCTTCAACTGCCTAAAAATTCTAGTAATCTGACAAGTAGAAGAAAATGGGTTTCAGTCACAGAAACACATGTGGAAATTGAGTCATTCACTTTAAAACACCTGCTTTAAAGACATCTCTGGGAGAGAGAGCTTGCATCTATATCAGAATTCATAATACAAAGCATTGTGTCTGTTATTAAAATGTTAACATCAGAAACAGCTAGAGAAATCCAGAGAGATTATAGCTACCCAGTGAAGCTTTACTGAGGGAAAGCCTGATGCAACTGTACCCATCAGTAATACTTTATTTTTATATATTAAAGAGCAAAGAATGTTTGGAGGATGACAGATAAACAATTTTGGTTTGCTAATTGGGCTGAGAATTCTTCTGAATAGAATGGGGGATAGGGGGAAGCTGGGTGGCTCAGTGGAATGAGAGTCAGGCCTAGAAATGGGAGGTCCTAGGTACAAATTTGACCTCAGACACTTCCTAGCTGTGTGACCCTGGGCAAGTCACTTAACCCCCATTGCCTAGCCCTTACCACTTTTCTGCCTTGGAGCCAATACAATACAGCAATACTGATTCTAATACAATACAATACAGCAATACTGATTGTAAGATGGAAGGTAAGGGAGAAGAATAAGGAGGAGGAAGAGGAGGAAGAGGAGGAGGAATGGGGAAGACTTCTTGCAGAAGATAGAATTTTAGTTGGTACTTAAAAGTAAGTTAGAGAAGTCACATGGAAGGTTCCTGCTGGCACACTTATTCTTTAATCTCACATACGCAGCTTTTTTAGGTGGCTGAGGCATATATAAAACCCCCTTTACACAACCAGTTTAATGAAGGTCCAGAAACTTGGAACAGGGCAGTCTACTGGAGTGTGGGGTGAAAAAACTAGGATTGAGACTATGGGAAAAGACTATAATGAAAAAAAAAAAGCATAAACAAAATTAATCACAAGGACAAAGTGCTGACTTAAAAGGAGATAAAAATTAAGACAAAGGAAATAAGAGAATGGAAGAAAACACAAACCTAACCATAATAATCTGAAACCCAGCAAACATTAAACTGTTCCCATATAAAACGACTCTATAGTACTGCCTCACACCTATCAGATTGGCTAAGTTGACCAAAAAAAGAGAAAAAAAAAGGAAAATGACAAATGCTAGACAGACTGTGGGAAACTGGTACTTTAATGAACTGGGTTTACAAAAAAAAAGAATAGAATGAGGGGGAGAGGGATTGTGTCACACATGGAAGTATTTATTGATGTGTCTATAAAGAAAGGGCTCATGAAGCCAGTTGGAATGGTGTGATGGTTAAGTCTCCAACTTCTAACTGGGTTCATCTACCTTTAATTCCTTTTAGCACATAGCTTCCGGGGAACAAATGCCTTCCTTGCCAGAGAGGTGACATTTTGAGAATGAATAATTTTAAAATACTTGTATTTGATAATATAAGTACTTTACACTTTACAAAGCCATTGCACGTAGCATTTCCTCATTTGATCCTCTAATCCTATGAGGTAGGTAGTGTAAGCATTATTAATATTATACACAAGGAAATAGAGAATTAGTGAAGGGAACAATTTACTTAGATTCACATTTAGGAAGCAGCAAGCTTGAGACCAGAATCAATTCCTCCAACTCCTAGGATGATGCTTTCCCTTCCCATTTCCCAACAATTTGACAGTGAAGACTCAGGTCAAAGTTGAAAGGGAGGAAACCATCCTGACCCCTTAATCCCACAAAAATCCTTTATCCACTCACCATGGACTTTCTACAGCTCAATTTTCTCATCGATGAAATAGGAAGAGAAGGAAAGGGAATAAGGGGAAAGGTGATAAGCATTCATAATGCACCTACTATGTGCCCAGGCACTGTGCTATGCATTTTTTTACAAACATTATTTCATATGATCCTCATGACAACCCTGTGTAGTAAATGCTATTATCTCCCATTTTAAAGTGGAGGAAACTGAAGCAAACATAAATTAGGTTGAGTTGCTCTAAAGTGACGTGATCATTTGAACTCAGGTCAAGGATACATACCCTTCAGCATGCCTTTTCAAAACCATAGCTCTAGCATAGCCTTCTCTTTTAATATACCAAAACCGGAGATCTCCTTAAAGCAATGACACTTAGTTAAGCAGAATAATGAGGTAAATACTCCCACCCCACGATGGTTGATGATCTTTGAATACAAGTACTATTCTACTTTTGTAGTTATATTTTCAGTGCTTAGCTTGGCATAGTGCCTGGGACATAGAAGACATCTAATAAATACTTACTGCACTTAGTAGGCACTTAATATATATTTTACTGATAGATCCAAGATTCACCAATTCACACACCTTTGGTATATATATAACTGTCATTTCTAGGATCCTGGTCCACATGAAATATTGCTGTCTCCTAATCTCCTTCCTGCCTAATATTTCCTCCGTGTTGCTGGTGTCATCTAATGCACTACTTTCTTCCCTGAGCTTCGAACTCCTGATGCCCTAGTTAAGTTGCTTTTTCAGCTCTACTGTCATAAGTTGCTTGTCTTTTGAGTAGTTACTGCTTAGCTAATACTTTTTGGCTGAAATACTCCCAGACTTCTTTGATGAGCTGCTACTGTCACCTCCTGTTTCTCTGCTGAATTGCAGCAGCTGGATAACTGCTTTCCTACAGAAGAATATGTCCAGTTCTTTTGTGAGTCAGAAACTCAGCTGTGCTCAGGCAGCATAGCAAGAGTACCTCAGGATCAACTTGTATTTTTTAATACTTAGCTTTTTTTTATATTCTTAAGTAGAATATAAAGTATTTTTAGTAAAGGGATTGTCTTGTTTTATTGTTTTATTTCCAGCTTGAAGTAAATTGCATTACATGTAATATGTGATTGTTTAACTGAATTTGCTTCCTGCTCAGAAATAACTTCAAGTTTATTTGATATCTGTGTTGGAGAGATTCCTTTCAGGTCCCATAGTTCCCCATACTGCTAACTATGGTGGGTCACTGACCACCATGGCCATGCTGCTTAGAATGAAGAACCACAAAGCTGTGCTAAAGAGGAAAAGGGCCAGGGGACTAGAGCTGGTGACCTTTGTTCAAGCTACACTCAAATCCCTCCTCATCCATTATGGTGCTTTGCCACCAATACAGAGTTGCTGTAAGGGAAGTACTTTGTAAAACTTCCATAGAATAGCTGGTAAAGCTAGGCTTGTGAATAAATTGGTAAAGGGACTGCCTAGAGGAGCAAGCTCCCTCTATCAATGCAGGCTGGCACCTTCTGTGCAACTTATAGAGTGTTGCTTAAAGCACTGAGAAGTTAAGTGATTTAGCCAGTCTTCCTGGCTCCAAGGCCAGCTCTCTATTCATTATATCATGATGGATCTCATCTTAGAAATGAATTATTCTTATTATAATTATTATGGTTATTCCATGGAATTTGCCACAACCTAAGAATAAACACAAACTTAATAAATTCCTTGGTTTGCCTAGAGTACTTCTCTGTGGTAGCTCTTATAACATCTGTTGTTTACATCACTCTTCTTTGTTGAGCCAGTAAAATATAGCCAATTTGTTTTCTTTTTAATTTCCTTTGATTCAGAACTGCTGTGGATGGATCCTCATGTCATATCTCAGCTTCCTTGTGTGCTGAGGGGATCGTATCCCTCCCCCTCCTGATTAGCTGACAGGTTTGTCAACATTCCTTACATGCCAGCCTTGTACCAGAGTTCAGTCCTGAATGGGGCTTTTGGGACTTTTTGGCATGGACAGCTGGCTGGAAGGGAGAGGTGAGGGAGAGAAAGGCTCATGGAGAATAGGTGACATGTGGTCTGAGAACTCAGTAAGGCAGACTTTAACTCCATGCTTATCTACCTTTTCTATTAATAAACTTTATGAAAAATAACTGGTAGATATATTAATTTTAATTATAACACTTGGAAACATAGATCAGTGGACCAGGTAGAAATTTATAGATGGGAAATCATTGAGATTTTTAGAATCAACAAAAATCACAGACATTGCTGTTGAAAGAATACAAGCAACATCAGATCATAGCAGTGAGAGTTAGAAGGGGCCTATTAATCCTTTACTGTTTCCTCTATCCAGTGAAGCATCAATTCTTAAAGCTTTTAAACAAGGGCAGCAGATATCTGAACTCTTTCTCTTATACTACAGCTTGAAAGCATAATTTCACATTTATAAGATCAATTTCCAATTCATCGACAGGATAATAAATGTAACATATAGATAGTATTTTGAAGTCTCAAACCAAGAAGAAATTTTTTTAAAGACCATCTTTAATTTTCTATTGAGCAAATGGATCTGAGGTATGAAAACAAAAAATAAGATCAAATACTGATTGACTTACAAACCCAATTCCTTGATCTTATAGCTGAGGTCTCTGCAGTTGATCTGAAGTGAGTTTTAAAGATTAGAAAGGAATGGAGCATACTAGAAAGGACCTAACAAACTGAGAAAATGTTAAAGGTAGAAGGACCATAGTTTATCTTCTTAATTTTACCAATTGAAGAACTTAAAACTCAGAATCTACTCAACATCACACAAAATTTTGTTGACAGAGCTGGGGATAGACCCCAAGTCTTTTGACTCACAGTCCAGGAAGTCTTTCTGCTACACACCATTGTCTTCTCCTGCTTTTCTTTCAAACAGAATTTTACATTGAATTATTCTGATCAGGAACTGGAGAGGGAAGAGACTTTTATATATGAGTTTAATTTTTTTTAAACTATTTTTTACAGCTAAGTAAAACACATTATATTTTCCAAATGAAATAATTGCAGAGCTCTATATAGAATTATGACAAATCACATAGTCAGGAGTTTCTGTTTTCCCTAGTGCAAAAAATTCTTAGTAAGTATGTACTATATGCAAAGTTCTGAGCCAACTATGCATAGGCAGATTACCTGGTACATAATAGTTGAATGATAAATATCTCTTGTTTGATTAATCCATCTTTCCTACTGCACTTTTCAAAACCCTGTACATATGCAATTACTTTTTCCTCCTGTGCTCCAGCCTTTGAGGATGGGGTGGTCCTTCCCCTTTCCTTGGCTTCCTTTAGCTTCTACTCACACTTTTAATCCCATCTCCCTTAAAGCAGGACATACAGTCATTTCTCTCACACAAACATTTTTAGTCAGTCCCAATCAACTCCTTAGATCTCCTTCATCCTTAAAAATGCTCACCTATCCTGTAACCCCTCCCCCCATGCACAGCTAAATATTTAGCCCTAATCAGTATATTATATTTTAGCCTCACATATGTGGCTACCTACTTTTTCTTCATTCATTATTTAAAATTCATACTGTATATAACTTGTATGTAGCTGTTAGTATATTGTTGCCACCATTAGACGATAAGCTCCTTGATGGAATGGGCTGTGTTTTTCCTTTATTCATATCCCCAGTACTTAGCACATAACAGGCACTTAACAAATATTTATCAAGTGATTGGCATTGATTGTGAAAATCCATCTGAATTTCCTGATTCAAATTCAACAGGTATGAAAGATAATTTTCTGTCTTCCCCTCTAATCCCATCTACCTCTGGAATTCCTAGTTTCTATAGAGCACTTCACTGTCTTTCCAGTCACCCAGGTTCACACTTTAAGAATCAACTGTGATTCTTCCCCTTTCTTTGTCCCACCCCATGTCCAATCAGTTGTCAACTGATCTTGATTATATTCCCACAATATATTTCTCATATTTATCTCTTTTTCTCCACTAATACACACTATCATCACCATAGTTCAAGCCTTCATCACTTCTATGACAAATACCTTCTACCTAATTTCCCTGCCTACACCATCTCTTCTCCCACTCTATCTTTCACTGCCAAAATTACATTAAGTTGAAAGAGGAATTCCTTCTAGATGGTGAGTGAGGTCCTCCTGTTCATACATGATATTGTGCTGAATGTGTAAGGCCTTCAAATATGGTAGAGCCAACGAAATGAAATCTATAATCTCTCTGATGGAGGCAGGCAGTGGGCATTGAGGGGCAGTAATAGAAACAAGACCTTCATAATCTGAAGTCTTGTATTTCTCACCACTTAGCACTAGTTAAACATGACCTTTAAAGTCTGTAGTTTTAGCATTAGTCAAACATAAATTGCAGAATAATTAGTTACCCATTTTGCATCATCAATCACCTGTACTAGATCTATAATGTTCTATACTGGGCATCAGCTTTGTGCTTGCTCTACATTGTTAATTATTCATATTGTTCTTTATTTGCCTTAGTTCTGAACTTTAGTCATTATTTCTTATCGCAGCCATCTACTGTGTTGTATCCCACCGCTCCAAGTTCCCATTCCAAAAGGATAGTGAAGCAAGACATCTCCCACATTGACAAATGATGCCAGGTGGAATCAATATGGTCAAGAGAAGGAAAATCACTTTCCTTAGATCACACAGCTAAGAAATAGTAGAACTAGGGCTAGAATTCAAGTTTCTTGACTTCCAATCCAATGACTATTTCTTTATTGCCATGTACTATCCCCTTTCTTTCTCTGTCTCCACTCTCTTTTTCTCTTTCACACACACATGTATATACTTATGTGTATATGTATATATATATATATATATATACACACACACACAGATTCCTGTGCCTACATTTATATATTTATACATATATTCCAATATATGCACATATTCCTATGCATTCACATATATATACGCATATATATTCCTTCTTGAAGGAGGGGAGTAGGGAACTCCTTATTAGAAACATTACTTCTCTAACAGTCACTTCTCTAATATCACTGGGTATGAAATGTGACTAGCCCAGGGTCACACAGATAGGAAATGTCTGAGGTCACATTTGAACTCAGGACCTCCCATCTCTAATTTTGGCTCTTTATCCTCTGAGCCACCTTGCTGCTACTTGAGACTTATTTCTAACATCCTTGTTAATTTCCCTCACCCAGGTGGCTCCATGGATAGACCCCTGGGCTTGGAATTCAACACTCAAATTAAAATCTGGCCTTAGACACTTACTGACTGTGTGACCCCGGACAAATCATTTAACCACTCTGAACCTCAGTTTCCTTATTTGAAAAGGGAAGATAATAATAGTACCTACCCTGCAGGGTTATTGTGAGGATCAAATAAGATAATATTTGCAAGAAGCTTAGCATAGTACATGACACATATTAGGCATTTAGTAAATGCTTCCTTTCCCACTCCAACTCTCCTATTAGCCACCCCTCTAAAGAAATTTAAAGTTGGATGAGGTTCTCATAGGTAAGCACTCATAATAGAAAAAGCACTGGAAGAGAAATTGGGAAATTTGGGCTCTCGTCCTAATGCTGCTACTACAAGTATGATCTTAGGTCAATTAGGTGATCCCTCTATAACTCATCTTCTCCCTTGTTAAAAGGAGGGGAGTTGGATTATATAAGCTTTAAGGACCCTTTGAACTATGACAGTCTATGGTTCTCTAATTCCAACCCTGGCCAATCCATTGGCTTCCCTAGCCCACACCCCAAGTTCATTTCCATTCCTTTCATGAGGCATTACAGAAGTTTACAAGCATCTTAGCATGGGCAGCATCATGCTCTCAGCAAATGACATTCTAAAGACTCAGACACAATGTCAAAAAGCACATTTTCAGTCTAACTAGGAATAACTGACATCCTTCTGTCCCAAAGTTTGTTGTTGCAGATGTTTTAAATTCTCATCACTTTATCATAATTGTTATGATAAGTATTTCTGCCAAAATGCTGGGGAAAACTCAATTTTCCTGAGGACAATTAACGACAACAACAACAAAAAAAGATGTCCACCACTCATGCAACCTGGTTATTAAGCTATAGCAGGAATTGACTACAGCTGTGAAATAAGATATAATTAAAATCTGGGGCCCTTCACTGCATATCTGGTTTGGTGCATTTACTATGCTGAGAAACACGAATTATTGGGCCTGACCAGCTCAGCTGTCAATTGGGACCATGTCCAGGAGAATTATGTCAAAGGAAAGGAGGAAGGGAGGGAGAGAAGGGGAGAGAGAGAGAGAGAGAGAGAGAGAGAGAGAGAGAGAGAGAGAGAGAGAGAGAGAGAGAGAGAGAGAGAGAGAGAGAGAGAGAGAGAGAGAGAGACGAGGGAAGGAGGAGGGAGGAAGGGAAGAAGGGAGAGAATGATATGGAATGAAAAAAACAGAACACTTGGAATCATATGTCTAAGATTCACTAGTTCACTCAACAAGACATTTTGCCCTCTAAGATTCATTTTCTTCATCTATAAGATTTTAAATAATAAAATGTACTACCTACTGAACTAGGTTGCTGGGAATAAAAAAATGTTGCAAAGATAAAGCATTTATTAATTGCTGAGAATGTGCCAGGTACAGTGCTAAGTTTAAGCCCTGGAGGTACAAATACAAGCAATGTGAAGGACAGTTCCTGCCTTCAAAGAGGTCATATTCCCATGGTAGTGAACCTATGGCACATGTGTCAGAGAGAGCACACAGAGCCCTCTCTTTAGGTACACATGCCATCACCAGCCAAAGTTCATTACTTGAAAGCCAGAGGTATTAGGGCCAAACTGCTTCCTTCCCCCACTCCACCACACCTGATGCCATTTTTTCACATTACCCACCCCTCTGCCCAGCAGCCCAATGGGAGTTCTTCCTTCATCCCCTGGGGGGGGGGGCAGAGAGGGAAGCACGCAGTAGGGCATGGCACTCAGTCTTTAAAAGTTCACCATCACAGTCATATTCTAATAAAAGTACATAAAAGGGAATTCAATAGGATGTAGGGGAAGAAGCTGCTTCTGAGGTCAAGGAAGGCTAAGCAGTAGTGTAGAGTCATGATCTGAGATGGTTTTGGAATAAGGATGGTGGGTATGAGTATGTCCTCAAATGAAGGCTTCAGTGGCAAACTCAATGGAAGAGAAGAACATAGAGTTGTTGCCAGTGCATGAAGTTCATGAGAGAAAAGATCAAGAAGGAGCCCGGGGAATCAGGAACTGAGCAGGGTTTGGAGCTCTGTACAAATCCAAGCTATAATTAATTTATAACTTAGTTCAATAGGTGACAATTTCATTCATGCAGCAATGATCTTTTGAACACCTATTATATATGGTATTCTGGAAAATGGCACAGCCTCTGACTTCACAGAGTTTAGTATTGTGGGGGAGATAAGACATACTTACAAATAATTATAACAAAAGATAGCATGCATCCATCTCCTGACAGAGAGATGATTTACTCAAATTGGATTATAAGACTTTTTTTTTTGGCATAGCCAATGTGTTGATGCTGTGGTTGATTGTCTTTGTTAGGTAACACCTTCTCTGGGTATGACACTGGCAAACATGGTCTTGCCAGGCTAATACTTCTGCTCCTATGGGTTTAGGAGTAACCTGCTGGACAACTCTCCTCACCTGTAGCTCAAAAGCCCTTACAAGTGTGCTTTAACTTCATAATCAGTCAAGAGAATAATTTCTTTTTTTTATTCAAAGATATTTTATTTTCCCAATTACATGTAATAACAATTTTTTAACATTCATATTCTGAAATTAAAAGATCCAAATAGTCTCCTTCCCTCCCTTCTCTTGCCCCTCTCAAAGATGGTAAGCAATTTGATCTGGGTTATACGTGTACTATCATGCAAAACAAACTTTCATATTGGTCATTGTTGTAAGAGAATATTTACATAACATCAAAATGTCAAAAAAAACATAAATAAACTAATGCAAAAGATAATATGCTTAATATGCTTTGAACTGCAGATCTGACTCCAATAGTTCTATGTCTGGAGGTAGATAGTGGAGAATCATTTCTTCATCCATGGCTTTGATAAAAATTACATAGCTAGATCAGTAGTTATCAAACATCCTCCCCTCACAAATTTGGGGCATGTTCCCACACACACAAATAGACCCCAAAAAAGGGAGGTGGTGAGTAGTAATATAATAGCCACAGGTAGTCACAAGTGGCCAAGGAAATCCTCAAGTCAAACAAGAGGGCTTCAGTGTCATTTCTTTCTCTAGAAGATCCACACCAAGTTCATGATAGGGCAAGGTTGTGGTGTTAGACAATTTGCTCCTTTATTTAGTACATCTGGCTCTTCTCAGGATATAGTGTCTCAATTGGATAAGTGATTTATTTGGGGCTTCTCCTTATATTGTTTCAGCTAGATAGATCAATCCATTGCTGGGCTGGGGCGAGTGGTTCACTTGGCGGCTGACCTAGCTCTTCACTGGCCACAACTGCTGCAGTTCAACAGTCCTTCCAAGGTTCAGGGCTGGCTATTCCAAGTTTTGTACTCCACCTTTGCTTACGATGATCAATGAGAATCCTGTTGAATTTTGTGCAGATAAATATCTAGGAACAAAGAAATGGAAGAAGTCAGTGGCCAATGGCAAATTTGTTGTCTTTCAGAACTCTTCATATGCAATTGAACTATTCAAGCTTTAAATCAACCCATTATATCTAAAAAGTCTTGAACTTCACACTCCACATTTCTGCTCTTTGCTCTTTCCCACCTTCAGTTTTGCTGAAGTACAAATGGAGAATCATACCTCAGCTTACCACTACAAGATAATTTTTTTTTTAATGTGAGAGGATTAGGGAAGGGAGGCTGGCATTATACAGGCTCCAAAAAAAAGGAGAAAGGAAAAAAAATGGTCATTTTAGGGATTTTTTTAATGCACAGAAGAAAACTGATGGAAGTTCAAGAGGAGACAAGTAATCAGGATAGCACTGAAATAAGCATGTTGGAATTAACATATACTTTTAAAAAAGCAAGCTATATAAAAGGGAGATTTGCAAATTTATATATAATCTTTTTTCTTTTCACTATATATGGAAGTGCCCAAATTGGTTGATGTTTGTCTAATTCAGAATATCAAAAAATAAAAATAACTTTTAAAATAATAATAAGAGTAAAAAATAAGAAAAACACAAAGCTTTACTGAAGTTCAGAGTGTGTGAGAAATTGAAATTGTGAGAATTTAATACCTATACCCCTTTTCTTTTTCTCAATACTCTAAGATCAATCTTGGATTAAAGGGAGAGTTTTTGACACCAAATTTGAATTGGATTGATCCTGACTGGATTAAATTATAAACTGCCCCACCCTCTGATAGAACAAAGACAATTGGGAAAGAGAAAAGCAGATGCATGGGGATGCTGGAGGCCTTGTGGGTCCATGACCTCCAAAGACTCTTGTCTCTTATTCCAAATGACTCCCTGGAAGACCTGCCACTTGCCCAGAGTGAGATTGGAGTCATCCAATTAGAGGGGCTCAGAAAAGTGATATCACCAGCAGCATAAATGGGACTAGGGCTTTTGCCTCCAAACCACAGAGAGAGGAGATAACCAGGACAGCAAGCCAGTGCTTCTGAGGTCTAGTTGTTAAGCAGACACAGCTGGCTGGGAGATGTAACAGTTAAATTAGTCTCTAGTAATAAAAGTATTATATTTTTAGAGGTTTATTAAAGATTATTAGAATTAAAAAATAAAGAAATACAAAATAAGAAAAGCACATGCCTAGGGCACATAGTCCATTCACAGTTACTTACATCTTGCCTGCCAGGTAGAGAGACACGTGTGCTTAGAAGCGGAAGAAGAGAGCCCGAAATAGGCAGAGAGCCCCTTTAAATAATAATTTGTGATCTCGCACTCAGGTGAGGACTCAGGTGAGATTATAGGGAATTCTGGGAACTACCAAGGACTTCTGGGGATTGAAGTCTGGGGTTCAACGCTCCATTTTTACAGTGATGAGGCTTGTGAAGGGGACGTCCAGCCACATATAACTGGTGCCTTTTCTTTCTCCCACCCACTTTTTATTATTTAATTAATAATTATGAATTAAGATGCAATCTCTAGAGAATTTCAATCTTAATAAACTTTATACTGAAAGCACCAGCCAAAGGATTGAAGCAAAAAAAGCATATAAAGACATAAAATGAGAAATAGGGTAAAACATCCTGATGAGTGTTTGGGGAGAAGTTAGCATTTGAGCTATTGGGCAAAATTTAAACAGAATTTGGCAGGGAGGCCCAAAGGCATGGACTGAACAAAGGTACAGATATGGAGTAATTCATGTTTGGGGAATAATGAGTTTCCTGAAGACTCTGGATTCTATTAGCTTTTTTTAATTCCACTATGGACTCAGGGACCTTATTGAACCAAGTTGTTACAAGGTCACAACGCATGCTTGGCCATAGTCCTCAAGCCTTTGCTTGCCCTTCTACTGACTGTAAATCACAACTCACTAGTCGCATTAGTAGCCCTTAGTGAGGTGACACTTGGGTTATTCTTATCACTAAATGCCAGCTTCTCACAACAAGCGCAAAAAGCATGGCTTAACTTGGGAGATGCTATGACAATGCTGAAAAGTTCACCACCTTATAATACTCTTGGCAGCATTATGTTGCTACTGTGAATTTTTAAAATTCTCATCTATAGTCTTAGTGGATGATTCATGGAGCACTGCATTTCATTTAGGTATAATAGGATGGACCAAATGGAATGCTGTGACAAGACACACTGGAAAGAAATTAAATGTGCTTGTGCTTGGCCTATAAACACATATATTCACGGGCAGACACATTTGTCATGTGTATACATGCATATCTGCACAGACATCCTGGGGAAACACATGCCCTGCGCCCCAGTCAAGGCCATTCCACAGGAACTGATAGACAAGGTATGTTGGGAGGATCTTGTCCTTTATACCTTGTTCCACTGTCTCTGAGAGCAGAGCTGAACCAACTGTTGTCCATTCATTAAAATGGTTGTTTAAATGAATACATCATGAATGGCATTCAAACCAAGTTAAACAGCAAAGACTCCTTAGTAATCAAAACATATCAAGTGAAGCTATAAAGAGGAGAGGAAGCAAAAGGTTAGAAAGAGATGTGATGATGTAAGGAAATCCTTTCTTCTCCCTGCTCCCTCCCTTTCCCACTAGCCTGAGAGTTCAAATACTTTGATCTCAGCTCATGTCACAATCTCTCTGGGTCTCAGTTTCCTAATCTTGGAAATGAGGAGATTGTATTATATGCCCTATATGGGTCCTTCTAATTTTGACATTCTAGGACTTACTGTTTTTTTGTTGTTGTTTTAATCATTAATTTTATTATAATAAATATTAAATAATATATAATAAATATAAAATAATAAGTTAATGTAACAAATTAATTAATGATTAATTTCTGTGAGAGTTATTGTTTCCCTTCTTTTAGTTAAGTGATCTGAAGTATTTAAGTGCCTGGAAATGTTCTGCCTTAGTTTTTTTATAGTCTATATGTGGCAGGAACCTAACACTCCATCACTTCCTACCATCACTTTTAGAATGAGTGGGGGAAGGGGTGTGAGGAGAGTTTTTATATATGCATTTATTTGTCAGCATTAATATCAGACTTTCTGTCTCTGGAATTCTTTTAATATTCTCATGAGGACCTCAGACATTCCCTCCTACTAGTGTTGTGCACCAAATAGGAGTAAACAACCTGCTGTCATGTGAAATCAATGAGATGGTTTCTATTAGGATTAGCATTTTAGCTGTTGAACACATGAAACTAACTCATCTTCTGAGGATCATTTTAAAAAATCTCTGAGGTAAGTAGGCAAGGCAGAATCACATCCTATTTACCTTGCCCAACAGCAGAAATGGAGGGAGAAAGATGTAAGTACTAGGTTTAAGTATACAATGATAGTCTACATTCTATGGAGATTTACAGTTTACACAGTTATTTTCCTTATAGTCACCGTGTGAGTTAGATTGTCCCCATTTTATCAGCTTGCAGACCAGGAAGCAGATTCAGGGCAGATCAGTGTTTTACTTGTTCAAGGTCACAAAGCTAATAAATGAGAAAGCCACGTATTCAAATCCAACTCATCTAATTGCAGGTTCATTACTCTGGAGACTAGCCTACATTGAGCTATTGGGCTTTATAAGTTATGTAACTAGCATAACTTCTGGAAGAATTGATGCAATAGTGCCCAAGTGGGTATAGCATCACCCTTAGATGTCAGAGATATCATTAAAGTGCTACAGTATAATTAAATCTTGATATCTTTCAGCCCTCACAAATCAACCATAGCAGTGATAGTTTAAAGTTGTTTTAATATTGGTAGTTTACAGGTAATACATCTCATTCCAAATCTAAAGATCCATGCCATCAGTTCACTTACTATCTGAGGGAGAGGAATGGAAAGGACGAAAGGTGAGAATTCAGGATTCAAATTTTAAAAATAGAATGTCTAAAATGGTTTTTACATGTAATTGGGGGAAAATGAAATATTACAAAATTCTTTTTTTTTTAAATAAAGATCCATGCTCATCTTTTCTACTTTTACCAAAAGGGAAAACCTGCCAGCTAAGAGGTTTGTGTAGAACTCTCAGGTCACAGAAACTGCTCTTGTAACTTCATCATTAGAGATTCAGTCATTTGTGTTATTTTTTTTCCACAGCAGACTCCTCTCAAAATACAAATACCCTTTTCTACAAGTTTAGTTTTGTTTTGACCCCAAATCACTTTCCAAAGTTACAAGTAGATGGGAGCAGGGTTTGGCAAGAGTAAGACATAGAACAGGCTAATTAAAAAAACAACCTTACCTTTCATTTTAGAATCAATACTGTATATTAATTTCAAGGCAGAAGAATGAATAGGGCTAGACAGTGAGGGTTAAGTGACTTACAGAAAGCTACCCAACTAAGAGGTATCTGAGGACATATGTGAACTCTGGGTCTCTTGTCTCTAGGCCTATCTCTCAACTGAGTCACTTCACTGTCTCCAGAAAATGTTAATTTTGATGGGGAGAGCATTGGAAATAGATCTGAAACTTATAGCTATCCTTCCCCATGAAAGTCATCCAAAGTGGGAACATTATCCAAAGAGTTCTCTATAGAATTGAGGGAGAAGGGTTTAAAGTTATCAAGATCCTGACAAAATGAATGAATGAATAAAGCAGACTTTTGAAAGATGGTAACCTGGATGATATGATCTCTGAGATCTGTCCTAGATATGACTCCTAAAATAGATTAAAAAATAAACACTGACTGTAGCTTTTGTTTGTCGGAGCTTATAGCACTTATATGTCCATGGTTCTGATTTGTTTATGCCCAGGTTATTTTCATTGAAAGATCATTTTCTTTCTCTTTCCCTCAATTTTTTCCCTAGAAAACAACTAAAATTTAATGATGATTCACATTGTGTATAACATGATACTCTTCACTATTAAACAAATGACCCAAGGTCAGACTCACTTTATGTAAGAGCTTCTATTGATTGCCATCTGCTACATTCTAATCTAGCTCACTGACTACATTCAAAAGCTCTCTATATTGTATTCATTTAATTTACAAGAACAGATATAGAGCTTCTGCTGAAATTAAGATGTTGTAAATAAAAACAAGACCTTGGTATTACCGTATATGGTTCCTAACTCTTTTTTCCACTCTAGAGATAAAAATAGCCATATGTGAACTTTAAATTACTCCACCCTACTTAGATCTTACTTTATGGTGAAGATAAAGTTGTAATCTCCTGATTGAACAATGAAGGTACTTAGTTCTTACTTTATAGTGAAGCTAGAACTTTAAGCTAAGTCTCTTTTTAGAGCTTAATACAAAAAGGTGTTAAGTAACTATAAAGGTTAAATTAATCACAAAAAGGTTAAGTAACTAACAAAAGGTGAACTTAACAAAGAGGTGTTAAGTAACTCAAAAGATATGGTCTAATCAAAGAAGATGAGAACTAAAGAAAATGCAGTCCTGGAGAAAAAGCTTTTGATGTGATTGGTAGATGTGAAAATTGAGAGAAGGGGACACAAGAGTAAAAGGTCTATATATTTTGCATTACTTCCTCTCTCTGGTACCTTTTGGCAGCAGAGAGCTGGCTGGTGGCATCATGCTGGGCCTTTAGGCATCTTGGTGTGGCTACAAGCTATTGTCTGGTTTGGTGGTGAGTTTCTGGCTGAGTTTTTCCTCCTTTACTTTCCAAACTTATCCTCTTAGAAGCCTCTAATCTCCTTCAGAGACTTAGCAGTGGAAATCTTGAACTCCCCCTGGCACAGGCCAGGTGGGAGAAATCCTATACCCTCTTCCCTCTTTCTCCTTAAATCCTTCCCTCAATATTAATTAAAATTACCATAAATTTCCAGACTGACTTGGGTATTTTATTTGGGATTTTTTCCCTGGCAACCAATTAATTTAGATTTTAAGTCACAACCCTAAAATTATCTTTACACATCTGACTTTAGACAAGAAGACAACTTAGTAGACTTTTTATTTAAAAGAGTTCTGAATTTGGTATCAGTGAACCTATGTTTGAAGGTAAGATATTCCAGTTAATATCTTTGTGGACTTAGGCAAATTATTTAGCCTCTCTGAGCTTCAGTTTTTTTTTTCATTTTTAAACTGAGAAGGTTCAATTTGATAATCTGGAAGGTCTTTTTCAATTGTAACTCCTTTGATAATTTTGACTATCCATTCCCTAAAATATAATCAGTGATCTTAAGAGTGACACTGTAAGTGTATATGAGAAGGACTTTTAGTTCCTTGGATGAAGAATTATTCTATTTATTAATTCAAGGAATTTCTATGCCTAAAAGAAGATAGTTTTATAATTTTGTTTGCTTATTTGTTTGTTTTATATTAGGACTTGTATGTGGAGACCTAACAATCATTGAACATTATACTTAAAAGTGACCTTGGAAATTATCTCATTCATTCCTCTTATAGATGAGGAAGCTGAGACCCAAAAGAGGTGAAGTAGATTTTCCAAAATCACACAGCTAGTAAATGGCAATGTTAGAATGTAAACACATGTCTTCTGACTCCAAGTCCCCCCAGACCAGGCTATTTCTCATATGTTTCCATTAGACTTCTAACTTCTTTTATTATATTTATGCTTGGTAAATACTATCCTATTCTTTATTTATGTTACATAACTTAGTATTATATGATGCTTTTATATACAATGCTGTTTATTAATGATTTCATATCTTATCTAGCTATAAGCTTCCTGTGGACAATGACTAGTGGAAGGAAATAATAAGTATATATTGTATATAGTACCTTTTATATGCCAGGCACTGGTGCTAAGTACTTTATACATATTATCTCCATTGTTCATCACAACAATCCTACAAGGTAGGTGCTATTCTTATCTCTATTTTACATTTGAGGAAACAGGCAAAGAGAAATAAAGTGACTTGCCCAGGCTCACACAGCTAGGAAGTATCTGTAACTCAATTTGAACTCATGTGTTAAATGATTTTACCTCCTCCATTATGCCTAGCAGACTGATAAACTCTGTGGAGAAGTCAAAGAAGTATGACAGCATTATAAGGCCACATAATGGCAGCATGGTCTAATGGAAAGTGTACTGGTCTTGGAGTCATAAGAACTAGATTAGCGACTTCCGGTCAAGATGGTGGCTTAGAGAAAGCTAAAGTTCAGATCTCTGGAAATCCTTCCCGACCGATCTCAAACTTTAGGCTCCTAGGGCCCCGAAATTCAAAACAATCAACAGCATAGACCCTGGGAATCCTCCTCCTGGACCTGGACCTGGATCAAAAGGTACGACCACCCTCAAAAGCCAGAACCCAAGATCACTCGAACCTAAGGGGTAGGAGCGCAGAGTCCAAGGTTCCAGGAAGCCTCGGCCCCTCCCCCCTCAGAGAGCAGGGTCGTCTGAAACAACAGTAACCCTCCGGGCGGCAAGACAGCCTCAGGGCCAGCTATTCTGAAGGCAATTTCTGGAAATCAACCTGACCCAGTGGAGGGGGCACCCAAACAGCAGGGAAACAGAGATAGCCGGGGGGCGAATGTAACCCCTTGGCCGGATCCTTCCATTCCAGTTCCAGTGAAAGTCACTGCCTTAAGGCATACTCAGATCAACTCAGGGAAAGCTCATAGAACAGACAATCTGCCCAGGACTAAAGCCTCTGAACACCAGACAGAGATAAGAAAAGCTAATCCTCCCCATTCATAGATGGCAAACTCCACAGAAGCACAGAAGCCCCAAAATCCCAAGAAAAATAAGAAGAAAGGGGTGACTTTGGACACATTCTATGGAGCCAAAATACAAAATACAGAGGAGATAGAAGATGATACAAAAGAAAATGCTCCAAAACCTTCCAAAGGAAATGGAAACTCTCCACAAACCCATGAAGAACTTGAATCAGAAATGACCAAAAAGATGGAAAACTTCTGGGAGGAAAAGTGGGAAATAATGCAAAAGAAATTCACTCATCTACAACCGGTGTGACCAAACTGAAAAGGAAAACCAGGCTTTAAAGGCCAGAATCAGGCAACTGGAAGACAACAATCATGTAAAAGAGCAAGAATTAATAAAGCAAAGCCAAAATACCAAGAAATTAGAAGAGAACATAAAATATCTCACCGACAAGGTGATAGATCTGGAAAATAGAGGGAGAAGAGATAATTTAAGAATAATTGGACTTCCAGAAAAGCCAGAAATAAACACCAAACTCAACATCGTGATACAAGACATAATCAAAGAAAATTGCCCAGAGATTCTAGAACAAGGGGGTAATACAGCCACTGACAGAGCTCATAGAACACCTTCTACACTAAACCCCCAAAAGACAACTCCCAGGAATGTAATTGCCAAATTCCAAAGCTCTCAAACAAAAGAAAAAATCCTACAGGAAGCGAGAAAAAGACAATTTAGATATAAAGGAATGCCAATCAGGGTCACACAAGACCTTGCAAGTTCTATTCTGAATGATCGTAAGGCATGGAACATGATCTTCAGAAAGGCAAGAGACTGAGTCTTCAACCAAGAATCAGCTACCCAGCAAAACTGACTATATACTTCCAAGGGAAAGTATGGGCATTCAACAAAATAGAAGATTTCCAACTTTTTGCAAAGAAAAGACCAGAGCTCTGTGGAAAGTTTGATACCGAAAAACAAAGAGCAAGGAATACTTGAAAAGGTAAATATTAAGGAAAGGGGAAAGGAGAAAAATGTTATCTTCTTCTTTTATTCAAACTCTCTTCTATAAGGACTACATTTATATCAATCTATGTATACTAACATGTGGGGAAAACATAATGTATAAATAGGGGGTAAAGAAAGACCAAATAGAATAATCTTTCTCACACAAAGATTCACATGGGAAGGGGAGGGGAAGAAAACTCCTATAAGAAGGAGAGGAAGAGAGGGTTGTTTACTTAAACCTTAATCTCAGGGAAATCAACTCTGAGAGGGAAAAACATCCAGATCCATTGGAATCTTGAATTCTATCTTACCCAACAAGGGTAGGGAGAAGGGAAAACCAAGGGGGGGAGGGGGAGACAGAAAACAAAAAGGGAGGGACTAAAAAGGGAAACATCAAGGGAGGGGACAAGGGGGACTGATTCAAAGTAAATCACTGGACTAAAAGGTAGAGCCGAAGAAGAAAAGGTTAGAATTAGGGAAGGATATCAAAATGCCAGGGAGTCCACAAATGACAATCATAACTTTGAACGTGAATAGGATGAACTCACCCATAAAACGTAGACAAATAGCAGAATGGATTAGAATCCAAAACCCTACCATATGTTGTCTTCAAGAAACACACATGAGGCGGGTTGACACCCACAAGGTCAGAATTAAAGGATGGAGTAAGACCTTCTGGGCCTCAACTGACAGAAAGAAGGCAGTAGTGGTAATCATGATATCTGATAAAGCCAAAGCAAAAATAGACCTGATCAAAAGGGACAGGGAAGGTAATTATATTTTGTTAAAAGGGACTTTAGACAATGAGGAAATATCATTAATCAACATGTATGCACCAAATAATATAGCACCCAAATTTCTAATGGAGAAACTAGGAGAATTGAAGGAAGAAATAGACAGCAAAACCATATTAGTGGGAGACTTAAACCAACCATTATCAAATTTAGATAAATCAAATCAAAAAATAAATAAGAAAGAGGTAAAAGAAGTGAATGAAATCTTAGAAAAATTAGAATTAATAGACATATGGAGAAAAATAAATAGAGATGAAAAGGAATACACCTTCTTCTCAGCACCACATGCCACATTCACAAAAATTGACCATACATTAGTTCACAGAAACATAGCACACAAATGCAGAAAAGCAGAAATAATGAATGCAGCCTTCTCAGATCACAAGGCAATAAAAATAATGATTAGTAATGGTACATGGAAAACCAAATCAAAAACTTATTGGAAATTAAACAATATGATACTCCAAAATCATTTAGTTAAAGAAGAAATCATAGAAACAATTAATAATTTCATCAAGGAAAATGACAATGGCAAGACATCCTTTCAAACCTTTTGGGATGCAGCCAAAGCAGTAATCAGAGGTAAATTCATATCCCTGAATGCTTATATTAACAAACTAGGGAGAGCAGGGATCAATCAATTGGAAATGCAAATGAAAAAACTCAAAAGCGATCAAATTAAAAACCCCCAGCAGAAAACCAAACTAGAAATCCTAAAAATTAAGGGAGAAATTAATAAAATCGAAAGTGATAGAACTATTGATTTAATAAATAAGACAAGAAGCTGGTACTTTGAAAAAACAAACAAAATAGACAAAGTACTGGTCAATCTAATTAAAAAAAGGAAGGAAGAAAAGCAAATTAACAGCATCAAGGATGAAAAGGGGGACAGCGCCTCCAATGAAGAGGAAATTAAGGCAATCATTAAAAATTACTTTGCCCAATTATATGGCAATAAATACACCAATTTAGGTGACATGGATGAATATATACAAAAATACAAACTGCCTAGACTAACAGAAGAAGAAATAGAATTCTTAAATAATCCCCTATCAGAAAATGAAATCCAATAAGCCATCAAAGAACTCCCTAAGAAAAAATCCCCAGGGCCTGTTAATCCCAATACTATACAAACTATTTGACATAATAAGCAAAGAGGGAGTTCTACCAAACTCCTTTTACGACACAAACATGGTACTGATTCCAAAACCAGGCAGGTCAAAAACAGAGAAAGAAAACTATAGGCCAATCTCCCTAATGAATATAGATGCAAAAATCTTAAATAGGATACTAGCAAAAACACTCCAGCAAGTGATCAGAAGGATCATCCACCATGATCAAGTAGGATTTATACCAGGGATGCAGGGCTGGTTCAATATTAGGAAAACCATCCACATAATTGACCACATCAACAAGCAAACCAACAAGAACCACATGATTATCTCAATAGATGCAGAAAAAGCATTTGATAAAATACAACACCCATTCCTATTAAAAACACTAGAAAGCATAGGAATAGAAGGGTCATTCCTAAAAATAATAAACAGTATATATCTAAAACCAACAGCTAATATCATCTGCAATGGGGATAAACTAGACGCATTCCCAATAAGATCAGGAGTGAAACAAGGATGCCCATTATCACCTCTACTATTTGACATTGTACTAGAAACACTAGCAGTAGCAATTAGAGAAGAAAAAGAAATTGAAGGCATCAAAATAGGCAAGGAGGAGACCAAGTTATCACTCTTTGCAGATGACATGATGATCTACTTAAAGAATCCTAGAGATTCAACCAAAAAGCTAATTGAAATAATCAACAACTTTAGCAAAGTTGCAGGATACAAAATAAACCCACATAAGTCATCAGCATTTCTATATATCTCCAACACAGCTCAGCAGCAAGAACTAGAAAGAGAAATCCCATTCAAAATCACCTTAGACAAAATAAAATACCTAGGAATCTACCTCCCAAGACAAACACAGGAACTATATGAACACAACTACAAAACACTCTCCACACAACTAAAACTAGACTTGAGCAATTGGAAAAACATTAACTGCTCATGGATAGGACGAGCCAATATAATAAAAATGACCATCCTACCCAAACTTATTTATCTATTTAGTGCCATACCCATTGAACTACCAAAATACTTCTTCACTGATTTAGAAAAAACCATAACAAAGTTCATTTGGAACAACAAAAGATCAAGGATATCCAGGGAAATAATGAAAAAAAACACATATGATGGGGGCCTTGCTGTCCCTGACCTTAAACTATATTACAAAGCAGCAGTCATCAAAACAATTTGGTACTGGCTAAGAAACAGAAAGGAAGATAAGTGGAATAGACTGGGGGAAAGCGACCTCAGCAAGACAGTATACGATAAACCCAAAGATCCCAGCTTTTGGGACAAAAATCCACTATTCAATAAAAACTGCTGGGAAAATTGGAAGACAGTGTGGGAGAGACTAGGAATAGATCAACACCTCACACCCTACACCAAGATAAATTCAAAATGGGTGAGTGACTTAAACATAAAGAAGGAAACCATAAGTAAATTGGGTAAACACAGAATAGTATACATGTCAGACCTTTGGGAGGGGAAAGACTAAAACCAAGCAAGACATAGAAAGAATCACAAAATGTAAAATAAATAATTTTGACTACATCAAATTAAAAAGCTTTTGCACAAACAAAACCAATGTAACTAAAATCAGAAGGGAAACAACAAACTGGGAAAAAATCTTCATAGAAACCTCTGACAAAGGTCTAATTACTCAAATTTATAAAGAGCTAAATCAACTGTACAAAAAATCAAGCCATCTCCAATTGATAAATGGGCAAGGGACATGGATATGCAGCTCTCAGATAAAGAAATCAAAACTATTAATAAGCACATGAAGAAGTGTTTTAAATCTCTTATAATCAGAGAGATGCAAATCAAAACAACTCTGAGGTATCACCTCACACCTAGCAGATTGGCTAACATAACAGCAAAGGAAAGTAATGAATGCTGGAGGGGATGTGGCAAAGTAGGGACATTAATTCATTGCTGGTGGAGTTGTGAACTGATCCAACCATTCTGGAGGGCAATTTGGAACTATGCCCAAAGGGCGACAAAAGAATATCTACCCTTTGACCCAGCCATAGCACTGCTGGGTCTGTACCCCAAAGAGATAATGGACAAAAAGACTTGTACAAAAATATTCATAGCTGCGCTCTTTGTGGTGGCCAAAAACTGGAAAACGGGGGGATGCCCACCAATTGGGGAATGGCTGAGCAAATTGTGGTATATGTTGGTGATGGAATACTATTGTGCTAAAAGGAATAATAAAGTGGAGGAGTTCCATGGAGACTGGAACAACCTCCAGGAAGTGATGCAGAGCGAGAGGAGCAGAACCAGGAGAACATTGTACACAGAGACTAATACACTGTGGTATAATCGAACGTAATGGACTTCTCCATTAGTGGCGGTGTAATGTCCCTGAACAATTTGCAGGGATCTAGGAGAAAAAAAAAACACCATTCATAAGCAAAGGATAAACTATGGGAGTGGAAACACCGAGAAAAAGCAACTGCCTGAATACAGTGGTTGAGGGGACATGACAGAGGATAGACTCTAAATGAACACTCTAATGCAAATATTATCAACATAGCAATGGGTTCAAAGCAAGAAAACATGTAATGCCCAGTGGATTTACGTGTAGGTTATGGGGGGGGAGGAAAAGAAAATGATCTATGTCTTTAATGAATAATGCTTGGAAATGATCAAATAAAATATTAAAAAAACTTCTACATATTTGATCTTGATCTAATACTTCCCTTTCAGAGCACCATGGCCCTCATTGTTCCTTTCAACTTTGAAATTTTCTAATCCTATTTAATAAATTTTCAATAAAGAATTGCCAGTTGATTGAGTCACTGAAATTTCAGTAATGCCAAAGAGAAATCTGTCTTGAAGAACATTTTAGCAGGAAAAGCAACAAAGAAAAGATGATTGCCAGATGGAATGAAGAGAATTCTGGGTCAGCTGCATCATTGTCTTCCTTTAAAAAAAAATAAACCTTACCTTCTCTCTTAGTATCAATTCTAAGGTAGAAAAGAATCAAAAGCTAGGCAATTGGAGTTAAGTGACTTGCCCAGGATCACACATCGAGGAAGTGTCTGAGTCAAATTCGAACCTACATCCTTCATACTCCAGGACTGGTGCTTTATCTACTATGCTACCCAGCTGCCCTTGAATCAATATCTTCTTGAGTGGAAAGAGTGTGATGTGCTATGAGATGTCCTGTTCTCTTCTTGGTTTATGAGCTGAAAGAATTCTTTAAAGGGACCTGTCAAGACCAACTTTATAGTCCTATCCATGTTAGGCAGCAGTCAATTTATTAAGACATACGTCCACAGAATTTTATGCAGAATAACATTGTGCTATGTCTATCCATAAGTGGACAAAAGTCAAGTGCATGTTTGAAATTAAGTCAACTCCAGTCTATTGTATCCATGAAAAAAAGCAGTCAAACCCATACACTGTGCTTGTAATTTCCTATAATTGGCCAATGGACATCGTTGTTCCATAATGTAAATGAGAGATCATTAATGTGGTAGTGAAGAGAGGGGGTAGGGGAGGTCTAACAGAAGACAGCTTAATGCTCTCTGAGGAAATTGGCCATCAGTACTCTGTTGTAATATGCACTAGGCTAATTTTGCAGAGGTATTGAGTGAATGATGGATAGGGATTGTTAACAGGCACCATGACAGCAATAATGAAGATAGTACCTGCCAGGAGAAGACCTTTGCTCTCACGTAGCATTTAAATAACTCTTCACCTGCCACTGTGCACTTACTTGCCAAAGGCATTGCTTTTCATTCTCACCCATGACTCTAGAGTGGAACACTTGCTCCTAAGGCCCTTTTCCTTCATTCACTGCCCTCTCCAACACCTCCCCTTCTGTTAATTTGATTTACCTAGCAAAGTGCAAGTCTAGGAAATTGAGCTACAAAGGAAATTGAACTTAAAAGCAGAGATGCAATTTCTTCCCAGTTTGAAACTTTTCATTGCTTCTAAGTGGTCAGCAGCCATCACTGTTTTAGGGCACTGCAATGTCAGGACAGACAGCCTTATTATTTAATTGATTTTCATTGTCATGCTGAGTTTATGGCTGCAGCAAGACCAGATGGGATAGAGATGACTTGCCTTAATGTTGTTGAGTCACACAGACCAGGGGAATGTGACCCAAGTAATCTCACATTGAGAATGGGGGAAGAAATATAGGGAATGTTGGGGAGGGTTCCAGCTTCAGAGACTGATTATTGGGGAGTTCAAGGATTTTCTCTAGCATTATTAGGGCGGGAGTAAAAAAAGGCATATTTTTAGAATCAATTGCTGTTTATTATTCTAAACATATGTACAAGGTTGAATATATTCAGCAACACTACCCGGAAGGTTTGTCATCACAAATCAGTTTTTAAACAGGGGTCCAATTCAATCACCAGATACTTAAGTCCCTACTATTTGACAGCTACTGTGATGTGAAGTAAAGATAGATAACATAGAGGCCCTGCTTCCAAGGAGCCTTAAATTTAATGAAGGAGATGTGTACAAGCAACTGGGTGACTTTGGTCAAAATGATTAACCTTCCTGAGACTCATTTACCTCAAATTTAAAATGAGGGATTAGACTAGATGATCTCTAAGATTCCTTCAAGTATTATATCCTTGGTTTTAGGATCCTAGGACCCTAAGTGCTAGAATCCTATGATAAATGCAAAAGGGAACTCTACACATAGTACCATGAGAAATTTGAAGAAGGAACTCATTTTCCTCCCATACATGGGTGTGGGAGCATCAGGACAGGTATCATGAGTTGTTCTTTGAGAAAAGCCATGACTTTTAACTAAAAAAGATATTGAAGGAGAGGGAAGGACAGGGTATAGACAATTGTCTAGCTGCTTAAGCATAAAGAACATGAAGGAGAAGAAGCTGAAAAGGTATTTATGGGGCAGACTATGAAAGATCTTGAAAGCCAAGATCAGGCGTTTATATTTTATTCAGTAAGCCATGGAAATCATTGGAGTGTTGATGTTGGGTTTTTTTTTAAATTTTGTTGTTGTTGTGTCTGGTGACAGATGAATTCAAGAGAGAAGATACTAGAGAGAGGGGGGTTAGTTAATAGATTATTGGTATAGTTCAAGCAGCCAATAATTCCATTCTTCTAGCTTCAACATAGGCAGGCATTAATTAGAATCAGTCATCAACTATAAAAAATAGGAGGTTTTTCCTAGTACTTTGCATGCTGATAGTTACTCCTAGAAGAGTGTTGACTGAAAATGGGTCATTATAGGATTTAAGTTCACCCCATCCCTGCCTCATGTTGTGAATTCTATATGCCCTGCCTTGTTAGGACAGCTGACACTATTTCAGGGCAGGAATGTCATACTCTGTATACCCAGAAAGGTGGAATTGCCTTGGGGGAACTGGTGCCTTATTCTTAGTTAGCTTTAGCTGAGCTAACAATAGGCTAGACCTGAGAAAAGAGTAAGTTCCAGAGCAAGCCTGTTTCTAAAGTTCCATCTGAGACACATTGTTCTGAGAACTTATTGTGATTCAGTAGAACTGAGTTTGGAATCAAGGCTCAAGATTCAAAATCCAGCTAGTCCATTTATTACCTGTGTGTGACCTTGTGCCCCTTTCAAGGGTGAAAGAGGACTGAGCCCCTTTTACAAGTATCTTTTCATTTAGTAAGCAATGGGAGCTACTGAAGTTTGTATGGATGCCTCAGTTTTCTGAATGGTAAAATGAAAGGTTGTATTATATGCTTTTTTTTAAAGTCCTTCCACCTCTAAGTCAATGATTTTACCATCTCATTAATGCACCTGCTTAAGGGAGAAAATGCATGGGAGGAAGGGTAGATGGGAATGACACTAGGTATTATCACAAACCAGCCAGTCATCTCTCTAAGAGATTTATCATTAGGTCTACAATGAGTTTCTTCTCAGATCCAGCATTAGAATAATCATTAAAATTCCAAAAGCCTTATTTATTTGGTTAATTATGCCATCTACCCATTTATTCTTTATTTATGGCCCTAGATTTTTGCAGAGACATTTTGAACATTCCTTGTATTTTTTAACCCTTATCTTCCGTCTTAGAATTAATACTAAGCATTGGGTCCAAGGCAGAAGGGTAGTAAGGGTTGGCAATTGGGATGAAGTGACTTGCCTAGGGTCACAAAGCAAGTAAGTCTCTGAAACCAGATCATTCTTTGTATTCCAAATTGTTCCCAGTGATAAGGAACAAGGATACCATGGGTAGACAAAATTTACAGGCAACACCGTACCCACTCTTCATTTTAGACAGTCTGCCACCTTCTCTCCAACCCACTTCTTGCTTTTGCTGGTAACAAAAAGGCCTGGTTTTCATTTCCTATTCTTTTCCTTCTCTACCTCCTTTCAGGTTCAGGTGCAAATAAATAGTGGAATGCTCAAGGGCAGCAACAGGGAGGAGAAAGGTGAAGCAAGAATATGATTAATTTACAGAGCGTTGACAGTAAATGGAATAAGGCATCTTTATAAAGGGTTTTAAGATTCTAGAATCTCCACTGTAAAGTGCAATGTATTTAGTATTAGGCAGTTAAGTTTTTATTATCTATGTATGAATTATCTGATTTGTAGATCATCCGTGGCAATTAG
This sequence comes from Monodelphis domestica, assembly GCF_027887165.1. Classification (NCBI taxonomy): domain Eukaryota; kingdom Metazoa; phylum Chordata; class Mammalia; order Didelphimorphia; family Didelphidae; genus Monodelphis; species Monodelphis domestica. Next base: position 591,011,292 of record NC_077227.1, on the reverse strand, counting down.
GGGAAAATATCCCCCACTAGCTTTCCCCTCTGCTTCAGGGCCATCTTCCCCAACATGTGTTGGGCTTGGGATATAAAAGTAATTCTCATATAAAATACTCTTAAATGTAGTCATCAATAATTAGCAAGGGAAAATAGTGAATAAAATAATATGCTATAATGCATATTAGTGAACATTTATATAGCACCTACTATGTCCCAGGTACTGGTAAGTGCTCTCGATATATATTATCTCATTTGATCTTCACAACACCCTTGGGAAGTAGGTAGTATTACTGTCCCCACTTTATAAGTGAGGAATCCCAGGTAAATAGAGGTTACGTAATTTGCCTAGGATCACACAGGTAGTGTCTGAAGTTAGATTTGAACTCAGTTCTTCCTGACTCGAAACCTGGAACTCTATCTACTGTGGAACACCTAAATGCAACTGATTTAAAAACCAATGGGTTTTTAATGAAGGATTATCCATGTTAATGCTTCCCCTTCCTAGATACAAGGTTGAAATATGGAGATATAATGTTGCAATGGAAATATTGTAGGATTTAGAATCATATTACATGGGTTCAGATCTTGCCTCTAATATTTACTAACTATTTGGCCTTGGACAAGTACTTTTGCCTCCCTTGGTCTCAGATTCCTTGACTATAAAATGAGAGGGTTGGACTAGATGATCTCAATGACCCTTTTTAGTACTAGATCTAGGGTCCTATCCTATTCTTAAAGGGATCCTATTTATTGTGCAGTTCTACAGATAGCTAACAATCAAGAATTCCTAAAGTAGGCTGAGAGGGGAGATGTCCCTGAGCCATGTTCTGCTCTTTCTCCAAGAGCTTCTTTTGGTTGAGTTCCCATCCCAGAAGAGATTAGGGATCTAGAATCTTTGTAGCCCCCACTTATGGCTTTCCTAATTTCTAGAGTGGGAGTATCTTAAGCTATATAAAACAAATAATGGATTTTCCCAGGATCCCTCAAGAATTTGCATCCCTCATTGTCATTTCTGAATTAACTTTACTTTCATCTAAAGGGATGTGTATATGTATTGGGGGTGGAGGTAAGTGAAGGCACTCAATATATTAAATATATACTATTCATTCTTTTGTGCCATCCCTACTTTGATTATTTTCAGTTTATCCTATATATTGTTTGCTCATGCCTAGTTTTTGTAGATTGTCTTTCCTACTAGACTATGTGTTCCCTGAGAGCAGGGACTATCACTTGCCTTTCTTTATCTACAGCACTTAATACAGTGCCTGGCACATAGTAGGTAATTAATAAAATTTTTATTGACCAGCTAATAACAAATGATTGGCTCTAAAGCCAGTGAATTTTATGTTTCTATCATTTCCTAGTTAGCTGCTTAAAATCATGGAAGGAAAGAAGTTGGTTCTTCTCATTTTCTCCCCTACAGAAAAGAAACTTCTTTCTCTTCTTTTGGGAGAGGATTGTGAGTTTGTGAGACACTTCTCATGGGTAATAGGGGCCTATGCTAGTTACAGAAATGAATGGCCTACCTAGCAGATAATTTCTCTTTTAAAATTTAACTGACAAGCATTCATTAAGCATTTGCTATAATCCAGTCTCTGATACTTTCTGTGTTACTTTGGGCAAGTCACTTCACCCTATTTGCCTCAGTGGCTTCATCTGTAAAATGAGCTGGAGAAGGAAATGGCAAACTACTCCAATATCTTTGCTAAGAAAACCCCAATGGGGATCCATTGTCAGATGCAACTAAAAAAGACCTAAACAAAAGCAGAAACAAAAATATACCTGACAGTATATTAGACTCTATGGATTTAGAAACAAAGAAGCAATAATACTTCCTTGTCTTTAAGGAGTTTATGTTCCTTCAGGGGATATAATATGTATACAAATAAATATATACAAATACATATATATAAAATATAATTATATTTTAAATATAATTTCAATTATGTTTTTAAATTAATTGCATAAATTAAAATTTATATTTCAATATATAAAATATAAGGTATGTATATGCTATAAGATATTAAAAACAATATTATGTATTACAAATTATTATGCACACACATTATACACACACACACACACTGAATAGAGGGTAAATTTGGGGAGGAAGCACTGGGGTAAGAATAAAGAAAACTGGAGTTCTGGAGGTAGAGCCAAGATGGCAGAGTAATCCAAAGCAGCTCTGTGCCACCATGAGAATCCTCTCTAACCAAAATTATAGAGAGGGAAGAATAAGGATTATGATGGGCAATGCTTAAACTTTAGTCTTATTGTAACTGGCTCAGAGAGAGTAAAGCAAATATACTTAGTGGGGTATAGAATTCTATCTTACCCCATAAAGAAGTAGAAGGGGAATAAGACAAGGGAATATGGAGATAATTGGAGAGAGGAGGAAGTGGGGGGGTGACAAAAAGCAAAACAATGATGAGGAGGAACAGAGAGCAAGGGAATAGAATAGGATTTAAAGAGGATAATGATAGGGAGCATAATGCTGAATGTGAATGGGATGAACTCACCCATAAAATAGAAATGGAGAGTAGAGTGGATTAACAAAAAAAAAAAATCCTACTATATGTTGTTTAGAAGAATACATTTGAGGAATAGTGACACACACAGGTTCAAGGTAAAAGGCTGGAGCAGAATTTATTATGCATAATATAAAGTAAAAAAAGCAGGAGTAGCAATCATGATACCAGAAAAAGCTAAAGTAGAAATTTATTTGATTAAAAGAGATAAGGAAGGAAATTGCATTTTGCTAATGGGTACTATAAACAATGAAGAAATATCATTACTAAACATTTATGCATCAAATGGTATAGCATCTAGATTTCTAAAGGAAAAATTAAAGGAGCTCAAGGAGGAAATAGATAGTAAGACCATACTAGTGAAGGATCTCAAATTTCCCCTTTCAGAACTAGATAAATCGACCAAAAAATAAATAAGAACAAAGTAAGGGAAGTGAATGAAATGCTAGAAAAATTAGAGTTAATTTAAACCCACATAAATCATCAGCATTTCTATATATTTCCAACAAAACTCAGTAGCAGAAGTTAGAAAGAGAAACTCCAAATAAAATCACTCTGGACAATATGAAATATTTAGGAATCTATCTACCAAGACAAACATAGGAATTATATGAACACAACTACAAAACACTTTTCACACAATTAAAACTAGATCTGAATAATTGGAAAAACATTAATTGCTCATGAGTAGAACAAGCTAACACAATAAAAATGATAATCCTACACAAAATAATCTACTTATTCAGTGCCATAGCTATCAAACTACCAAAAAAACTTTTTATAGAATTAGAAAAACTTATAACAAAGTTCATCTGGAAGAACAAAAGACCAAGAATATCAAGGGAAATAATGAAAAAAATGTGAAGGATAGGGGTCTAGCATGACCACATTTTAAACTGTACCATAAAGCAGTGATCATCAAAAAAAAATATGGTACTGACTAAGAGACAGAAGGATGGATCAGTGGGATAGACTAGGGGTAAATGCCCTCAGCAAGCTAGTGTTCAATAAACCCAAGATCCCAGCTTTGGGGTCAAGAACTCACTATTTGGCACAATCAAATTTAATAGACTTTTCTACTAGCAGTAATGCAATGACCCAGGACAACCCAAAGGAACTTATGAGAAAGAACACTATCCACATCTAGAGAAAGAACTATGGGAGCAGAAATACAGAAGAAAAACATATGATTGACCACATGATTTGATGGGGATGTGATTGGGGTTTTGGCATTAAAAGAACACTCCACTGCAAATATGAATAATATGCAAATAGATTTTGAACAATGATAACCCAGTGGAATTGCTTATCAACTCTGGGAGGAGGGAAGGAATAGATGTGGGGAAAAAATCATGAATCATGGAATCAAGGAAAAATATTCTAAATTAAAAAAAAAAAAAGAATAAAGAAAACTGGGGGCAGCTAGATGACTCAGTGGATTGAGAGCCAGACCCAGAGACAGGAAGGTCCTGGGTTCAACTCTGACCTAGGATACTTCCTAGCTGTGTAACCCTGGGCAAGTCACTTAACCTTCATTGCCTAGCCCTTACCATTCTTCTGCCTTAGAACCAATACACAGTATTGATTCTAAGACAGAAGATAAGGGTTTTTAAAAAAAAGGAATGCAATCTAAAGCAATGAAAATAAGTTAGAGACAGTTTGGTTGTAATTTCCTATTTAATACTCCAGGCAATGAGGAGCCACTGGAGTTTATTGGGCATGGAATGACATGGATAAACTTGGGTTATTGAAATATTACTTAAGTAACCTTGAAGAGGATGAATTGGAGAGAAGATCAGTGAAACAAGGAACCAACTGGGAGGGGTGAGGGGTGATGAACTAGGATGGTGACCACATATTTGGAAAGAATCTGGGAGAGAAATTCTAGAAATTGCATATAGATGACCTAAGAATGAGTTACCTGGGTTGGATGAGGAAGGGTGAAAAGCTGAAGAAGGAATTTCAGAATTCCTGATAATAGAAAGAGAACATCTGTGGATAATAGTGAGATCAAAGGGAGGACTGACCCATAGGTAGCTGTGAAAGAATGAAGGCAGACTGCATAAGAGTTGAGGACATTTAAGAGTTCTACCTGTAAGGTGCTTCAGTTAACATCATTGTTTCTGACTTCAAAAGGTTGGGGAGCTGGAACGCAGAGTCTATAATCCCTCCTCCACTTTTCTGGATCTCACACTCTCCCCCATACCTGCCATCCTCTCCTCCCACAGTTACCTCCTTATCAGCATTCTGAGGAAGGTAAATAGATCTCCTTGTAATTCTGTCTCTCAAGATTTTAAACCTTTCTTTCTGAATGGCATTTGGGATGATAACAATATGTAAGTTTGACAGAAACTGTTTTCCAAGACTTAACAGCCTCCATAGCCCCACTGATCAGACCAACAATGGCTTTCCTGATCATTATTAAATTCCCAGTGATTAGGAAACCGGTTGATGTTATTGATTTAAGCTCTTCAAACTAAGCTAAGCTTAAGGGTCCTTTCACAAGGCACAAAAAGGGCATTTGATATTGTGCTTTACCCTTCCAATTAAAGTATTATTCACAGCCCAAGGAGTGGATAGCTAGTCATTAGGCATCAGCTCTAAGAGGGAAGAGGCTGAGCAAAGGAGGAAGCTATTTGTCAGGTAAATATAGGGCAGGGATTTTAGGCCATATACAGAATGGCAGAAAGAAGGGATAGGATGTGGGGCTGAGGGTGGGGTGGGGGCGGTAATCTCTGTCTCTATCTCACAGAGTTTCTATAAGCAAAATATTTTACAAATTTTAAAGGGCCATATTGGCATTAACTATCATCATGAGAGAAGCGGCAGGTATAATGGGACTTGTGTTGGACTTGGTGTCAAGTGAGACCTTATACTGAGCATTGCCTCTGGTACTAGGCAAGGCACATCACTCTGAACCTCAATTTCTTCATCTGTAAAATGGGAATTGTGCTAATGCCTATAGGGTCTAATACTACAATGAATATAAAGTCAATCAATCAATAGATAAACATTTTAAGTCGCTATGTGCCAGACACTGTGTATAAGCACTGTATACATTTCAGTTAATATTCTAAGTAAGATTTTCCTTTTCCCTTCTCTTAAAGGGGTGCACCAGGACCTAAGACGTTTGAGCTTAAGGCAGGAGTACCTTACAGGATCTCTCTTTTTTCATTTGGATTTCTGAGAAAACAGTGAATAAAGGATGTGTCCAGAAGATGGAAAATTCTTAGGGAGGGCTGGCAATGCTGATGGAACCTCCTGAAAATCACTTTTCAAAGAACTATGGGAGTAGAAATGCAAAAGCAAAACACAAGCCATCACTCATCACATGTATGTATGGGTATGTGATTTGGGGAAAAATGAATAATATGGAAGTGGGTGTCAAGAGATAACATTTGTACAACCCAGTGGAATTGCTTATTGGCTCTGGGAGGGGGCAGGGAAGAGGGGAGGGAAAGCAAATGAATCATGTAAACATGGAAAAATATTTTAAAATAAAAAAATTTTAAAGAAAAAAGAAAATTGCTTTTCAAAAGAGAAGAAATAAAAAATATATGTATAATGTATATATGTTTATATATTATATTTATGTATATGTGTATCATATATATGCATTTTATATGTGTGTATTATATAAATTATATTATATGTGATATAAATATAATATAATTGTATTTCCTATATAACTATTGTTCTATGATATAATTATATTAAATATTAAACATGATACATACATATATTATCCCTCTGAACAAGGGAAATTGGCATTTCTATTGTGTTCCTGTGGCAGTCTCATTACTAGAGTATTGGAATGGGGGAGACCTCAGTTCAATTCTGACTTCAGGCACTTACTAGCTGTAGGACTCTGGACAAGTCTCTTTACTTCTCTCAGTCTTGGATTCCTCATCTATAAAATGAGGACGATAATAATTGCCTGTTTTTAAAGGGCTATTGTGAGGGTCAAATGAGACAAATCAGGCGAAGCATTTGTCAGACCTTAAAGGCACTATAAATGCTAGTTCTTCTTAGTTCCCTCCAGGCACTGGGCAATTCCAAATCTATGTAATAATATTTCAGTTAATACAGCAATTCTTGTCCTCCTCAGCTTGTCCTAAATCTGTTTTCTGCCATGAGAGCCAAGGCTACTAAAGGTGCAGCATAGATCCTCCTGGGTAATTTTGCATTTCTGCAGTGGGAAAAACCTCTTAACCAGCCTTTGGTCCAAGAGATAGGGCTAGACATTGGAGGAAGAGAACACCAGAGATATTCATTCAGCACATCATCATCGCCTAACACATATGGTAGGTGGCATGGAGGGAAACAAAAGACTAGGAAAGTCTTTTACTTCAAGATACCATTGGAAAAAAAAAGAGGACATAGACAGTTGATGCATTTGGGAGCCAAAAGACCTGAGTTCAAATTCCACCTCTGCTCCCTAATCATTATGGATACGAACTGAAATTTGTCACTTCATAGAACTCTCTGAGACTTCATTTATTCATCTCTAAAATGCGGGTTTGGGATTATATATTTGCTAAAGTTTCTTCCAGATGTAAATATGTAAAGGATGATCCTATAAAATAATAATTCAAAGAAATATGTGATTAAGTACTAAATGTGTAATACAGCTAGGGTGCACAATGGACAGAGCTCCAGGTCTGGATTCAACAAGATTTGAGTTTAGATTCAGTTTCTGAATCATGAATTCTATCTGTGAAACTGGGCAAGTCACTTAAACTGTTTGCCTCAGTTTCCCCATGTAATCATGAGAGTAAAATATTAAATGTAACATTAATTTTAAAAAGACTATAGTTGCTGTCTATTAACTCTCAAGTCATATGTCTGGTAGGAGCTCTTAACAATTAAGTTTTCATCAAAATAGAGACAAATAAAGTAAAAAAAGGAAATGTAGGAAGGAGACAGAAAATATCACCTAACTAAAATACCCTAAGCTGAATCAGGAAGCCAAAATCCAAAATCAAAACCTGCCAAGCAGCTAAAATCTGAAAAAAAAAAAAAACCAAGCTCCCACTCCCCTGTTCCACAGAAACACCAACCTGGAGAGAGTGCTCAGCCTCTGCCTCTTACACCACACCTTCTTTCTGTCCCTCTCTGTCAGGCAAAAATGGGAGGGGATGTGGGGTCCGAGGAGACTGGGGAGGATGAGGCTGGGGAGTGGATTCTATCTATACATCCATCTGTATAATGGGAGGAAATTGTGAGGGAGATATGAGATAATAATGAGAAGCACTTAGCACAGTGGTAGGCACATAGTAAATGCTTTGTAAAGGTTAGCTAGTAGTAGTAGTAGTAGTAGTAGTAGTAGTAGTAGTAGTAGTAGTAGTAGTAGTAGTAGTAGTAGTAGTAGTAGCAGTGGTAGTGATGGTAGTAGTAGCAGAAGTAGAAATAGTCGTGGTGGTGAGAGTAATAAGGGCCATTTACATAGCGCTTCCTGAGTGCCAGGCACAGTGCTAAGAGCCTTGCAATGATTACCTTATTTTAGCCTCACAAAGCCCGGGAGGTAGTGTTAGTGTTCCGTGATCCAGAGAATGAAGTCTATGGTAGTACCAGAAAGGAGGGAGGGAGGGACGGGGATTCTCCCAGCTTTGAGCAGTAGGTAAGCTGTGAGAGGAGGACAAAGGTACAAAATAAAGCATTAACATGATGGGGAGGGGGGGGAGCGTAAGCACGTGGGGAATGAACACATCAGCTTGTTTGAGGCAAAGGGTTCAAGCTGAGGATTGATAGGAGATAAGGTTGGAAAAGTACGTCCAGGCCAGATTAGAAATGAGGCCATGCATGATTAATGGATCTGTGTCAACCAGGAGGGAAGAGTTAGTGGAGTGCCAGAGGGCTTTGTCCTTGGGCTTGTTCTGTTTAACATTTTTATCAATGGCTTCGATAAAACAACAGATAGCATATTTTTTGAATTTGTGGATGACAGCCATGCTGAGAAGAATAACTAACACATTAGACAAGAGAATGAGGAACCAGAAAGGGCTCAACAGGCAAGAGCTTTCCGGCAAAGTGCTGCAGCTGGGCTGAAAACACTAAATATACAGGTACAAGGAGACGTGACTAGAGCCATGTTCATGTGAGAAAGATCTGAGGGTTTGAGTGGGCAGCCAAACCAACTGGGATCCACCATGTGACTTTGCAGTAGAGGAAAAACAAGCAAACAAACAAAACAACACTAAATCCTAGCTTTTAATGAATAGAAGCAGAAGGACCAGAACAAGGGGGAAGGTGAGTCCCACATCCTTTGCCCTAGTCATACCGTGACTATAGAGGCCACTACCTAGATGGCTCATGTCAAAAGGCAAAGAGTTTGGGGATGGATTGAATTGATTGTCTTGGGCCAGTGTCAGTAGGCTGATTGTGGGCTGAAAAGGCTAACAGACACTCTGACCAGGGCAGAGCCTGGTCTGAGTTCACACACAGACCACTCAGTAAAGGGGGAAAGTAGGTTTAATTAAAGAGAATAGGTAAAAAGGGCATGGGATCAACCTAAAGCTAAATTTCTAACTAATGCCCCAAAGATCTAATATCTCCACAAGGAGAGTCTTCATAGAGTGGGTTTTCTTCTCTAATCCTCTCCTAACTTCCTAAAAAATCCCAAGTCCCTGTTCTTGGCTAAGCTACAACTCACCCCCACCCCCCCTTAGATGGTATAAGGAAATGGTCTGTGGAAGCTCAGGGAAGAGCCTAGATCTGGTCTCACAATCACTGCAGACAGTTGATCGGGATCACCAGGTTCTGCTTCAATAGCACACCAAACAGCAAGCAGGACAGGAACAAGGATAGGATCAGCCACTAAGAAAAAGCAGCCACATCTCCAGATATTTCCAGAGAGAGACCGGTCTAACCCTTCCTTCAAAGTTCCCAAATCTTTTCTGCTGGTCTCATGCCACCCCCCTTTGTAAACTAACAAACTTTCCTCCTTAATTTCACTTTTCCTTATAACACTTAGTAGGTATAGCAATAGACTTGGAATTAGAAAGACCTAAATTCTAATCCAATCCCAGATATTTATACACTGTGTAACAGTGGGCAAGTCACTTAACTTCTATCTGCCTCATTTTCCTTGTCTGTAAGATGGGGATAATAATAGCACCTACCTCTCAAAGTAGTTATTAGGATCAAATGAGATAATATTTGTAAAGTGTTTTGTAAATTGTAAAGTGCAACATAAATACTAACAAATGGTATTCTTATCATTTCTATTCTGGGTATTGTATTTTAATAAAATCATTGATAAACTGGAGCCCACTCAGAGAAATATAATCAGACAGTGAGGGGACTCGGGGTCTTAGCTAATCAAAATCTAATTGGAGGAACTGAGAATGTTTACTGGGAAGAGAAGGCTAATGATAGGATAATAATAGCTAGCATTTATCTAGCACCTCCTAGTGCCAGGTATATTGTTAAGTGCTTTATAAACATCATCTCTTTTGATCCCCACAACTATATTACCAGGGGCTATTATTACTCCTTTTTTAGAGTTGAGGAAACTCAGGAAAAGTGAGTGGTATTGTGGATAAAATGCTGAGCTTAGAATCAGGAAGATCAAAGCTTAAATCCAGTTTCAGTTACCAGCTGTGTGAAACTGAGAAAGTCATTTAATCACTATTTGCCTTAGTTTTCTCAACTGTAAAATGGAGATAACAACTACTACCTTCCAAGCTTGTTGTGACCTCCAAACGAGATAATATTTGTTAAAAGCACTTGATACAGTGCCCGGCACATAATAATATATACTTATCCCCAACTTCCTCCCTTTTTTCTCCAAAAAGAGGTTAAGTGAGTTGTCTATCAACATACAACTACTAAGTATCATAGGCTAGACTTGAACTCAGATCATCCTGACTCCTGACCCTATACTATCTACCAAGCCATCCAGCCACTTAGGTGGACAAGATAGCTTTAACCAAGGACGTAAAGGACTGTAATATAAAAGAGAGAGCTAGCATGTCCTGCTTGGTCCCTATATACAATGAATGAAGATTGAAGGGAGACAAATGTCAGTTTAATAAGAAAAACAAAAACTTCCTAATTAACAGAGCTGTTAAATCAAATAATTTTCATGTACTACTTTGGGACTTAGGGGGCAGCTAAATGATTGTAAGGGGGAAATGGGGTTAATTTTAAAAGGATTGGACTTGATTATTTAAGAGTATGGTCACTAGGAATTTAATTCCAAAGAGATTTTATTTACAATTTATTTACAAAATTTAGAAAGAGTGAAGTAAGAAATCAGAGAGAGGATAAAGTAAGATATCTAGCCTAAACACTAAGTAATTTACTCCCAGCCACTGGGCAGGGAGAGTTAGTTCTTAATCAGAGGGGCCTCAGCCCTTATAGCTAAGGCCCTGGGGATGCAGGGAATCTCTCCCAAGAGGATAGGTCTCTCCTGAGGTTAGTCTCTTCTGAATATCCAGCAGTTAAGAGTCAGCTTTTCACTCACCACATGTCAGTCTAAAGGAACAGGGTGCCAGGTCCAGTCAGCAGATCCTTCTGCCCCTCTTCACCAACCTCAACTCAAAAGCATGAAGAATTGAACTGAATTCCTTCAGGAAGTTCTCACTCCCTTTTAAAGACATTTTCTCTTGTGTCACTTCCTGTGTCTTCCCCTAATTTTACATCTACCAATCATAGTTGACACTCTGCTCTAGGACTTCCCAGAAGGCAGTCAGTTGATTCTGATTTGTCACCCACTATCACACATGTGGGTCACAGACCTCCCCGCCAAGTGTTAATGGGGTAATTACACCTTTGGTGATTAAATCTAAAATGGGCAGGTCTTGATATTTAACTTTTTAAGTAGGGTGTTTATACTTTTGGAGATTGAAATCTAAAAATAGGCTTGGGTTACAACTTAAATCTTCACAATCAGGAGAGAGTTCATTTCATTTTCACAATCAGGGGAGAATTAAATTTAATCTTAACATGATGAAGTAGCTAGAGTGTTGGGCCTAGGATCAAAAAGATTCCTCTTCCTGAGTTCAAATCTAAACTGAGACATTTACTAGCTGTGTGACCCTGGGCAGGTCACTTAACTTTTTGCCTCAATTTCCTCATCTGTAAAATGACCCAAAGAAGGAATGGCAAACCACTCCAGGATCTTTGTCTAGAAAAACCCAAATGAAATCAGCAAAGAGTTAGACACAACTGAAAAATGCATGAACTAAACTTTGGGATTTAATAAAATTCCCATCACAGGAGAGGATTAAGATTGGTTGATTCCATTCCCTTCTAGCTCTGAGATTCTGTGTCAAATTATTAAAGAACATAAATAATCCCAGAAAGGAACATAGGACTTAGAGGTTTAGGTCCTGGGTTTGAATCTCTCCACCAATACTTACTACTTGTGAACCTAGGCAAGTCACAGCCTTCTAGAGGGATATTATTTCCTTATCTATAAAATGAGGAGGTTAGACTACATGGCTTCTGGAGTCCCTTATAACTCCATATCTTTGATTATATGACCATCAATAGGTACACTCCTCCAGATATTCCTGAAATAGAAATCCATATGTCTGTGGCCCCAGCTTATTCCAAAGAAATGTATGGGGACTTCCGGTTAAGATGGCGGCTTAGAGAAAGCTGAAGTTCAGATCTCCGGAAAACCCTTCCCGACCGATCTCAAACTAGAAGCTCCTAAGGCGCCGAAATTCAAAACGATCAACAGCACAGACCCTGGGAACCCTCCTCCTGGACCTGGACCCGGTTCAAAAGGTACGGCTCCCCTTAAAAGCCAGAACCCGAGATCCCTCGGACCTCAGGGGTAGGAGCGCAGAGTCCAAGGCTCCCGGAAGCGGCAGCCGCGCCAGGCTCAGAGAGCAGGGTCTGAGGAACAACAACCCTCAGGGTCTTCTACCCAAGTCCCAGTCCGGGTGAAAGTTACTGCCTGGGGCTTCCGCTGCAGAGAGCCGGTCGGTCCAGGTGAAAGTTACTGCCTGGGGCCTCCGCTGCAAAAAGCTGGTCGGTCCGGGTGAAAGTTACTGCCTGGGGCCTCCGCTGCAGAGAGCTGGTCAAAACAACAGCAACCCTCAGGGCGGGCAAGACAGCCTCACGGGCTGGATCCTGCTATCCAAGTCTCAGTGAAAGTCTGTGCTCTCGGAGCTTGGGGAAGCGGCAGCCCATCCCCCCGCAGGCCGATGAAACAGCCTCACGGCCAGGGATTCTGAAGGCAACTTCCGGAAATCGAGCCAGGGGGAGAGTGTGGCCTCGTGGTCCGACCCTTCCATTCCAGTTCCAGTGAGGCATATTCAGTTTAACCCAGGGAACGCTCATAGAACCAACATCTGCCCAGGACTAAAGCCTCTGATCACCAGACAAAGACAAGAAAAGCCAATCCTCCACGTTCAGAGATGACAAACTCCACAGAAGCACAGAAGCCCCAAAATACCAAGAAAAATAAGAAGAAAGGGGCGACTCTGGACACATTCTATGGAGCCAAAATACAAAATACAGAGCAGATAGAAGAAGATATACAAGAAAATTCTCCAAAATCTTCCAAAGGAAATAGAAACTCTCCACAAACACATTAAGAATTTGAATCAGAAAGGACCAAAAAGATGGAAGCCCTCTGGGAGGAAAAGTGGGAAATGATGCAAAAGAAATTCACGCATCTACAAAACCAGTTTGACCAAACTGTAAAAGAAAACCAGGCTTTAAAGCAAGAACTAATAAAGCAAAGCCAAAACACCAAGAAATTAGAAGAGAACATAAAATATCTCACCGACAAGGTGATAGATCTGGAAAACAGGGGGAGAAGAGAAAATTTAAGAATAATTGGACTCCCAGAAAAGCCAGAAATAAACACCAAACTGGACATGGTGATACAAGATATAATCAAAGAAAATTGCCCAGAGATTCTAGAACAAGGGGGCAATACATCCACTGACAGAGCTCACAGAACACCTTCTACACTAAACCCCCAAAAGACAACTCCCAGGAATGTAATTGCCAAATTCCAAAGCTCTCAAACAAAAGAAAAAATCCTACAGGAAGCGAGAAAAAGACAATTTAGATATAAAGGAATGCCAATCAGGGTCACACAAGACCTTGCAAGTTCTACGCTGAATGATCGTAAGGCATGGAACATGATCTTCAGAAAGGCAAGAGAGCTGGGTCTCCAACCAAGAATCAGCTACCCAGCAAAACTGACTATATACTTCCAAGGGAAAGTATGGGCATTCAACAAAATAGAAGACTTCCAACTTTTTGCAAAGAAAAGACCAGAGCTCTGTGGAAAGTTTGATACCGAAAAACAAAGAGCAAGGAATACCTGAAAAGGTAAATACTAAAGAAAGGGGAAAAATGTTATCTTCTTTTACTCAAACTCTCTTCTATAAGGACTACATTTATATCAACCTATGTATACTAATATGTGGGGAAAATGTAATGTATAAATAGGGGGTAAAGAAAGACCAAATAGAATAATGGTTCTCACACAAAGATTCACAGGGGAAGGGGAGGGGAAGAAAACTCCTATAAGAAGGAGAGGAAGAGGGGGGGTGTTTACTTAAACCTCAATCTCAGGGAAATCAACTCTGAGAGGGAAAAACATCCAGATCCATTGGGATCTTGAATTCTATCTTACCCAACAAGGGTAAGGAGAAGGGAAAACCAAGGGGGGGAGGGGGAGAGGGAGAACAAAAAGGGAGGGAAAGAGAGGGGGGAGGGGGAGGGAACAAAAAGGGAGGGACTAAAAAGGGAAACATCAAGGGAGGGGACAAGGGGGACTGATTCAAAGTAAATCACTGGACTAAAAGGTAGAGCCGAAGAAGAAAAGGTTAGAATTAGGGAAGGCAATCAAAATGCCAGGGAGTCCACAAATGACAATCATAACTTTGAACGTGAATGGGATGAACTCACCCATAAAACGTAGACGAATAGCTGAATGGATTAGAATCCAAAACCCTACCATATGTTGTCTTCAAGAAACACACATGAGGCGGGTTGACACCCACAAGGTCAGAATTAAAGGATGGAGTAAGACCTTCTGGGCCTCAACTGATAGAAAGAAGGCAGGAGTGGTAATCATGATATCTGATAAAGCCAATGCAAAAATAGACCTGATCAAAAGGGATAGGGAAGGTAATTATATTTTGTTAAAAGGGACTCTAGACAATGAGGAAATATCATTAATCAACATGTATGCACCAAATAATATAGCACCCAAATTTCTAATGGAGAAACTAGGAGAATTGAAGGAAGAAATAGACAATAAAACCATACTAGTGGGAGACTTAAACCAACCATTATCAAATTTAGATAAATCAAATCAAAAAATAAATAAGAAAGAGGTAAAAGAAGTGAATGAAATCTTAGAAAAATTAGAATTAATAGACATATGGAGAAAAATAAATAGGGATAAAAAGGAATACACCTTCTTCTCAGCACCACATGGCACATTCACAAAAATTGACCATACATTAGGTCACAGAAACATAGCACACAAATGCAAAAAAGCAGAAATAATGAATGCAGCCTTCTCAGATCACAAGGCAATAAAAATAATGATTAGTAATGGTACATGGAAAACCAAATCTAAAACCAATTGGAAATTAAACAATATGATACTCCAAAACCGTTTAGCTAAAGAAGAAATCATAGAAACAATTAATAATTTCATCAAGGAAAATGACAATGGCGAAACATCCTTTCAAACCTTTTGGGATGCAGCCAAAGCGGTAATCAGAGGCAAATTCATATCCCTGAAAGCTCATATTAACAAACAAGGGAGAGCAGAGATCAATCAATTGGAAATGCAATTGAAAAAACTCGAAAGCGATCAAATTAAAAACCCCCAGCAGAAAACCAAATTAGAAATCCTAAAAATTAAGGGAGAAATTAATAAAATCGAAAGTGATAGAACTATTGATTTAATAAATAAGACAAGAAGCTGGTACTTTGAAAAAACAAACAAAATAGACAAAGTACTGGTCAATCTAATTAAAAAAAGGAAGGAAGAAAAGCAAATTCACAGCATTAAAGATGAAAAGGGGGACAGCACCTCCAATGAGGAGGAAATTAAGGCAATCATTAGAAATTACTTTGCCCAATTATATGGCAATAAATACACCAATTTAGGAGAAATGGATGAATATATACAAAAATACAAACTGCCTAGACTAACAGAAGAGGAAATAGAATTCTTAAATAATCCCATATCAGAAATTGAAATCCATCAAGCCATCAAAGAACTTCCTAAGAAAAAATCCCCAGGGCCTGATGGATTCACCTGTGAATTCTATCAAACATTCAGAGAACAGTTAACCCCAATACTATACAAACTATTTGACATAATAAGCAAAGAGGGAGTTCTACCAAACTCCTTTTACGACACAAACATGGTACTGATTCCAAAACCAGGCAGGTCAAAAACAGAGAAAAAAAACTATAGACCAATCTCCCTAATGAATATAGATGCAAAAATTTTAAATAGGATACTAGCAAAAAGACTCCAGCAAGTGATCAGAAGGATCATTCACCATGATCAAGTAGGATTCATACCAGGGATGCAGGGCTGGTTCAACATTAGGAAAACCATCCACATAATTGACCACATCAACAAGCAAACTAGCAAGAACCACATGATTATCTCAATAGATGCAGAAAAAGCCTTTGATAAAATACAACACCCATTCCTATTAAAAACACTAGAAAGCATAGGAATAGAAGGGTCATTCCTAAAAATAATAAACAGTATATATCTAAAACCA
The DNA here is from genome assembly GCF_027887165.1 of Monodelphis domestica. Lineage (NCBI taxonomy): Eukaryota > Metazoa > Chordata > Mammalia > Didelphimorphia > Didelphidae > Monodelphis > Monodelphis domestica. The sequence continues at coordinate 590,995,047 of NC_077227.1, read as the reverse complement.
ACAGCTAATATCATCTGCAATGGGGATAAACTAGATGCATTCCCAATAAGATCAGGAGTGAAACAAGGATGCCCATTATCACCTCTACTATTTGACATTGTACTAGAAACACTAGCAGTAGCAATTAGAGAAGATAAAGAAATTGAAGGCATCAGAATAGGCAAGGAGGAGACCAAGTTATCACTCTTTGCGGATGACATGATGGTCTACTTAAAGAATCCTAGAGATTCAACCAAAAAGCTAATTGAAATAATCAACAACTTTAGCAAAGTTGCAGGATACAAAATAAACCCACATAAATCATCAGCTTTTCTATATATCTCCAACACAGCTCAGCAGCAAGAACTAGAAAGAGAAATCCCATTCAAAATCACCTTAGACAAAATAAAATACCTAGGAATCTATCTCCCAAGACAAACACAGGAACTATATGAACACAACTACAAAACACTCGCCACACAACTAAAACTAGACTTGAACAATTGGAAAAACATTAACTGCTCATGGATAGGACGAGCCAATATAATAAAAATGACCATCCTACCCAAACTTATTTATCTATTTAGTGCCATACCCATTGAACTACCAAAATACTTCTTCACTGATTTAGAAAAAACCATAACAAAGTTCATTTGGAAGAACAAAAGATCAAGGATATCCAGGGAAATAATGAAAAAAAACACATATGATGGGGGCCTTGCAGTCCCAGACCTCAAACTATATTACAAAGCAGCAGTCATCAAAACAATTTGGTACTGGCTAAGAAACAGAAAGGAAGATCAGTGGAATAGACTGGGGGAAAACGACCTCAGCAAGACAGTATACGATAAACCCAAAGATCCCAGCTTTTGGGACAAAAATCCACTATTCGATAAAAACTGCTGGGAAAATTGGAAGACAGTGTGGGAGAGACTAGGAATAGATCAACACCTCACACCCTACACCAAGATAAATTCAAAATGGGTGAGTGACTTAAACATAAAGAAGGAAACCATAAGTAAATTGGGTAAACACAGAATAGTATACATGTCAGACCTTTGGGAGGGGAAAGGCTTTAAAACCAAGCAAGATATAGAAAGAATCACAAAATGTAAAATAAATAATTTTGACTACATCAAACTAAAAAGCTTTTGTACAAACAAAACCAATATAACTAAAATCAGAAGGGAAACAACAAATTGGGAAAAAATCTTCATAGAAACCTCTGACAAAGGTTTAATTACTCATATTTATAATGAGCTAAATCAATTGTACAAAAAATCAAGCCATTCTCCAATTGATAAATGGGCAAGGGAAATGGATAGGCAGTTCTCAGATAAAGAAATCAAAACTATTAACAAGCACATGAAGAAGTGTTCTACATCTCTTATAATCAGAGAGATGCAAATCAAAACAACTCTGAGGTATCACCTCACACCTAGCAGATTGGCTAACATAACAGCAAAGGAAAATAATGAATGCTGGAGGGGATGTGGCAAAGTAGGGACATTAATTCATTGCTGGTGGAGTTGTGAACTGATCCAACCATTCTGGAGGGCAATTTGGAACTATGCCCAAAGGGCGACAAAAGAATATCTACCCTTTGACCCAGCCATAGCACTGCTGGGTCTGTACCCCAAAGAGATAATGGACACAAAGACTTGTACAAAAATATTCATAGCTGCGCTCTTTGTGGTGGCCCAAAACTGGAAAACGAGGGGATGCCCATCAATTGGGGAATGGCTGAACAAACTGTGGTATATGTTGGTGATGGAATACTATTGTGCTCAAAGGAATAATAAAGTGGAGAAGTTCCATGGAGACTGGAACAACCTCCAGGAAGTGATGCAGAGCGAGAGGAGCAGAACCAGGAGAACATTGTACACAGAGACTAATACACTGTGGTATAATCGAACGTAATGGACTTCTCCATTAGGGGCGGTGTAATGTCCCTGAACAACTTTCAGGGATCCAGGAGAAAAAAAACACCATTCATAAGCAAAGGATAAACTATGGGAGTGGAAACACCGAGAAAAAGCAACTGCCTGAATACAGAGGTTGAGGGGACATGACAGAGGATAGACTTTAAATGAACACTCTAATGCAAATACTATCAACAAAGCAATGGGTTCAAATCAAGAAAACATCTAATGCCCAGTGGACTTACGCGTCGGCTATGGGGGGTGGGGGGGAGGAAAAGAAAATGATCTATGTCTTTAACGAATAATGCTTGGAAATGATCAAATAAAATATATTTAAAAAAAAAAAAAAGAAATGTATGGACTGGAGGTGGGGAAGAGGGGAGGAAGGAAGTACAAGTCACTTCTACTCTGCTTCAAAGCTCCAGTGAACACCTCCCTTCTTTTCTCCCCTTTCCCCCAAAACAATAACAAACTAATGATAGTTATTATAGAATTGGCTTGAAGGAAGGAAGGAATAGGGGTGGGTGGGTGTTTTGATTAACATAATCTACCCCTTTACCCCCTATTGTTAGAATCTCAGGCTCTTATAAGAAGATAAGAGCTCTTACACACATACACACACACACACACACACACACACACACGTCAATTACTAAAAATGCACCAAAGATTTGGAGGATATATGATTGCCAAAAACATGTGTTTTCTTCTACCCCAGGCATAAGGACTTACAAGGCAAACAGGGGAGAAGATTACTAGAAAAAATTAAATGCTGACCCTTCTTTCTCACGTACAACTTTAAATGTGTTCCCTAATTTCTTCCACCCACAGCCAGCCACAAATATCTCAGCCTGAAAATTGCTGATATTCACAACTATCTGGAATGCAGAAAAGACAAGGGACAGACACAAAGGCATCTTCACATGTCTTCCAGTCTTGAAACTAAGTCTGAATTAGATAGGTCGCATTGTTTATAACTGCCTGGAGAGATTAGAAATCACCAGAGACATGATTCTATAATGTATCAGAAGTATCATGAGACCTTGCACTTTGGGTAAAACATATTTTTTAGCAAAATAGCAAAGGATGTTTCACATGAAAGGCAGGGCCTAGCTTGTACCTGGCAGCACATGAATCTATTGACACCATTTCTGATCATGTGGTCTTAAGGTGAGCAGCTTCCTCTTACCCTGCAGCATAAGACAACACTGGTTTAAACAGATGAAATAAAGAAGTAGGCAATAGAAGCAATCAGCAGAGAAACTTGTGGTTTGGTCCTATTCCTCCTTGACCACCTCAGAGTCTCTCAGTTATAATATTCAAAGATGGTCCTCAGGCAGGGGTTCTTATCCATTTTCTGTCCTGGATTCCTTTGGCAGTCTGGTAACTCTATGGACCTCTTCTAAAAATGTTTTTGAATGCATAAAATTCATCACATTCTCATGGAAATAAAATTATATTTGAATTCAATTATATTAAAAAAAAATTTTAAGCTCATTGACCCCAGAGTGAGAACTCCCACTATACAGTAAAACCACTTAGGTTAATCTTCCCCAGGGTTCACACGTTGGACCATCTGCTCTTTACTGCTGAAGTAACTAGTAGTTGGGCTATGACTCACCCCAGCAGCCAGCGAAGAAAAGGAGGTGACTTCAACAGCTGGTGCTAAAAAAGCCTTAAGCGTCATACACATACAGAGCCTATACATTTTGCTGCCATCCCCAATCTTCAAAGCTAAAGGGGCTGCTTTTTTCCCTTCCATACATGTACTTCTTATTTCCATTCTGTTGCTTATTTTCCTCTTTAAACCTGTCTTTAATGTGGCAGAGTGGCTAAATAAGTGGCCCTGATGTTATAGAGACAGGGTTAAATCCTTCCTCTGATTGTTGTCATTCAGTTGTTTTCAGTCACATATGACTCTTTGTGACCCCATTTGGGGTTTTCTTGGCAAAGATTTTAGAATAGTTTGCCATTTCCTTTTCCAACTCATTTTACAGATGAGGAAAATGAGTCAAACAGAATTTAGTGAGTTGCCCAGGAGTCACACAGCTAGTAGGCATCTGATACTTCCTAGATAAGTGATGATAAGGAAATCATTTAACCTTTATAGACCTCAGTTCCTTCAATTGTAAGAATAAAGAGAGGTTAGACTAGATGACCTCTAAACTTATGATTCTGTGAAATTGTTTTCCATGTGTAAAATAATAGGGAGAGAGAAGATAAATCAGGTGGTGGCATTTTTTCCCAACCCCTGGATAGTCCTGGTAACAGCTTTGGTTTTGTGTGGAAGTAGACGCCAGGATCATTCATTCCATCAACTTATGTTTATGGAGCACCTGCTCTGTGCAAAGCATTGTCCTAAACACTGCACAACTCTGAAGATGAATGTGTCACATCATGAAAAGAGCAATAGACTTGATAGAAACTCCTGGCTTCTGCTTCTGTCTCTGCTCCTTAGTTATGTATGACTTTAGGCAAGTCATTTCAATTCTGCAGATTTTAATTTCACCAAATTAAAAGGAAATGCTTAGATTAGAGTATATGTAAGGTTCCTAATAGCTTCAGATCCTAGGATTTGGAGGTTTATATCTTCATAATGTTTACTATTGAGGTATAGAGATTTAGCATGAAGAATGAGGCACCCATACAAATAATTCTAATTAAAAGGTGGAATAATGGTAAAATAAGAGAGGTACAAAAATAATGCTATAAATTCAAAGGAAAGAGAGATGTTCTTGCTGAAGGGAAACAAGAAAGACATGATGAAGGAAGTAGCATTCAAGCTAAGCTTTAAAGAATAGTTTTGAGAAAGGAAGCTAGGTGGAAAAGGGCATTCTGGACAAAGGAACTTCATATTCGAAGTTACTCAGAGTGAGAAAGAATGGGGTATATTTGGAGAATGAGAATCATTTATTGGATGGCATAGTACAGTGCCTGGTACATAGTGTACAGTTAATAAGTGCCTCTTGGAAATCTGACCTCAGACACTTCCTAGCTGTGTGACCCTAAGCAAGTTGATTAACTCTGATGGCCTAACCCTTGCTGTTCTTCTAGCTTAAAATTGAGACTAAGACAGAGAATACCTAAATACCTCTTGGCATTGATTGATTGATTCATTAGAAAGAGGTCATGCCTCTTGGTTAGGTTATATCTCTCCCACCGGATAGAACAGAATAATATTAGATTGAATAAGAAGAAAGAAAGGAGTAGTGGATAGAGGATTGGCCATGAAGTCATTCAGACTTGGGTTCCATTTCTGCCTATGTTACTGCTGGCTATGTAACAATGAGCAATCACTATATCTCTCAGTGTTCCAGAGAGCTTTCCAAGACCATAAGCTATACATAAACTTCCTATTTGCAATAATAAAGGCAATTTCCACACTAAAAGTTCCTTATACTGATGAGATCACAGGTCCGTTTACCAAAACTAGCCTTAGTAGGTTCAGAGGCTGACATGAATGCCACTACCTGTTCCATCTTCTCTCCTCCCATTTACCCCTTATATAGAAAGCTCTCCACCCAAGGGGGAAAGTATCTGGATGACTGCTTGTCAGGGATGTTTCAGAGATCATTATACCAGATGTCCTCTGCCATCCCTGTCATCTCTAAAATTCTATAAATGTAGCACTCTCTCTTTTCTCATCCAGGCTTAACAGTAGTTGAGTTTGTTGGTTTTCTGTCTTTTTTTTCATTAAATGCTACAGTAAACACTTAGTAAACATGTACACACACATTAATTTATGCCGGCTGCTGCCTTTGTATGTTGGAACAAGTCAGCCTCTTTTGTCTAATTGCTTAATGAAACATCCCTGTCTATCCTGTCAACACAAATAATGTCGTTAAATAATGGATGCCCACCTGCCACCTGAATGTAAAGCCATCTAATTAACAGCAAGAACTAGATTCATTACCACCAAATGTTCTCCCCTTCCATCTCCTCCAGTCCTTCCACCCAATGGTCCAATCCAGTGACCTGTCCCAGATTCTCTGCTACTATAGCCAGAGACAGATGCTAGGAAACAGAAGATTAGATCTAGTCTTTTGGTTATCTCTTCTAATTGATAGGGAAAGAATGAGAAAGGAGCACTACAACTATGTTATTAACAGCTAAGTGACCCAATTGAGTCAAAATGACCTAAGTTCAAATCCTGCCTCACCCTCTCACTAGCTATAAGAACCTGGACAAGTCACTTAATTTCTCTATGAATCAGTTTTCTTATCTGTAAAGTGGCAATAATGATAGAACCTCCCTCCCAGGTCTATTATGAGGACCAAGTGTGCTAATATATATAAAATGCTTCAAAAACCTTAAAGTGTTATATAATGTTGGTTCTCATTAGCTATCATGACTACAGCATTCCTTCCTATTTATAAATGATAATAATTTCTTTTTTAAAAACCCTTACCATCCATCTTAGAATCAATACTATATATTGGTTCTAAGGCAGAAGAGTGATAAGGGATAGGCAATGGAGGTTAAATGACTTGCCCAGGGTCACACAGGCAGGAAGCATCTGACGTCAAATTTGAACCCAGAACCTCTGGACTCTAGACTTGACTCTCAATCCACTGAGCCACCCAGCTGTCCCCTATAATAATTTCTTGAAAAGCAACAGATATCTGATAAAATAAATACCATAGAGAGTAAGCTCAGTGAGCACAGGGTCTGCATCTTATCTAAATTCTATCTCATCTAACACTGAAAGTAGATATGTGTTTATTAGATCCTAGGTAAAGGCTTCAGTGGAAAGATCAGAGAATTCAGTCAGGAGTCCTAGGTTTTAGTTCTACCATTTGGGCAAGTTTCTTCCCCTCTATAGACCTCGATTTCCTCCTATTTGGACGTAAGGTTCCTTTTAGCTCTAATGTTTCATGACTCTAAGAAGGGGCTCTCATCCACAGCAAGTCAGTTTCTCTGTGCATGTGAATGAGAAGGAGAACAGATTTTTTCCTCCATATGTTTGTCTAAATATATTAGCAGTATGTACACACTCACACACACACACACACACACACACACACACACACACACACAGAGAACAAAGCATGACATAGGACAGATTTTCAGTTACAGGAACTCATAATCAACTTAGGGGGCAGGGCTTCTTTTGGATTGCAATTTCCAGAGGACATAAAGTCCTTCTCCATATAAGCAAAATGGGGTACTTTTATTCCCTCCCCATGTCAAGTAGCTCAAATAACACAAACATGTGCATGTATGTGCATACACACACATACAAACACATATTCAGGTTTACCTTATGTATTCCTTGTAAGTCACACTAAGATTATAAAAGGTATTTTACAGATTAGTTAGTCCATCTTATAAATCAAAAACCTGAGACCCAAGGAGGGTGAGTGACTTGCCGCAAATTAAGGGCAGTCTAGTTTGATGGAATGAACAATCATTTTGGAGTTGAAGAACCTGGATTCTAATACCTGATTGGTTATTTAATCGCTCCACTGGAGACAACCATCCAGAAAGACATTGGTCTGTGATCACAATTCTTTGGATCTCATCCTTGAATCAATTCTGAATATGCTTAACTGGTATATTCATGGAGCAACCAGTCCCCAAAAATATCACAGTAGAAAGAATTCTAGTCAGAGGACGTGGGTTTCAATCCTGCTTTTTGATAAGCACTACTTTTTGGGCAAGTCACTTTGCCTTTTCCAGGTCTCATTTTCCTCATTTGTAAAATGAGGGGACTAGACTAGTCTCTGAATTCCCTTCCAATTTTAGATCTATAATCCTATTGGCATGGGCATTGTACCCCCAAAATTCAGGCAAACTGTAAGTAGGGAAATTCCTTTGCTTCCTTACACCCAAGTGACTCCCAACCCAAAACATCTGACCTTGAGGAACAGCCTCCTTTGATTTTCCCATTGATTTGAGATGGACAAAGAGACACCACCTCATCCATCTGTCCTCCAAATCATGAGAACCACTCCCATGCCTTCAGGCAAACTTCCCCACCCCACCCCCCAACCCCTTGCTCCAGAGACATGTCCTCACTGTTGTAAAGAATATAAAATCCCTAGAATTGATGGCATCTGGGGGGACAGCTTTTCCATCAATGTTGTCCTCCCAAATAGCAGCTTTCCATCCATGCTGTTCCACCTAGAAGGCAGGCTTCCATCTATGCTGCCCTCCTAGCCAGATTTAACATTACCTTCCAAATTAATAAATTTCTCTTTTTATTTTAAGCTAAGTTTCAGGGTCTTTCATTCTTGCAAAAGGCACCCTTCCTGAACCCTGGGGTTCACCTCTGCACCCCACAACACTGTCGTTATTTTATATGATGATAACAATAATATTTATGTGGCACTTAAAGGTTTGCAAAGTACTCTACAATGCTATCTTGAAAAACAAAACAAAACACTGTCTTTGGCCTTATTCTACAACGTCCCCAGTAAAGATTGTGATTCTTCTCTTCAACACATCCAACAAGTAGTGGACTTTTGGGACAGTTTTTATGGTTAGGAAGTTCTCCCTAATGGCAAGGTAAATTCTGCCTCTAGGCAATTTTTACCTCTTGTTGCTATCATCCCAATTAAGGCAACCCAAAAGCATTCTTTCCGTTACTACATGAAAACCTTAAAACATTAGAAATCACATCCATTCAATTCAATTCTATTAAATTCAGTTGTAAATTCAATTCATATAAAATTAATTCAACATTTATTTAGCACCTAATATAAGTCTCTTCTCCAGGCTTAGCCTCCTCAATTCCTTCTTTATCATTCTATGGCATCATTTCAAATCCCCTCACCACCAGTTACCCTCCATAGGATTTTATCCCACTTGTCAACTTCTCTCTTAAAAAGGGAAACCTTTGAACCCTTAAAACGAGTTCTTAACCTGGGGTCTGTGAACTTCCTGCATTTATATTTTGATAACTGTATTTAAAAATAATTAGTTTCCTTAGTAATCCTGTGCATTTTATTTTATGCATTTAAAAACATTATTCTGACAAGGGATCCATGGGCTTTAAAAGGTTAAGAATCTCTACTTTAAAAGGTCATTGAGCTATTTACTTGGCAGTTGTATTATAAAAACCAATAGAACAAGCAATTTAGCTGATGGCAAAAGGAGGAATTCAGACTAAACAACAAGGAAAAAAACCTCCCAATCATTATATGAAAAGAAAAAACAAGAGTAGATTACCAGGGATAGAGATTGAGCCTCATTCCTTGGGAGTTCTCTAAGAAATGAAGTCCCTTCTCTGGGCAGTTTTCAAGGTATTCTTGGTAGAAGCTGGTACTTAGTCCACATCCCCCTCTAATGATGCCCTTTTAGCCCTAGGGACTTTGCAAGAGGACCTACCCCTGAGCCAGAAACTCCACAAGGCTGTGGCAGGACTAACAACTATCTGTGGCAAGCAGCTATTTATAAGACAGGATTGCAGCCCTGCTCCCACCTAACAGCTGGCACTCAGCGGGGGCCCCTGGCTCTGTCTTCTGGTGCACCAAAAAGAGAGGGAACAATTGATTATAGGAACCCCCTTCACACTGCCAAGATGGGTGGGGACAGGGAGGAAGAGAGGTATTGTCTAGAATGGCAGGTAGAATGGCAGTCACAGAGCCAGAAGGCACAAATGCAAGGACCCACAAGAGGAAGGAAGGAAGCATGGAAGTGGGAGCTCTCCCAGCCCCCCTTGAGGCTCGGAAGATGCTTTTCCTCCCCTGGAATTTCTGCAGTTAGCTCCAGTGGGGATAGAGGGATGGTGCTCCCTGAAAACCGAGACGTCTTGGTTCCTGCCTCTTCTTCCCCTCGTCCTTTCAGCTCCACAAGTACCCTCGCTGGAAGGTCTGCATCCTCCAGGGAAAGGGTTTGCCAGGAAGCCAAACAACTGCCAGAGGAAGCCTGTGGGCTGAAATGGGAACCTGATTCTTTGGCACTTTAATCACACCCAAACTCTCCTACAGCCAGGGGGATAGGAGCCGTGCTGTTGGCACCGCCCGCTACAAGTCTGAGTGTTTAAAGGTGCAGCTGCCTCTCTGGCTGGGCTCTGAGGCTGGCGGCATGGATGAGAGAGCACACTGCCTCCCTCCCTGCTTAGCCCCAAAGGCCACCAGACATCTGGAAACCACAGCACTCCCTTGGAATCTCTATGGCCCCGCAGGCTCCGTCCCCAGGGTGCCTGGCTCTCTCACTGACGGCCGAATCCCCAATAGCGGTGATCCCCACCCTCAATCCAAACAAACCAACAGTCTTACTGTGGGTATTTCAACAATTACTTTGGCTATCAACATGGCGCCTCTTCTTGGATCGCGGTGACTGGCACCAGCCTGGCATGGCTTAGGCGCAATCTGTCCTAGAGGTTGGAGGGGATAAACAGGTGGCATTTCAAGGCCCCTCTCAACAGGTTCATTCCATGCAACATATATTCAAGACCTTTTCCCACAAGAAGAGAAATATTTCCATTTATTTAATTCAATTTACCTAGTAATTATTGAGTACCAATATATGCCCAGTGCTATTTTAGGCTATTAATAGTCATTACCTAATACTATTCATGGCATCAGTCCTAATTGATCTACTTAACCTTCTCTCTGTACTCCAGTCCATCCTCCATGCTATGGTCAGAATCATTTTCCTTAAGAATCAATATGACCATATCACTTTCCCACTCAACCTACTCCATTGGCTCCCAATTGCCTCTGGTATCCAACTCAAACTCTATTTAACTTTAAAAGCCCAACTTGATAATCTGCTCCCAACCTGTCTTGACCAGCCTCACTGGACATCATCCCTCTCCTACATACCACAATGAAGGCAGTCACTTTCTTTCTTTCCCTCACAAACAATACCCCATTTCCCTCCAATGTGCCTTTTCATTGGCTTACGTATAATGATTGAGATTAAGCCTGTGTCAGTGCACGAATACTACTGAAACTAAGGAGTATTTATGGGAAATGGAACTGGAATGCTGTTCAATGGGAAGCAGTTTAAAAGTCATAGATTATAATCTGTGTCCTGTTTGGCCATGGTAGGAGTAGGAAGGTTGTTTTCCCTCTTGTGTCTTAAATTTCTTGATTTGTAAATATGTAATATTTATTTCATATTATAAATAAATATATTATATATAAATAAATGTATTAATATTTATATATTTATAATATATTATTTCTATATATAAATAAGTGAGGTCATTAGAGTAGATGGTATCCAAGGTCCCTTCCAGATTTGAGCCCTTAGAGCTAAAGTGAGAATGTGATTAAAAATCACATATGTGCTGGAGACAGTGTGTGTGTAGTAGGACTTCAGAGGGAGAGATGATTTAAGTTAGGGGGGGTGGAATTTCCATTGGGCCATAATTCTGGGAAAGGAAAGCAAGGAGGGAAAACTTGGGGAAAATAAAATAAATGGAAATAAGTAATGTGTACAGTGGAAGATAGTAAGAGATATTGTGAATGAAGTGAAGAATTTGCTTAATCCATTTTATAAACCTGTTGTTTCTCACATTGACTATTCTTAAAGTGATCAATGCCTTGTGTTTATAGTTATGTCTTACTGCCTATTCCACAAAAGATTATAGGATCGTCCTTTTAGAAATAGAAAGGACCTCAGAGAATATCTAGCCCAATCACTTCATTTGATAGATGAAGAAACTGAGGCCCCCAGAGATTAAATGACTTGCCCAAGGTTACACAGGCTATAAGTAATAAAAGTGAGACTTGAATCCAGGTCCACTGATTTCAGAACCAATGTCCTTTTGTATTAAATAGTTGATTCTCACAACAGGGAAATGGGTTTAAGTCAAGAACACATGTAATAACCAGTGGAATCATGCATTGGCTATGGGAGAGGGAAAGGTGGTGGGAGGGGGGAAGGGGAGGAAAAGAAAATGATCTTTGTTTCCAGTGAATAATGTTTGGAAATGACCAAATAAAATAATGTTTAAAATTTAAAAAAAAAGAAAATAGTTGATTCTCTTTATAATCACCATAGGAAAAAAAATATATTGCCTTCCAGATGAAATTTAATGTTTCCCTAGTTGGGTACATATAGGAAATCATCTGTTTAAACTGTATTTAAACCATCAAATATATCCCTATGTAGCAAAAGAGTTAATTAGGAGTTAAAGGGATAGAAAACTTCAGTTTTTAACTCTATCCAAAAGACTCTCAAATCTAACTGTCCAGGTCCTCTGAATTCCAGTCTCACATTGCCAACTGCCTACTGGATATCTCTACATCTCTACTATAAGCACCTCAAACTCAACATTTACAACAGAATTTATTTTATTTCCCCAGAAATGTATTCTTTCTCTAAACATCCGTATTTCTGTTGAGGGCCTCTCCTATTTTGGCAGTCACCCTGTTTTCAGTCTTAGAGTTCATCCGTAAAATTTCCCTCTCTCTGAACTCCACCCTCCATCCAAGTATTCCATCAATTGACAAGTCTACTTCCAAATGCCTTTAAATTCCAATATCATATCTCTACTCTAGTTCAAATCCTCACTGTCTTTCACCTGGCCTATTGTTGAGGTCTCCTAAATGGTTTCTCTGCTTTCTGTCCTAATCCCCCAATCTATCCTCAAATAAGCTGCTAAAGTTATATTCCTCTGACCATGTCACTCCCCTGCTCCAGAATCTCCATTGGGTCCTCTCACCCTAGGAAAAAATACAAAATCCTCCACCTGGCTTTTAAAGTCCCTTATTTCTAATCTTTCATTCAATGAAACTGGCTCACTCACTATTCTGCATTCATGACATTCTATCTCCTGCTTTCCATCTTCCTGTGTTTCTGTGTATATTCTGCACAGGGGTTCTATCATGCCTTGAATTCACTTCCTCCACACTTCTTCTATTTTTCTTAATGGTTCTAAGGCAGAAGAGTGGTAAGGGTTAGACAATGCAGCTGGGGGTGGGGGTAAGTGACTTGCACAGGGTCACACAGCTAGGAAGTGTCTGAGGTCCTATTTGAACCCAGGACCTCCTGTTTCTAGGCCCGGCTATCAATCCACTGAGCTGCCCAGCTGCCCCTACCTTCACACTTCTGAGCATGCCTCGAAATCACAGTTTGGCCACCACATCCTGTAGGCCTTTCAGGATTCTCCCAGTTTGGTGGGAGAAAAAAATAAAGAAATGTAAAGAATATGTAAAGAAATGTAAAGAAAAATTTTGAGGCAAAAAATGACTCTGCATATTCTTTACATTTCTTTATTTGTTGGCATAATGCAAACCTAAAATTGAATGAGAGCTCCTCATTCTTAAAATGCCTAACAAAGACTAGCTAGTGCTTGGTAAAAACTTATGGAATTAGCTTGAAATACAGTCTTCAATCTAAAGACATCTCTTTCACAGTGGATACAAAAGTGAGCCTCTAATGGAGAACTTCACCCACTTTTGCTCAGTTCCCGATTCTACACTTTCCTCCCAGCTTCTTCCTTTTCACTACTCTTTCTCCATTTGTTCCCCGTAGGCATGAGACAGGCACACGCATGCACTATGTTCTGAGTTCACCTGTTGTCCTATCTATTTATTCATTATAATTATGAAGCAGTTCCTTTGAAGAAAGAAGAGAAAGCAGGCAGGATATCTTTGTGGGGGGCCTGGAACGGGAGAATATAAGAACAATGTTTAAATGTGTGACCTGATTCCAAAAACCCACAAGAGCCCTGGAGAATAATTAATTAAATGGTTATCGGTGAGGTTCGCTTCGCTCTTTCTCTCCCCTCAACTCTATTTCTCTCTCCCCATTGTAGCTACTCTCTCCCACTCAAGCCCTTCATCCTTTCCTTCTGGTTTGGAGCCTTCACTTTATTTCCCCCGGCAGTGGAATGTGGGTTTGTTTTTAAGAGACTAAAAGTTTGAAGTTCCTTTTTTTCTTAGTCACCATGTTGATTCTATATTTAGTGATTTTATTAAGAAGATAATTTACGTAAATTCCATACCAGGGCCCTGCTGAGAAGAGAGCTATTTAATTCCATTCTTCTTATTAGGGAAAACAGACATGTCAAATGAGATTTAGAGACCAGACAGATGAATTTATGTCTATGCTAAAGTAGGGCCTGGGGCTTGGGAACACAAACCAGGGGAACCGGGAAGCACAGAGCATTGTGTGCAGGCACTAAGGCACCCTCAGTCTAAGGGAAAAGATGGCTATATCCCCAAAGACCCCCCAAAATGTCACTACTGAAGTTCAATGAGGAGCAAAGGCTATTCAAACAGCCTCTGAAGATCTCATATACCAAGGCCCCCTTCTTCTTCTTCTGCTTCCACCTCTCCCTATCAGCACCCCCTAAGCATAACTAATTCATGGATTCTTCATTTGTTAGAGCTGAAAAGTACTTCAGTGTTATCTAGTCCAAACATCGAACTTTTCAGATGGGGAAACCAAGATCCTGAGAGGAAATAGGACTTTATTTCATTCGAATTAAATTTATTAATAATCTACTACATGCAAAGCCTTTGCTAGGTGCCAGGGATACAAAATACAAATAGAAGGAAACTTACACATCACTAGTCAGTGTCAAAACTTGGACTCGAATCCTCGGTCAAATACATGGTCCTTATTAAGTATGTAATTAAGACCAGAGATGAAGAGATGGAAGGGACCTTAGGAACAATCTATTCTATTAATGGATAAGGACACTGAGGTCCAGAGATAATAAATAACTTGTCCAAAGACACAGAGTTTGTAAGAAGTATTGAAATTCAAACACAGGTACTTTCCCTCCTATTTCAAGAGACTCTATCACTACTTATTTGTGTGGACTCCCGGTTCAATGTTCTTTTCATCATGCTGGAGAGAGCAGGTCTGCCCCTTCAGATTGGGGGGGGGGTCATTCCATCTCCTCTCTTGGAGCTCAATTATTTTGGTTTCTCAGCATCATTTTTTTAAATTCTTAATAAGGATACTTTAAATAAACCCAATATGTGAAAAAAAAATCCATTTATATTCAGTTATTGAATTCGGAACATCCTTCATTTCATGCTGGATGAAAGTGTCCCTCCCACAGAAGCAAATCACAATCCTCACCCTCCCACCAATGCCTTAATAGATGGTCTTCACAAACTATAGTGCCTCCCTCAAAAAAAATATACTTATTCTTTTTGAGCGACTTTCTAGTGATGAGTCTTTCTGAATTACCTAGACGAGTACAAGGGTTATAGACCAAAAGTCTACAAAGAAGCTCGTGTCCAAAACCTTCTCAGCCTGGTGAGAATCTATCGATCACCTCCCATTTATTGAACCCTTACTATGTGCCAGGATCTGTGCTAGGCCTTGGGAATACAGAAACAAAAGTGAAAAGAGTTCCCATCTTCAAAAGCATGCATATATGTATGCAAGCACACATTTAGGGGTGTGTGTGTGCATTATGTGTCTATACAAAATGAGTCCAGAACAAATGGAAGATAATTTGAGGCGATGAGAGAAGAGAGAAGGTGCACTGGCAGCTGAACCAATCCAGATAGTCTTGATGTTGAAGATGGTAGGCAGGCTCCACTCACATCATTTTTGATATCTCAAGGTTATTTCTGTACTATGATGAAATCCAAGGAGAGGACCTTAGGGGAGGAACTCCATTGAGATAAAAAAATTAATTGGAGTCATTATTGACTTTACAGAAAGATGAGACACAGTCTGAGGTTTCGGGCAAAATTAGGCATCACTAAAACAGGCTTTTATTTCAATAAGACTACAGTTCCCAATTCAAGAAGCTTCTAACACGAAACAGCTCTTCTATTCCCTGTCTTAACACAGGCAGGCACATGCAGCTTGTGAGCAAGCGAGTGGGCCGACATTTCATCTTCTTCAGAAGCCTTTGGAGACTTTGCCTCCTGCCAACTAACATTCAATCAACTCCAAATCTCTTCCTCCTAAATACATCCGGGCCTGGCTGTGCTCTCTAAGTAGGGGTGATCATGAGTGAGAGACAGACTGAACAGCCATCAGCAGCATGGCACATAGTCCTCCACCTTCCCAAACCCCCCGCATTGAGCCTCTTTCCACCTGCCCCCATTCAGATGTCTTTGTAGGAAGGCTGAATGCTGAACAGTGGGGGAAGCTACGCAGCCCCAGTTTTGATTAAGAGAATGCTACTATCGTTTTATTTCCCAATTTATTTTAAAACTGTTTGTAAAAACCATCTGAGAAGTCTTAGAGAAAACAGCAACTACAACTAATCATCTTTTGTCCCCAACTGGCTTTGTGCTTTTCTATTCCACCAACATTGATTTTTTTTTGTATTTTGTTTTTAATTTAGCTTTAGAGGAGCAGAGACGTAGCTCAAAAAAGTAAAGCAATGAGCTTGACTGAGACTCAGGGGCTGAGAATTCTAATCTCAGTTCTCTCAGAGAAGACTGCTGGGTCGTTGCACCTCAGTGTTGCCCTCTTGAAGAAAGGGATTAACTTTAATATACCTTCTAGAGTGGCTATGGTCGACTAGTAACAATGAGAATTTTCAAAGCTTTATGCAAAAAAGAAATGGATTGAGAAACTGGAAATATGGATATTAAAGTCTCAATAAGGCACTAGGAAGAATGAATGGATGCACTTATGAATGATTATGATTAAGCACCAGACCAAGTACTATGTTACACATAAGGGATGCGCACACACACACACAAAAAAAATGGAAACAACACCTGCCTTCTAGAACCTTATATTCTAAGAAGGGTAGACAATATATAGGGGAGTAATGGCCAGAGAAGGGAGTTTTAATCTAAGAGGTCTCAGAGATAGTGAGTGGGGCAGCAGGGTCATAGACTTTCATTATCTGTCCAGAAGCAACAGAAATAATGATGTGATTATAGTTCCTAGAACAAAAGGGAGAAAGTGAGGGGAAGGAAGCAGTGCATATTCGGTTGCAGGGTAGATGGCAAGATGTCTGAATGGATAGATGTGAAGCATGGTCTGTGTTTCACTGCCAAAGATGGGGTAAGTATTGGTTGAATTTTCACTTACTCACCAATCAGGATAGCCAAGTCTCAGAGTGGAGCTGCAAATATGAGTACACTAATTTCCCTTGGAAAGAAGACATGGGCTGTGGATGTATCATCTGAAGAGTACTATTCCCAGCCGACTGCAGCAGGGCAGATGGCAAGACATTCAGGGTGGACCAAAGAGCAGGGAATCAAAAACCCTGAGGTCTACTTCTGGTTTTCCCATGTTGTATAATTTCTAATACCTGATTTTGGCATTCCAGATGATACCAAGAGGGAGAATCCTGGGTTAACTTGGTTTTAATTCAATTCAGTCAGTACATATTAAGTAATTACTATGTACAAGAAGCTGTGGATAAAAAGGGTACAAAGTAAAGGGATACACACTAATGGCAAGGAAAGATGACAACTCTTACGAAAACAGATAAATGAAAATTAACTTGAGAAGGAAGAGAACACTAAAGACTAGTGAGATCAGGAGAGACCTTATATAGATGGAACCTTAGCTGACCTTTGAAGGAAGCTAAGGATTGAAAGGAGTAGAACTGAAAAGGGAATGAATTCCAAGCATGTAGGACAATCAGGTGTTATAAAGTGGAATGTCAAGTTTGGGAAACAATAAGGAGGCTAACCTAGATAGAATGAAGAGTGGAAGGACTATAATGTGAAATGTGCATTCTCAAAGGCTACATTCTCAAAGTACCAACTCTGAAAGGTATCACAAAGATTTGAAGCATGGTACGATCAAAATAATGATTTTCTAAAATCTGAGAAGCAGAATAGTTAAATTCAGAAAAGTTAATCATCTAAAATCAATTGCAACCTGTTTTTGTTGTAGTTGGGTTTTTGTTGTGATTGTTACTGTTTTTGGTACTTGGCAACTGAAAAAAAATATTTTTAAAATACCTGCCTTAGGACTGTAATTCAGGAAACAATGTGTGGTTTCTCCTGAGTAGAAAAGAGCAAAAGCAGAAAATCCTCCTTCTACAACTATAGAAGCCACCCTACTCAAGGCACTTTGGGTACCAGAGGTTACTAGCTAAGAGATGTATAGAAAATAAAATAAGTATAAAAAATATATTGATCTAGATTTATATAAAACAACAGAAAAGAAAGGATATAAACATATAAATCAAAGCGGAAAAAGAAATGCATGATGCCAATTCCAGGTGATTAGATCCACCCAATGTCTCTTCAGCATGCCCAAAATAGAACTGATTTTCATCCTAATCCCTCTCCATAACCCAGCCAAGCTTTTCTATTTGTGTTGAGGTTACCATCATCTTTCCAGTTACTGAGAATCACTCTTTCAAAGCTCTGTTCCATTTTCCAAGTTTTGTCAACATCCATCCTCTTCAGTGTATTGGGAAAGGCACTAAACTTTTATTCAAAGGACCTGTATTCAAATTCTCCATTACTACCATTTATGCAAACTTTATCTCTTTAGATCCCAAAGTCTCTGTATTTAAAATGAAGTTAGATAAAAATTTATGAGATCTCTAAGTCTGTGAACTCATAATATATGCAAACTCTCTACAAGGAGTTGTATATTGTGCCATAAGGTGTTCCTAAGGAGATGAAATCACAAAATTTTTTGAAGTATCAGAGTACCATTGCAAATTACTTTTGAGTTCCCAATCAAGCGAAAAATGCACTAATTGAGCTCTAAGACCTCTTTCACATCTGACACCCTATTAAGCAAGTGAATAGTTATTAAATACCCACTTTGTGCTAAGTACTGGAAATATCAGGATAAAGAACAAAACAATCCCTACTCATGAGGAGCTTATAACCAAATGGAGAAATAAGAAGTCCCTATATGAGCAAATGCAGAATAAATAGAAAGAGAACAAATGCAAAAAAAATTGTTGAATACAAGGAGTTTAGGATGGCACTAGCTATTAGTGCAGTAAGGAAAACCTCCATGTAGAAGGTGAAGCTTGAGCTGTGTATTAAAGAAAGTAAGGAATTCTATGAGGCTCTAGTGGGAAGGAAGTGAACTCCAGTCATAGAGAGGTGAGGTGGTGGCAGTGGGGGAGTTAGTCAGTACAAAGACAGATAGATGGTAGTTGGAACTGTATGTGTAAGGAACCAAGAGAAGGTCAGTTTGTCTGGATTGCAAAGTGAAAGACAGAGAGAGTCTAGAAAGAGAGGTTAGAGCCAGGTTGTGAAAAGCTTGAAAAGCTTAAGATGGGAGTTTTTATTTGTTCCCTGAGGTAATAGGGAGCCACTTAAGTTTCCTGAAAAGAGAATTGGCATGATCAGATCTGCATTTCATGAAAATCACTTTGGTAATGATTTCCAAATAGAGTGGAGTAAGGAAATACTTGAAGTAAGGAGAGAAATTATGAGGATGTTGAAATAATCTAGCCAGGAAGTAACAAGGACCTGAATTAAAGTGGTAGCTATTGGAACAGAGGGAAGGAATCAAATACAAAAGGTGTTGTGGAGTTAGACATAGTAAGATTTAACAGTTATAATTCTATATATTCATCAACTTCTTAACACCCCAGTGTAATACTGTCTTTGTTCCTTCAACTCTGGACTATGACAAGACAAGGACACAAACCAAATGCCTCTTGGTCAAGAAGAGATCTCCAAAAATGAAAGGATGCCCTCTGATTGGGGAATGGCTGAACAAATTGTGGTATCTGTTGGTGATGGAATACTATTGTGCTGAAAGAAATAATGAACTGCAGAAATTCCATGTGAACTGGAACAACCTCCAGGAAGTGATGCAAAGTGAGAGGAGCAGAACCAGGAAAACTTTGTACACAGAGACTGAGACACTGTGGTACAATCGAATGTAATGGACTTCTCTACTAGCAGCAATGCAATGATCCAGAACTATTAGGAGGGACTTATAAGAAAGAACATATCCACATTCAGAGAAAGAACTGTGGGAATGGAAACATAGAAGGAAAACAACCGCTTGATCACATGGGTTGATGGGGATATGATTGGGGATGTAGACTTTAAATGATCACCCTAGTGCAAACATCAATAATATGGAAATAGGTCTTAATCAATGATACATGTTAAACTTAGTGGAATTGCACACCAGCTATGGGAGGGGGTTGGGAGGAGAGGGAAAGAACATGAATCTTGTAACCATGGGAAAATATTCTAAACCAACTAATTAAATAAAATTTTTAAAAAAAGAAGAGATCTCCAAGCCTCCTCCTGGGGGAGTAGGGGAAAAGATAGTTACCCTAATCTTGGGACTAGTGTGACTTGTAAAGTTTTCATTGAATTAAAAAAATAATGTCAAAACCAATTAGGAAATAGAACATAAATCTAATAAACAGTAATAGATGCCCTATACTTTATCTTTTTCTGCTGTCAACTCCTAGGTAATGTTTTTCTTTCCCTGCATTTCCTAGGAATCATCCCCCCTCCTCTGTAGCCTA
The DNA here is from genome assembly GCF_027887165.1 of Monodelphis domestica. NCBI lineage: Eukaryota > Metazoa > Chordata > Mammalia > Didelphimorphia > Didelphidae > Monodelphis > Monodelphis domestica. The sequence goes on along the minus strand of NC_077227.1, from coordinate 590,974,836 downwards.
CTTTATGCTTAGGAACAGACTGGTACCAGAAATCCACATGATGCTATGATTTGGATAAACTTTTGGCTACAACTCAATGCCATGCAAAATTATTATACTTAGTGATACATTATCTTTCAGGATGCCAAAGCTAGTCACTGATCATAAATACTACTGTGGGAAGGTAGAAAGGAAATTAGCTTGGTAAGCCTCAGCGTGTCTTGAGATGAATGAGATTTCAACTAGTTATTGGGTCATTTTTCCCTGTAGGACTCATTATCTGGCCTTCCTTTCCTAAATATTACCTGCCTGAAGGATCTTCTGAGTGCTTGATGTATGTGCCCCAGGTATTATAAAATTCCTTAGAATAGTATTCTCAAGAAGCAGTGTTGCCTAATGGATGGAAACTTATCCTTGGAGATAGGAAGACCTGGGTTCTTTCTCTACCAGTGAAATCGTGGATCAGTGCTAGTGATAACAATCTCACATTTATGTCCATTATAAGTAAGGTAGGTAGTTTAGATATTATTCACAAATCATAGATGAAGAAACTGAGGCTCAGGGAGGTAAAGTATTTTTGCCATACAGTTATTCAGTGAAGATCCAGAAACCAAACCCAATTCTTTAGACTTGAACATCAATGACCTCCATTATCACCACTATTATACGATAATGCTCTAGAAATGCTAGCTATAGCAATAAAAACAGAAAAAGAAATTGAAGGAATTAGAACAGGCAATGAAAAAACAAAATTATCACTCTTCACAGATGATGATGGTATAATTAAAGAATTCTAGAGAATCAACTAAAAATTAGATGAAATAATAGTTAGGATTAATATAATATAATTAATTGAAATAATTAACTTTAGCAAAGTTTCAAGATATAAAATAAGCCCACATTATGTCATCAGCATGTCTATACATTACCAACAAAGCCCAGCAGCAAGAGATAGAAAAAGAAATTCTGTGTAATTAATAATAACTAATATAAAATACTTGGGAGTCTACCTGAAAAACAAACTCAGGAACTGTATGAATTTAATAACAAAACTTTTCACACAAATAAAGTGATATCTAAACAACTGGTAAAATATTAATTACTCAAGGGTAGGCTGAGCAAATATTTTTTTAAATGACAATTTTACCTGAACTAATCTACTTATTCAGTGCCATACCAATCAAACTGCTCCAAAATTATTTTATAGAGACAGAAAAAATAAGATTTGTCTGGAAAAACAAAAGATCAAAAATATCAAGGGAATCAATGAAAAACATGTGAAGGAAGGTGGCTTAGGAATACCTGATCTCAAACTGTATTGCAAGGCACTAATCATCAAAACAATCTGTTACTGTCTAAGAAATAAAGTAGTAGATCAACTGAATAGATTAGGTACACAAAACCTAGTAATAAATGACCATAGTAATTTAGTGATAAATCAAAAGATCCAACTTTTGGGGACAAGAATTCACTATTTGATAAAAAAAAAAGGGTTGGGAAAACTGGAAAATGGTATGGTTGACTGGGAGTAGACCAACATCTCATATTATATACAAAGGTAAGGTCAATATGGGTACATGATCTAAACATAAGGAATGATACTGTCAACAAATTAGAGGAGCATAGAAAAGTTTACCTGTCAGATCTATGAAAATGGGAAGAATTTATGACTAAACAAGAAAAAGAGAGCATTATAAAATGTAAAATAAATATTAAATTAAAAAGGGGTTATAAAAATGCATCCAAGATTAGAAGGAAAGCAGAAATCAGGGTTGGGGTGATTTTGCAGTAAGTATCTTTGGTAAAGGACTAATTCCTCATATAGAGAGAGAACTAAGTCAATTTTATAAAAAATAAGTCATTCTCCAATTGATAAATGGTCAAAGGATATGAACAGGAAGTTTTCAATGAAGAAATCAAAGCCATCTATAATCATATGAAAAAAATGCTCTAAATTACTTTTGATTAGAGAAATGCAAATTAAAACAACTCTGAGGTAACTCTTCACACCTATCAAGTTGGCTAATATGTTAGAAAAGGAAAATGATAAATGTTGGAGGGGATGTGGAAAAATTAATGCAATAATACACCGTTGATGGAGTTATGATGTAATTCAACCACTCTGGAGAGCAATTTGTAACTATGCTCAAAGAACTCTAAAACTGTTCATACTTTTTGATAAATCTTTACTAGATCTATATCCCAAAGAGATCAAAAAGAGAGCAAAAGGGACCTATTTGTACAAAAATATTTATTGCAGCTTTTTGGTGGTAACAAAGCATTGGAAGTAGAGGAGTTGCCCATCAATTGGGGAATGACTGAATAAGTTATGATAGTGATGGAATATTATTTTGCTATAAGAAATAACAAGTAGATTTGTTTCAGAAAAAAATCTGGAAAGACTTACATGAACTGGTACAGAGTAAAATAAGCAGAACCAGAAGAACATAGTACACAGTATCAGCAATATTTCTTGATGTACAACTGTGAATGGCCTAGTTATTCCCAGCTATACAGTGATCCAAGACAATTCCAGAGATCCATTATGAAAAAATGTAATTTGCCCTTGGAGAAAGAACTGATGGAATCTAAATACAATCTGAAAAAGCTTTTCTTTTCTTTTTTTCTTTCTTTTCCTCTTCCTCTTCCATCTTCTCCTTCCCCTCCTCCTCCTCCTCCTCCTCTCTTCTTCTTCTTCTTTTCCTTCTTCTTCTTCTCCTCTTCCTCCTCCTCCTTCAAAATGACTGATATAGAAAAATGTTTTACATCATTGTACATGTAAAATCTAGATCAGATTGCTTACCTCCTTGGGGAGAGGGAAAGGCAGACAGACAAAGAAAGAGGAACGGAGGGTCAGAAGAAAGGAGAGAATTTGGAACTCAAAACTTTTTTAAAAGAATATTAAAAATTTATCTTTACATGTAATATGAGAAAAAAATAATTTTAAAAAAGTGAATGGTTCCCTTTCTCTTCCTCTTCATCCCCCATTCACTACTTAAAATTCACAATTTTCTTCCAGCAGAGACTGACCCAGTCAATCCCTTTGCTTTTATTCTTCACCCTAGTAGGTGGGACTGGCTAGCCTTTGATATACCCAACTACAGTATGAAACTGCCTTATGAGTTTTGAAAACCGAATGTCCCAGAGAAGGGGGAGGGTCAGAAAGGGGGAGTGAGGAGTGACTGGAGTGGAAGAGTCCTCAAGCTTTCAAAATGGATGACTCCATTTTGGCCAACTAGCAATCATTAGAAATGGTATGGGTCTCTTTAACTTGCTAGCACTCTCTGCATCATGTTGATGCTCTAAGCTGAGTCTGGCTGGACACACACACACACGCATGCACACATACACACACAAAACAAAGATGTTGTTTAGCAGTTTGTCAGCCACTGTAAATTGCCCAGGCAGCACCCTGGAGGAGTTGGTATTCACTACTGAGGCTGCAGTATAGATTGAACAGCTCCCTGCCAGAATGCAGCTCCCTCACTCTCCAGACTCCTCAGTTTACCTCCCTCTCCCACCCCTTTCTCCCTCAATTGGTAGCCTGTACTGACAGCCAGGGCGATGGAGCTCAGCAGAGCAATTACATTGAGTTTGAGCCCAGGAGGACTGAAATGAGCAATGTAGTGGAGCCTAGGTCCCTTCTCTTTGCCCTTTACCCATTCCCAGCCCCCGCCCCTGGTCCCCATACACCTCTCTGTATTCAACACTCATTGATCTTGGACAGTACCAGTGGACCAAGAAAATAAATAAAAGCGATTTGTTCTCACTAATCTGAAAGCAACATCGGCTACCCCAAAGCAAAGTAAACACACTCTCCCTCACCCCTACCTATACCTCGGGCTTTCTTGAGTATAATTTTAATTATAGTTGGACTTCCCAGAGGCTTCCATCAAAGGAACTCAAGCCAGGCCAAAGAATTTTTGTTCGCTTGTTTGTGCATTAGGGGTGGGGTGGCGATGGGGCCGGAGGGTTAGTCACTGGGGAGTGGGCATCAGGAATCAAGGACTACAGAGTCCAGGATGAGGAAGAGGTTGGCAACTATTCTCTCTGCAACTGTCTCACCACCCCACCCCACCCCACCCCACCCCCAGGATTCTTCTCTTCTACCCTTCCTCCCTTGAATAATGTGGTTTCTCTGCTTCTGCAATCCCAGGCTCTGGTCTCCACATTAACATGTATATTGCTTGGTTAAGGGCTATCTAACTGTGGGTTCTAAATAACCGGGAAATGACAGAGAGGTGATGGGGGTGAAATGAATGAAAGGCTTGTCGAAATCTCCCAACTGCCTTTGTCATTGATAAATAAGCAAAGAAACACACTGAGGTCTCTGGGTTTTCTGTCTCTTAGCCTGCGGACTGCACTATCCTAAAGAGAAGCTGCCCCTCTGGGACAGAAGCAGAGCAAGAATGATGGGATTCAGAGTTGCAAGAGGTTTTAGAGATTGCCTACTCCACTCAGCCTCATTCTACAGATGAGGAAAATGAAGCTGAGAGGAGGTGATTTACTCAAGGTCCAAACTCCCTCTTCCCTGATCTTAGAGCCCAGTCCTTGCTACCTATATTACTTCTATGGTTGCATGTCCAGCTCTCTGCTGGCCCCCTCTACCTGGATGCCCAGTCAAAGTGTAAAACCAAGCCTCAACAATCCAAAAAGCAATTTTTAAGCACCTGCTATGTGTCGGGGCAGTTAGGAGGCATACCTGGAGCCAGGAAAACCTGAGTCCCAAATCCAGTCTGAAACACTAGCTGTGTGACCCAGGGAGAGTAATTTGACTGTTATTTGCTTCAGTTACCTCAACAGAAAAATTGGAGCAATAATAGGACCTCCCTCATAAAATTATTGTGAGTATCCAAGGAAATATTATTTATAAAGTGCTTAGCAAAGAGCCTAGCACATAGTAGGTGTTATATAGAAATTAGCCACTGGGGTTACAAAGATAAAAGGGAAGAAAAACAGTCCCCACAGTTAAGAAGTTAACATTCCTAGAAAGGAAGAAGTGGAGGGAATAAAATATGTCAACAGATTAATACAATAATTTGAGAAGGGAATCCAAATCTGCCCTTATTCATGACTTCCTAATTCAGTTAATGGTCCCACCATTCTCTCAGGTACTCAAGTTGGGAACCTCAGTCATTTGAACTCTTTCTTCTCTTCTCCCCCTCCTTGCCCCTATACCTAATTGGTTCCCAAGTCCCGTGCAGACCACATCCCCAAATTCCTGTGGAAAACTTAAAGCAACAGATAAGTATTAGCTATCACTCTTTGTCTCTCTTTAGGTGTAAAGACTATGATCAGGAGTCAACTAAGGCAATCTAACAAGTTTAAAGGATGAGGACATTGTTTGCAACTTTGAAATGCCTCCTCCATAGCTACAAAGGAATTCCTTTAGTGGTGGATCCACCTCAGCCGTAAAGATGGCAGCTGAAAAAAAATTGATTGCAGAAGCTCTCAGGAGTTCTTGGATGGTGGAAGTTCTAAGAGAGGAGGTTCCAAATAGAAGGAGGATATCCTGAACATCTCCTCCTAGAGAAAAGGGGGACTTCTTGGACAGAACTTGATGGAAAGAAGCTGAACACTGTTTTCTATAGGGAAGAGAAACAAAATTGTATTTCACTCTCCTCTCTTCAAAAGTTATTCAGATGGTGCAGGTCATTCTTCCAGAGGAGTCTTTATTACAGGCTGACATAAGGAATCCTATGGAAGAATAGGACACTGGGGGTGGTGGGGAGAATGTTTCCCAAGCTTATGAGCTCTTGAATTGGGGGCATTCAGTGGTATGAAATCAAGGCTACCTTATATTCTTTAAGTTTATTACCACCACCCCCATTTTGGAGACCTAGATACATACTATACTGTGATAGTCCTATGTGGATTGGGGTAAAATAAGTCTAAGGATACATCTATGACCCAATTTGTGTGAATAAAAAAATCTCCTGAAGTGGCCGCATTAATGAAATTTGTACTGCATGTGTCCACTGGACTAGAACAAATTATCATATTTTATGTGATTACTTCAAATAGTATAAATTTGAACGTATGTGACCACTCCAGGGGATTAATTTTTCACGTTAATTAGGACCAAGCTATATTAGCTAGCATTTATGTACTACTTTGTTTTTGTTATTGCTCATTGTGACTTTTTGTGACCCCATTTGGGGTTTTCTTGGCAGATGCTGCAGCGGATTACCATTTCTTTCTCCAACTCATTTTACAGATGAGGAAACTGGGGGAACTAGAGTTAAGTGACTTTCCAGGAGTTACACACCTAGTAAATGGCTTTAGCTGGATTTGAACTTAGGAAGATTCATTTCCCTGACTTAGGGCCCAATATTCTATCAACTGTACCATCTAGCTGCTCCAAACTAGCTGTGCAAGCTTGAGCAAATCCCCTCTCTTGAGTTTTAGCTTTCTTTATAAAAAAGGGATTTCCAGCAAGGTCCCTTGGAAATGGTATGTCCTTTGATTCATGAAATATTTGACCACATTTATCACTCAGGGTCGAGGGAGCTGTTTTCTCTTTTGGGTGGGCTTGTTGAGAGAAAAGGCTTCCTTGTGAGATTATTAACTGAAATGGTAAGAAGAAGAAAAAGCCAGGAAGTTATCTGCAAAAGGCCCTAACTCTGCTTTAGACACAGTCAGGGTTTCATTGAACAGGAGAACAGTATAGAGAGGACTGTATTCAAAGTCAGAAGATAGAGTTCAAATGTAGGCTTTGCTACTCACACTGTCCAGTTGTACTCACTGCTTGTTCACTCCTGGTATCCTCCTGGCACTCAACTCTCACCTGTGATTCCAAGAAGCTATAGTATAAGCAGCGGCCACAACTGGTAACTCATCTCAGCAGACAAATGGGCTAAATCAGGTTGGGAATAACTGAGGGGCCTCAAACTCATCAGTGAATTAGGGGGATGCCTACCCCAAGCATGTGAAGACTTACCCCAGTGGAATGGGCAAATGAGAATAATTTGTCCCAGTGGCCATGGAGTCAGCTGAAATGGGCACTGTGGAGTGCCTAGAGCTTGGTTAAACAGAGATGCCAAGGTCATCCCTTCATTCCAGGACATTGCCAGTCATCCTGAACTCTGTTTTACCACTGGACTTTGGTAATTCTGAAAGAGAGAGTGAGACTGTGACTTTGTGCAACTCTGGGTCACTTAAATACAATTCATATAAAGACAAGACATCATCCCATGATGCCATTCACCTTCTTCAAAAAGGACAAAAAACAATATTTTCAGTTGCATCTAATTCTTTGCAAATGCATTTGCAGTTTTCTTGGCAAAGATACTGGAATGGTTTACTATTTCCTTCTCTAGCTCATTTTACCAATGGGGAATTGAGGCAAAACGAGTTAAGTAACTTGCCTGATGTCACGTAGCTAGTAAACATTTGAGAACAAATTTGAATTCAGGAAAAGGAGTCTTCCTGATTTCTGACCTAATATTCGATGCACTGCTACTCACTACCCTTGAGTTATTTTGGGTAAGCCACTCAAATTCTTTGGGTCTCAATATCTTCATCTGTAAAACGAGAAAGATTCTATCAAAATCCTATCAAAGTTCTATCAAACTTCTGGCTAGAACAAAACTCCAGAATGAACCAAACCAGTTTAAAATTCAAAATGTTTTTAATTAAAATATAATCAAACATAGATCATGTTCATTTGTGGCTTTATAAATCAGTATTCTGGGACAAGGATCTGTTTTAATTTGGCACCACCAAATGACCTTTAAGGTCTCTTCCAGCTGTTAGTCAATAATCCTGTGTCCTAAGGCTCTGTGAGGTCAGACTACTCTGTCGCATTTCCAGGAAATTGTTGGGTATTCTTTCCTACCCATGATGCCTATCTGCCTTCTGGGCAGGGGCAGGGATCCATTAGATATTTAACACAAACTTAAAATCACAAATTCATGATTTTGGTATGAAATATCAGGTCTTTTTCTGGTCTAGAGAGCTACAGTTCAAGGAGGTCCTGGTACTGCATGAGGCAGAGTATGCTATAAAATTTCTTGAAATGTGTAAATTGATCATACCTCATCTTTCTACAATCAACCAGGTGCCAGACTGCCTTAAGCAGCCACTGACCCTGCCTTTGGTTCTTCAGCTATCTGGCCTCTAGGAAAGACCAGAAGTTTATCAACTGTCTTTTGATACCTGCCATTCCACACTCACCACAGATTGAAGATCCTCTAGAGTTCTTGTCCCTCACCTTGGGGACCTCAAGATAATAATCCTAGATAGCATTAGTCTACAGTGCTTTAAATTTGAGAAGCATTTTGCAAATATGTCTTTCATTTTATCTTTACAACATTTTATCTTCACAACAACCCATGCCATAGCATACAACAAAACAACAATTACATGCCTGTGTCACACCATGATACCGCCATGTCATATAATGGCATGTGGTGACATGGCTGCCATACAATATCACACAAATAGCAGGCAGTGACAAGCCACAGTGGCCATGTCAACATGTCATGCCATGTCTCATCATGCAACAACTGCATTATTATGACATGGAATAACACATCATGACATACTTGTCATGTAAAAACATACCTATGACATGCCTATATCACCTAATGATGTGCCTTGCCAACTGATTCACAATAATACACTGTGGCATGTAATAGCAGCCTGTGATAACACATATGCATCATACAATGACATGTCATGACACAGTGGCCTGGCATGGTGTGCTATGACATGCCTATACCATACAATGGCACATTCTAGCACACTTGTCATGCAGTGACATTCCATGGCATACCTTGTCGTATGATGAGAAACTGCTACATGCCTCTGTCTTACAGACACACCACCACATGCCATATCATACAGTGAAACACCTATGACATGCATTGTCATGCAATGACATGCTATGATATACTATGTCATTAAATGAAATACCCACAAAACAACTATGTCATTCAGGGACACATTGTGTCATGCAGGAACACACCATGTTGTACAATGGCACTCCTATGACATACCTATGTCTTGAATTAGCACACTTACAAGAAATCTCATCATACAATGATCACCTAGTCATACACTGACATGCTACAACACACCTGTGTCACAAATATTCAAAGTTGTATCTGAACTCAGGTCTAACTGACCCCAGGTTTAGCTTTCTATCTACCATGCCACATCCTGGGCTGTAGAATAGAGACTGCCCTTGGCTGACAGTTGAAGATTGAAGGTGGCAATCACAACTTTTAGACTACTCAAGCCTACTCTCTACTTCTTGCTCCATTTATAATATTCTCCACCTCAGATGTCTCTTAATATACCAGATAAGACTCCAGTTCATCAGGATCTTCTCTTCCTGTTGATTCAATTCTTCATCATGGTTCCTCTAGAGCAGTGATGGTGAACCTTTTAGAGATCAAGTGCCCAAACTGTCACAGTCTTATCCCAGACAGGGGAGGGAGGAAGCACTTCCATTGGGCTGCTGGACAGAGGGGCAAGTCATGTACAAAATGTCCTCAGGCATACATGGAGAGGAGGAAATGAGCAGCTCCCTCCAGCACATGTACCATAGGTTCACCAACACAGCTCTAGAGGAGAATTTATCCCAGTTCCCGTTTGGCTAGTGAGGAAATGGCACTGAAGATGTCCTCTGAAAGGGCTCTGGAGACAGTGACCATGGCTTCCCAAGATGTTCTTCTGCTCATGGCATCCATCCCACCAACCCACAGTACCTGATGCAGAAGAGCATCTGGAGGCACATCTATGTGTCCAACTACAGGGAAGTGCAGTGCTTTGAGCTCATGGCTGAGTTTGTCTTGCCTAAAGCCATCAGTGATTTAAAGTGTATGGTGGCAGTGGGGAGGGAGGGGAGTTATCATCTTTCTTGTGCCTGATTTTGAAGATATTGCGGTAACAAGCAAAGAAGGACACCATAGGTTAGTTCATTGAAAACTAAACATTCCACGTATGTTCCTATCTTGGGGGCCCTATATATTAGGCTGATGGGCATAGTCATTGACTGCTACAAGTATCTGAAAACTCTGCCTTTCCTGGGACATAACTATTCAGGCAGACACCAATTGGATGGTATTCATTGACCCTCCTGACTCACTTTATGAAGGAATTGCTATGTGGTGAGCAGATCTGTGGCATCATCCTGCCTCAGATCCAGAAGCACTGCTATGTGTTGGAGGACCCTCAACTCGGCAACTTGGAGGAGGACACAGATGAATATCATTGTCTTTTGAATTGGATTGCTGCTACAATTTGTGACTTGATTCCCCAGGAAAAGCTATATCTCTCCATACTGCCTTCCATATACTTCTTATGAGATATTAGACACATCAAAGAGTATGCATACAATATCAAATTAAGGATTTCCATATAAAATTACACAAATAAATGTAAAGAAAGTGAAATAATTTTCATATTCCTCTATATTATTTCCTATATCATCTTCCTCATCCTGATGAGTTTACCTTGGCGTTCACACCCATTCATTCCATGCCTGTCTCAAACCTCACCTTCACCACTATAAGCAAAATATAACATGTGTTGGAGATAAAAAAAAATATGATAAACAAATTAAGAGTACCTTTGCTCCTGGGAAAGGGATGATAATCAAACACACTTAATCTCCACTTAGAATGCGTGTGATTCAAAGTTATAAATTGCTTCTTAAGTCAAAAGTCCCCTTCTATACCACTTCTTTTTCCTTCCCAAACTCATCCATATCAAATTTGCCCTCCCTATGCCATAACCCAATTTCCTTCCTCTTCCATATAGAAGTTCCATCCACCAATTAGATTGTTACACTGCCCAGCCTTTTAGACTTCTCATACCCTTTCCATCCTCTTGCACAAAACTGTGACTCCTCCCAGAAGCTCCCACCTTCTTGGCTATTCTTTCTAGTATAGGGTGCACATTCACTCATGCCCCTAACATACCAGGTGAGAAGTAGGCACTCGTGCTCCTCAATGTGACCTCCAGTCCTTTCAGCTACTCCCTCCACTAACATTCAGTCACTTTCCCTCCTTTTAAGGTCCACTCTATCCAGATCAATGACCCTATCCAGATCCTGGTATCTGTTCTCTACCAATCCCCAGGTTAATAAATTAATTAATATATACTTACTAAGGTCAGTTACTATGGCTATCTACACAAAGACTGAAATATTCCCTATTCACCTCATGCAGGGGACAACAAACAAATATACACATGGGGACTAGAATTAACTTTTGAGTTCTTTGACATAGGGAACACCTACTAGGGAACAACCTCTATCCTATTCTCCAACATAGAGTCTTGCAGAGTTGCCTAAAATATTGAGAGATTAAGTGACTCATTCCAAATCATATACAATCAATCAATCAATATTTATTAAGCATTTACTAGATGCCAGGTAAATCACTAGAGATGGAAAGAAAAAGCAAAGATAGTCACTGCCTTTAAGGAATTTAAATTCTAATGTGAGAGATAATATTTAAAAATCATAATATGAGAAATAAATACAGAATAGATTGGAGGCAATCTTGGAGAAGGTTATATTGGCAACTAGGGATACCAGGAAAGAATTCACAGAGGAGGTGGTATTTGAGAGGAGTCTTAAAGGAAGCCAGAGACTCTAAGAATCAGATGGAGAAAAAAGAACATTCTGGACACGCCAATGAGAAGTCTCAGTACTGTGATTATAGAACAGGAGGTAGGCTACTGTGACTGAAGGGGAAGTGTTTAGAAGAAAGAAGAATTTAAGAATATCAAAAATGTAGATTTCGTGGAGCTTTAGAAGTCAAACAAACTTTATATTTGATCCTAATGGTAATAGAGAGACATTGACTTACTGAGTAGAACATGGCTAGACCCATATGGTAGTAAAATCACTTTGGAAACTGAATGGAGGATGAATTGAAATAGAGAGAGCCTTGAATGACCAATTTCACAGCTATTGCAATAGATAACATTTAGTGGAAAAGATCATGAGTTCAATTTTGAAAATGAGTTTGAGATGTCTCTAGGACATTTAGTTTGAAATGTCTAATAGACAATTGGTGATGAAACTGGTGCTCAGGCAAAAGGCTAGGACTAGGCACATGGATTCTTGGGTCATCTGCTTGGAGATGATAATCAAACCCAGAGGCAATGATGCACTTATTAAGGAAAGGGAGAGAGAGAGAAGCAGAGGGAACTCAGGAAAAGTCATTCTTTCCTTTTCTCGATGAGTTTATAATCTTATAACCCTTTGCTCACAGTCTTCTCTGTCCCAACCCTTGCTCTTATACTTGGGGGCTTCTTGTTACATATTGATGAGTCCTCAAATGCTCTTCTTTCTCAAGCCACTTCATCAATCTCAGCTTTCATAATTCATACCCTCATTCTACCTCAGTCAACCAAGGGATACTCTTATCGCCATGATCTTTAATCCTTCCAACTCTTCCCATGCCTCACTCCTCCTAAATCGATCCTTTGTAACATCCAGCTACTCTTTGGGGGCAGCTTGGGAGTTCACACTCCCAAGGTTTTATACCTGGTGTCTGGTGAATTCCTTTGTATACATGTTTGCATGTACTTTTCTGTAGGTTGCTCCTTCTTTACCTGTCCCTCAAGAAACTGAATGCCATTATTAATGACAGAAATAGCTTCATTTTTGCCTGTTTACCCAGTGCCTGGAACATAGGTATTTTATGAATGTTTGTTAAAAAAAAGTCTATGAAACATTTAGCTCCACACAAAAGTTACTTGCTAGTCATTTTCAGCCTTGATCAATGCTTATCACACAACCTGCCCAAATGTCAGCATCCTGAGACTACCTTGTGCCCTTCCTCACCGCTTTCTGGTGTTAAGTAGAAGCTGCCTTTGAGGAGATTTTTCCCAGAAGACTGTCTGGTGTAGTGTTGCATGATAGATTTGTTTTCCTCCCCATGTGCAAGCAAAACAGCATCATGATATTTTGCTGTCTTTCTGTGCGGAGGTTTCTCAAAATTCAGTGGGCCTTTTTTTCTTTAGAAACTGAATAGATACCCATTTGCAACATATCATCTGAGAGAGAGAAGACCCTGCTACTCAACATTTCCCATACTTCTATCCCTGATGACAGAAATTCCACTATTAGTGATTCATTCATACTTTGTCCTCTCTATGTGGTCTCCTTTTAAATTACATTATTTGCAACAAATTGCATGTGGTCCTATTTTAAATTGGATTATCCTAGAAGGGGCAACATATTATTCTACCACATGTCAAAATTTGTTTTAACACCTTCTTGATAGAGTAGTTCACATAAACATTTGCTATGCAAATGTTTTAAGCAAACAGAAAATGTTCCATATATGGACAACTGAGAAAATTGAATGAAATTAAAATTCAAGTTAACAAAAATGTGTTAATGTCTCTACAAATTATGGGAATAGGAACCATTCACATGCAGAGCCTTTTAAGGTTTTCCCCTTCTTTACAACATGCCTATGAAGTAGGAGCCAAATATTATTATTCCTATTTTATAGATGAGAAAATTGAGGCTGACAAAGATTAAATGAATTTCCTATGATAACATGACTCTGTAAAGATTAAAATTTATGAATATGGGGAGACTGAGGCAGGTAGAAATTAGGTTCTCTCTGCAAGGAGTATTATATTTTTTAGAGGTTTATTAAAGGTTAAAGATTAAAGAAATACAGAATAAGAAAAAAGAGGCCTAGGCCAGATAACCTCACATCAGGGAAGAGACACATCTGCTCCAAAATGGAAGTCCAATAGAGGCAAGAGCCTCTCAAAAGCCTTTGAATCAGCTTAAATACCTTCTTGATCTCGGACCAGGTGAGATTACAAGGCATTCTGGGGAAGTGGAGCAAAGGCTCGTGGGGATTGTAGTCCTGTATTCGAGTCTATTTTTTACATTCCCTCGTGTGATCATTTTTGGAAAAATTAATTTTTCCCCAAAAGGATCATAAAAACATAATAAACTTAAAAGATTACAATAGTGTGAGAATAAGAGAAAAAAGAATAAAACCAATAATTGCTGAACACATTGACAAAAAGCCATTAGGGGGCAGTCCCCTTTGGCATAAAAGTATACATACAAATAAATGTTCAATCAACCACACCCAAAGTTCAATTTTGTGCAACTTGTGGTCTGGAGGCTTCTTCATGGTGGCTTCTCCAACAGTTCAGTTCTGGATTCAGAGAGGTAGCATCTTCTTTACCTAAAATTCTTCTCAAAAGGAATTTAAACTTTGCAATTTAAATAATGATATTTTTTTACATTCCCCCATGTTGTGGGTGATTGAAAGATTCAGAATCAGTTAGGGATGCATGGCTGAGGTATGAGGTATATGAATCAATTGGCAAGAGATATTAAAAAGACATCAGAAAACCCAAAAGAAAAGAAAGATTTCTGGATGAAAATATAGACTATCAAAGTCTTATGTGTAAAAATTCCAAGTAGAAGAAAAATAAATCTATAACAGGTCCTTCAATCAGGGCCCAATCAAAATGATCTAAGTAATGATGCATTTACCCATTCAGTGCCAGGACTACAGAAAGGTACCACACTATGAGAGGCAGAAAAGGGGACCAGATTATAGGAGCCAAGGTTTTGGGGATACTCATCTGTGAGTATCTTCAGGGTGAGTGTGGATACAAGGAAAGCCTTCGTGGTCACCATAAACTGTAAAGATTAAAATTTACGAATATGGGGAGACTGAGGCAGGTAGAAATTAGTTTCTCTCTGCAAGGAGTATTATATTTTTTAGAGGTTTATTAAAGGTTAAAGATTAAAGAAATACAGAATAAGAAAAAAGAGGCCCAGGCCAGATAACCTCACATCAGGGAAGAGACACATCTGCTCCAAAATGGAAGTCCAATAGAGGCAAGAGCCTCTCAAAAGCCTTTGAATCAGCTTAAATACCTTCTCGATCTTGGCCCAGGTGAGATTACAAGGCATTCTGGGGAAGTGGAGCAAAGGCTCGTGGGGATTGTAGTCCTGTATTCGAATCTATTTTTTACAACTAGCATTCAAAACCACATCCCTCTAGAGAACAAATTCAGAGTTTCTGGAAAAATTCTGGCATCTAGTAATATCTGACCTAGAATTTTATTAAAAGAGAGGAAGAATTTCAATAGGTAGGTCTACGTGTATGGGAAGGATAGGGAATAATTTCATGTATGGGGCACAGATCATAGTAGTCAATGGAAGTTAGAGTGGTCAAGACAAGATGGAAAAGAGGGTAGGAATAGCACATAGTCAAGTTTGGTCACAGTTCAGAATAAATGTGAGGCAGGGCAGGACAGGGAAAGGGAGATGATAATGAATTGGTAAAATAAAAGGAGCATTGGCTTTGAAGTCAGAGGCTCTAGGTTCAAAGCTTGTCTCTGTGCATCGACTTTTCCACTTAAATCTTCGTGCACAAGTGTCTTTGTGCACAAAAACGCACCAAGACAATTGTCATCCTCGGTTACCGAGAGACTATTACCACATATAAGTATATATATATATATATATATATGTATATATATATATATATATACTGCTTAAAAAAGCAGCTCTGGAACTCAGTTTCATCATCTGTAAAATAAAGAGGTCAGACTAATTCTCTGTGGTCCCTTCTGGCTTTGGGGCTATGATCTCATGAAGCTCTATAAAATAAAACTCAGAGATTTTGGCAGAGGTGATGAACTGGAGGCACAGGGTATGATACATATATATCTATATATGTGTGGGTATTATACATACATACTGGAGTTTGGATTTCTTTTGCTTGATTATACTTGTCCCAAGGGAAATTTACTGTTTGCATCATTTATATCAGGTCAAGGGATTTAGGGGAGTGGGGAGAGTTGATGGCTTGTAAGAGTAATGCAATAAAAATAGAGAAAGGAAGACCAGGGAAACATCTTTAAAATCCACATAAGAGATCAAAAGAAAGGAAGGTCAGAAAGGGACACAGACAAGCCAAATAATTTTGTTACTGTCATGTAAAATTTAATACACACTTATAAAAACAAACTAGGCATAATAGAAGTTTTCCATTTCATATACAAAACTCTTTTTATGCCATTCTTTGTATATTGAAATGTTCATGTTTGTTCATGTATATCCAGTTTTGAATAAAATAGAAAATGGGGGAAAAGGGACAAACTTGGTTGGAAAAGCAGATTGAAGACATTGTATGGAGGGCTTTGAATGCCATGTGAAAGAGTTAATGTTTTATTCTGAAAGTAGGTGTGGATTGAGAGGCAAGCCTAGAGATGGGAGGTCCTGGGTCCAAATATGGCCTCAGATACTTCCTAGCTGTGTGACCCTGGGTAAGTCACTTAACCCCAGTTGTCTAACTTTTATTGCTCTTCTGCCTTGGAACCAATATTTAGTTTTGATTCTAAAGATGGAAGATAAGGGTTTTTGTTGGGGGTTTTTTTTAAGTAGGTAAGGTGCACAGTGGATAGAGTGCCTCGCCTAGAGTCAAATCTGGACCCAAACACTAAGTTAGAAAGTAAGGGTTTTTAAAAAAAGCAGCTAGTTAGAACAGAAGATAGAGCCCTGGGCTGTAGTCAAATCTGGCCTCAGACACATACTAGCTGTGTGACCCTGGGCAAGTCACTTAAATCACTTTGCTTCAGTTTCCACATCTGTAAAATTAGTTGGAGAAGAAAATGGCAAACTACTCCAGTTTCTTTGCTATGAAAATCCCAAATGGGGTCATGAAGAGTTGGATATAACTGAAACAACTGAACCATTAGTGTGAAATACTTATATCATTTCTTCTTCCTTCTCTGCACCAAGAAACATGCTTTGAGGTCTGACTGAGTTTTGGGTCCTCTGGCAGAAAATGGGCCACAGAAGCAAATAAAACCCTGTCCCTTGACTTTATGGAGCTTATAGACATGAGCAGAAAATTAACAATACAAAGCAGTATCATTTTTATCATATGAGGGGTCCAGACAGGGTTCTAAAGTCAGCTTAGTGTGATATTTACACCTTCAAACTGGAAAAAGCTATAAATCAGAGCTTGATTTCTTGTTTTATTGATTGTTTAGACATAAGAAAATGATGGAGAAAATATTAATAATACAGATTAAACTTAAAGGGGGGAGCAGCTGGGAAGCTCAGTGAACAGAGAGCCAGGTTTGGAGATGGGAGGTCCTGGGTTCAAATCTGGCCTCAGATACTTCCTAGCTGTGTGAGCCTGGGAAAGTCACTTAGTCCTTACCATTCTTCTGCCTTGGAAACAATGCACAGTATTGATTCTAAGATGGAAGGTAAGGGTTTAAAAAAAAAAACTTAAAAGTATACCACACAAACTTGTCTGCAGAAAGCTTTTCATTAAACATTTAGCAGCAATACTCTATTTAAAGACCATGAGTATTACAGACAATGAATATTACAGAAATTCAGAGAGATGGGAGAGTTACTGATGAGCTAGAGATGAGAAAAGAGAGATGAGACTCTACACCTTTGTCTTCTTCACATTTTTTTTGAGAACCAGCCCTGAAACCTGGGCCTCCTACCAAGGCAGTCAAGTACAAAGAAAAATCTCTTCCAACCCTATCTACCAGAATAAGTTTCCCTCAGTCCCCAACTTCTATGGTTACTCATGTTCCAAGCCAAAAACTGTAATTGGGAAAAAAATGGTTTTCAAGGCAGTTCATCTATAACCCACCCCAATCCTGTGTCTCATTGGATGAAGGTGGTCCATCAGGAGAAGTGAATGATGGTTGTAACCAGCCGACCACAATGAAGAGGGAGCCAAGCTCCCATTCATCATCTCTTCTCCCTAGGTAACCACATGGCCCTCGCAGCATGGCAGAAATCGCTCCCTCTGGTTCCACCAGCTAGTGGAAGCTCTTTGTCATTTTTGTCATTGATTCACCTTTCTTTGGTGCCCCTACCTTTTTCTTTTTCCTTTCAGTTGGAAGTAGACTTTGGATCAGAACTAGGCAAAGTGAACAGCTGCCTACAGCATAACATAGAAGGAAACACAAAAAGGAACACTTTTTAGCATGAATTGTTTTACTCTTGTGTGTAATAAAATACTAGAAAATACCACAGTCCATGGCACATAGG
Source organism: Monodelphis domestica (assembly GCF_027887165.1). Taxonomy (NCBI): domain Eukaryota; kingdom Metazoa; phylum Chordata; class Mammalia; order Didelphimorphia; family Didelphidae; genus Monodelphis; species Monodelphis domestica. Next base: position 590,956,820 of record NC_077227.1, on the reverse strand, counting down.
TGTTTATTTTTTTGTCATCACCTGTGTTGATTGGACACCTCCAGTAAAAATACATTGCAGGGCTGCTTGAGAAGGATGTGGGGAGAAGGGGGAAAGGAGATCTAAAAAATCTCTGCAGAGTCTTCTGGGTAAATCAGTGAGGATAACACAACTAACAGCTTCCAGCAAAAAGTGTGGAAAGTGTGCTTGAGGTCAATTTAGAACCTGCATTTCAATCACATCTGTTCTGTGAACTTATGGTTTATCCCTGAGCAAATCACCCAATATCACTCATTGACTCAGTTTCCTCACCTGTAAAACAGAAATAGTAAGCCCTGTTTCATGAAAAAGAATTGTGAAATAAAATTAAATAAGCACAAAAGCACAAAGTCATAAATATATCATTATTAGGAATGTTATTAAATTTTATTAATCATGTTGCTATTTATTGTTGTTCAGTCATGTCTGTTTCAGTTGTGCCCAATTCTTGATGTGCCCATTTGGGGTTTTCTTGGCACAAGATGCTAGAGTAGTTCATTATTTCCTTCTCCAGCTCATTTTATAGATGAGGAATTGAGACAGCAAATAGAATGAAGTGACTTGCCCAGGCAGGCATAGCTAATAAGTGTCTAAAGGCAAATTTGAACTCACTTCTTTCTGAATCCAGGTCTGGAATTCTATCCACTATGCTACCTGGCTGCCCTTGTTAATCATTATTGTTTGAAATTCACTTTGAAGAGGACCAATGGCACCATGAGCTGATATCTCAGCTAGTATATGAATTGGATTTAAGTGATGTCCAAAGTTATCATCAGTCTCACTCACTGTTCCAAAATCATCTGAGTCTAGTGGCAGGACAAAAGTCAGGAAGGCTGGCAGTGGCCATGGATGCAGGAGGTGACCTTGGCTCCCTCAACATCTGGCCAAGCTCCAAGTACTTCCCAGAGTGGGTTCAGCCATCTTCACAGCCATTGGAACCACTTGTTCTCATCCTCGCATTCCAACAGGGTAGACACCCCCCTAACTCCCTGATGGGTTTGAAGCTGTTAGTTCCCCTCAGACTGGTTTAGCCCATCTGCCAAGTTGGGTTTACCATTTTGCCATGGTATGGCCACCATACATGCTAAAGCTTCTTGGAGTCACAAGTGAGAACTGGGTGATAGAGAGACACCAAGGTTCCAGGAAAGTCCTATCCCCATGCCTCACTGGCTTGGCAATTTCTTTTCTTTCTTTAAAAAAAAATCCTTACCTTCTATCTTAGAATTGATGCTGAGTATCAATTCCAAGGCAGAAAAGCATTCAGTTGGGATTAAAAGGCTTGCCCAAGGTCACATAGCTAGGAAGTGTCTATAGTTAGATTTGAACCCATGTCCCTCCATTTCTAGGCCTGGAGCCAACTAGCTGCCCTGGCTGACAGTATCTTTACATCAGCTAATCTGGCTCATGTCCTGCCTCTTGACTTTTCTGGATTCTTTCAAGACTCAGCTTAAATCCCATCTTGTCCAAAAGACTTTCCTAGTCTCCACCCACTTACTTCCAGCACTTTCATTCTGAAATGTCTTTCCATTTACACTGTATATGTTGTGTACATAGTTTTTTATATAATGCCCCTTCCATTAAAATGTAACTTCCTTGGGGCAGCTAGGTAACTCAGTGGATAGAGAGGCACTTCAAATCTGGTCTCAGACACTTCCTAGCTGTGTGACCCCGGATAAGTCATTTAACCCCCAATTACCTAGCCCTTATAGCTCTTCTGCCTTGGAATCTATATGTAGTATTGATTCTAAGATAGAAGGTAAGTATTTTATTATAAAAAGTAAAATAAAATAAAATGTGACCTCCTTGAAACAGGAACTATGTTTTCATTTTTTATTCTCAATGCTTACTTGGCACACAATAAGTATTTAATAATGTTTGTTAATTGCCTGGAGCTAGGAAATATAAGCTTTGGTGTGTGTCTTTCCTTCTCAGGAAGATCTAGTTTAGTGCAATTATTATACGAGTTTTACCCACACCTTAGGTAATGAAATTACAAGAGGCCCAAACACTTGGAAGAAATTACTCAATCAGCAGTGCAAACTAAGTGTTTGACTTTAGAGATTTAACCCCAACAAAATATGTGAATAAGTCTTTAATCAGTATGAAAGTATTATAGAGTTTTGGCCACTGGATGTAGACAAATAATTCCTTACAAGAAACATGATTGGCTAAAAGAATCAGACATATATCTAGTCTATAAAAATTGCCACCAATCAAGCATTGGACTAATGCATTGTTGGAGGACTTCGAGATTACAATTTGTCTATTCCAGAATTAGAACTAGGCTCTTGAAAAGTAATTGCCCTTCTATGGATCCAGGTTCAAAGGGCCATAAAACTATGCATTCACCTTGATCCAGCAATATCACTCCTGGGTCTGTATCCCAAAGAGATCAGAGATAAGGCAAAAGAACATAAAAAATATTTTAGTAGCTCTTTTTGTAGTGGCAAAGAATTGGACACTGAGGAGTTGTCCAACACTTGAGGAATGGATGAACAAGTTGTGGTATGTGGTTGTAAAGGAATATTATCATCCCATAAGAAACAGAATGAGTTGGAAAAAACCTGGAAACTGATTGAATGATTACATGAAATGCAAAGCAAGTGAGGAGGAACCAGAACAATGTATATAGTAAGAGAAACATTATATGATGATCAACTGGAAAGGACTAAACCATTATCAACAAAGCAAGTTCTAAGATAACTCCAAGAGGCACAGCCAAAGAAGGAACTAATGGAGTTGAAAGCAGATCAAAGCATGTCATCTTCCACTTTATTTCCTTCATGAGATTTTTATTATATATGTGATATATGTCTCCTATCACAACATGAGCAATATGGAAATATATATCACATGAAATAACCTATATCAGACTATTTACTGACTTAGAGGTGGGGGAGAAGGGCAGAAGGAAGAAAATATAAATTCTAAAATGTCAGAAAGCAATTGTTAAAAATTATTTCTACATATAACTGAAAAAGCAAATTAAATTTCTCTTGAAAAACTTAAAGGTTGGGCTCATTCTTCCCAAACATTTGTGGGGAATATATTATACTATTTGCCCTTTCTAAAACAGGGGTTCATAGCTTTTTTTATGGACCACTTTGGCAATCTGGCAAAGTCTATTGTCTCCTGAGAATAATGTTTTTTTGAATGCACAATATAAAATACATGATATTATAAATTATTATTTATATATATTATATATTAAAAATATAGTTATAATATTTTACAAAGCAAAGACATAGCCTAGATTAAGAATCCTTGGGACTAGGGCATCATTATAAATATCTTTCCTAAAAATATAATTCATTTTAATGTCTGATTATTAGTTGAAAGCATATTGGCAAGAGATTATGAATGATCGTACTAAAGGCATACCCTCAGGACTCTCCCTAAACCCCTGAGAGTTGTACCCCTCTTCCAGGAATGCTAACATTTCCCAGAGGAGATGCCATGGAAGTTTAGAGATATTTAGGATTAGATTGACCTCAGCTCCTTCAAGGATTTATACGGAGTACTGGAAATAGAAAGATAAAATAAGACACTGCCCTTGCCTTCTTAGAGCTTGCATTCAAACATGAAGGAGAAAGAGCATATGTCATATATATAGAAAATTTTCATATTTGGAAGTGCAATCCCCTATAAAAAATTCTGATGAAGGAAGAGTCAATTCTTTTTGGGACAAACAGGACAAATTTCATCCAAAAAGCAATACCTGGGTTGAGTCTTAAAAGGGAGGATTTTCTATAGGTAGAGACCAAAGTTAAGGTAACCTATTCCAAGCAAAGGAAAATCAATAATTAACTAGTATTTATTTCTATAGTATGTGATAATTTCCATGCTAAGTGCCACAGATTCCAAGACAAAGGAGAAATAGTCCCAGTTTTCAAAGAGCTCACAGTCTTATATGGGGGAGTATGTGAGCAAAGACCACAGTAGGCAGACCCAAACAGGAAGGTAAGTACTCTATTTTGGCTAAGGTACAATAGAAAATTTTGAATTGAGAGTTTCAAGATTTGATTCTGGATCCCAGTTCTGCTACTTATGGCCTGTTGGACCTCTAGGAAATCACTTTAGCTTCTCTGATACTCAGTTTCTATAAAATGGGATTTATAGCTATAAATCTATAAAATGAAGACTTAACTAGAACTTGACTTGGACTTGATGGCCATGTAAGTATCTTCAAGTTCTCGATCCATGACTCAATGATCTCTTTGTATAAGACTGAACAGGTCAGAGTTTTTTGTGGTTTGTCTATTTTACTCAGAACTTAATAAACACCAAATAAAATAAACATTTCCATGTACATAGTAAAAAAGAAAAAAATAGGATTGTACATGAAACTTCAGATGACTGCAATTCACAGCTCACTTTTTCCATTAAGTTTATAAATTCAATCTGTAGTTTTCAAAGTAATCCTATTTGCTAGTGCTTCTTTCTGGACTTCCTTCTTTGATCTGCAATGAGGGGAGAGGGGGGAAGATGCTTCAATAGCCCACTTTTCTTTCTTTTCTTCCACATCATTATTTTCCCTCCTCCTCCCACTCACCCTTTAATTGGAAAAGAAAGAAAAACAAAGCCCTTTTATAATTATGCAAAACAAATTCCCACAATGGCTGTGTCCAAAAATGTATATCTTATTCTGCATGTTGATGGACAGGTAAGTTGGAACCCTGTAGTGGAGGTCTCAAATGCCAGGATAACACTTAAAGCAATTAAGAACAATTAAGTGGTAAATTGTGTGCTACTGACTGTAAGTCCCCTAGGAGCTTGGTAAGGGGAGATCAGTAGCTGAAGAAGGCTTTATGAAGGAAATGGAAGCTTAGTTGCACCTCAGAATAAGTTCTGGAAAGACAGAAAGAAGGAAGGAAGGTATTCAAGGCAGAATGAATGCCATTTGCACATGAACCAGAAGGACACCCATCTGACTGGATCAGGTGTATAGAGTTTTAACTAGGAATATTTTTCTCCTCGAGCTAGGAGAGAAAATAATCGAGGGGAGTGTTGCCAGTAGAGTTTCACCAAGAAAGGAAGCCACTTAGTTATCACCCCTATGGGAGCTGACAAAGCAATGTATCAGGGGGAATGTACCATAGCAATAAGACTCTAAGAACATCAGCCATGCCACAAAGAGCTTAAATGATAAGAACATGCAAGAGGAACCTAGCTGTGGTACTTCTGCCACACAGTGGCACAGGCTGCTCGAAGAGCATGAGTCAGGGTGCGGGAACAGTGGCCACAATATGAGGAAATGTGCTCTCCTGGAATGAGAGCAAAGGTACTGGAATGCTCAGCTCCCACAACAAAGTCTGGTTAATGCCATTTCAATTCTGTTCTGGAAATGTTAAGTTTAAGATGCCTGGGGGACATTTAGTTTGAAATGTCCAATAAGTAATTCATGATGTAGGATAGGATTTCAGCAGACACCCAGCAGTTGGATATGTACATCTAAGAGTCAAGGTGATTTGGCTTCCATGGTGGGAGATGGACAGTAGCTACCTGACTAAATACTTCTCCATCCAAGACTAATATTAGGCATATATCTTGGCATCCATGTCCATGTCTTTGGTGAATTATTTGATTTCCTATCAGACTTAGCCCTGATTATGGGTGACTTCAGGCATAATAATCATTAGGGAAGTTTAGTAATTGGAAGTAATCTTATTCTGAGAGTTGGGTTCTTCAACCCTGAGCACAAAGAGCTGAAAAGCTAAAGATCCTTAGAGTAAGAAATGAGGAGAAATGCCATTCTAGTCAAGGGGAACTGAGAACATAAATGCATGGAGATGGGAGATGGAATACTGAGCTCCTAGAAAAGCAATGCCTTTTCTCCAGTCTCATAACCACCACCCTAATTTAGGTCCTCATTTGGCTATGATGAGAGCCTCTCAATTGGATTCCCATATATACATTTCTATTATCTCTAATCCGTACGCCACACAGCTGCCAAAATGGAACAAGACGGAGAAACAGCTAGTAGTCCAATCTGGGCTAATAATAGAAACAATAACAATAATAGCCAGCATTTCCATGCTACTTTGAGTCTTACAAAGCACTTTGCAAATAATCATATGAAATAAGACTGAAAAGGTGAGTTGGAGCTTGGGGAGAGCCTAAAGTGCCAGGCTGAAGGGTTTATTTTTTTTTTTCATAAAAACAACAGGAAGTTGGTGAAGGGTTCAGAGAAGGGGCACCATATAATTAAAAATGCATTTTATGCAGATCATTTTGGCAAGCAAAATGAAGATAAAAGGGACCAGAGAATGGAAGACTGTAAGTCTATATCAGAAGCAATGAGAATGAGAACTAGGGTCATACCAGTGTGTGTGAAGAGGCGAGATAGATCCCAGAGGTATTACAGTAGTAGAATTGACCGAACTCTGAAATCGAATGGGTGAGGGAGTAAGGAAGAGAGAATAATCAAAGGTGCCTTTGATATTCCGGGATGACAGAGATGCCATTGACAAAAAATAAGGAAGTTGAGGTGAAGAACAAGTTTAGGAAAGACATGTGTGGGGTAGAAAGATGTCCAGCAGGTAGTTGCACTGGAGCTGGGGGAGAGAATGTGAGAGTGATAGATTTTCAACCATTCAAACCTCTTCATTCAAGGGCATGAATTAAATTTAAAAAAAAAGAAAGGATTGTCAAAAAGAAGACTAAGGACACTTCCCCATTTAATAGGCAAAGCAAATATCATCAAGAAAGAGCCATCAGTCAAGGATGGGAAAACAAGGAGGAAATAGTGTCATGTTAGCTAAAAGAGGAGATAAATAAGTAGAAGAAGGAAATGATTGTGGGGAGGGCAAGAAAGCTGGGACCTGAGAATAGAGTCCAAGCTCTATTTTGTCTTTTTAAAGCAAGTACAGCATGTGGGTAGTTCTCATGATCTTTCCTTTAGGATGAGTCACAACTAGCACATATTTAGTTTCTCCCTCCCTGGGCATTTGCACTGTGATGTATCCTGATGAGAACCAGAATCTGCAGGGACTTAAAAAGCCAGGGAGGAAGGCTATATGAACCCCAACTTTAACAAAGGGAGAGAGAGAGAGAGAGAGAGAGAGAGAGAGAGAGAGAGAGAGAGAGAGAGAGAGGTATATTCAAGAACCTACATGTTATAATAAGCCTTGGAAAAATAGTACACTTTGGGGAGCCTATTATTTAAACAATTGTCATTTCACTGAGCCAAATGTCCAATTATGGGAGATCAGTTCCATCTTGGAGCACTGAGAGGAAATGAATTAAAAGTAATGTCATCAAAGACTACCCTGAAACCATCCTGGTCCTACTGACTCAGTTCCCCTGGCTCTAAGAAATCAGACTGATCTGGATACTCAGCCCTTAAGGAAGTCTAACCTGCCAATTGTCATAACAGAATGAACAAAGAAGTTAGGGAGAAGTTCTCTGAGAATGTGTGCATGATGGATGAGAAAATGGTATAGATCATTTGTAGTGATAACTTCAAAATGACTCTCGTGTCCCACAGACTACCACAGTCCCCCCCCAGGTCCTCTAGGAGGCACTCCTGGTGCTGGGTCTTTCCCAGGATTTCCATGTTCTCTGTTTGTCTCCATGATTGTTGACTCGCCATAGTTGAGGGCTTTCTGTACCATACCACCTACCTGATATCAATCACCACTTGTTACTGCTGCCCACCTCAGGTTCCACTAACAGCCCTTCAGAAGCTTCCAGGAGGCAGGTTATAGAAACAAGAAATCTTTGTCTGAGTTCTTGGACCTGAAGTCCCTTACAAATTCTCTCTGAATGGTGGGGCTCTGGCTGGCCCATGTGAAAGCAGTCCTCACTGGGCTTTCCAAATGGGACTTCAAAGCCTTTTAACAGGACAGGGAGAGAATAAATGATATGGGACTTCAGAAGTCATGCTGAATCTGTTGATATATCTATTCTCACAACTATATTTTACTTCCTTTGATACAATATATGTGTTCCTAAATACACACATATATGTTTATGTATATGTGTACATATATGTAATGTATACAGTGTGTATATATATATATATATAGTGGTTTCATTAACATAAGGAAAACTCATGAAAAAACTCCTACCAATGCAGATATATACCACCATTTAGTCTTGTACAGCTTCCTGGAGTCACTGACAAGTTAAGTGACCTATCCAAGGTCACATAGCCAGTAGGTGTCAGAAGTAGGTCATGAACTAAGGTCTTCTTGATTCCAGACCCCACTTTAGCAGGTATCCTACTTTCATGTTGTCTCTTGTTCTTTAAAAAAAGTTCTGTTAAATTTGAATCTTTGTAAACTAAATCCTGTTTTCCAATTGAATCATGTTATGCATTTGAAAGTGTTTTGTCCTCATTTTAAAAGCTTTTTTGTTTCTTTCTCTTTTACTACTACTATATTACACATCCCTGTTCCTAGATAATTAATTACCTCCAAACAACCCAGAACAAATCTTAGAATCCTGGTAGTTATAAGATCATAGACTTAGAACTAGAAAAACCCTCAGAGGTCATCTAGACCATCCACCTCATTTTACAGATGAGGAAAGTGGGACCCAGAGAAGAGGAAGTGACTTGGCCAAGGACACATAGGTAGTGGTAGCAGAGGAAGATTTGAATTAAGGTTCTCTTACTCCAAATACAGCATTCTGTGACTTAAGTAACCCAGATATAAACAGTATTATAAAGGGATTAATTCTTTTGGATTGGAAAATAATTTCCTGATTCATCTGTATTTGGACATCTAGATTTTCTTGATGGGTTCATTTGAAGAGAAGACACAAGGACATCATCACCACAGTGTTATCAAGCTGTGATATAATTAAAAGAGTAATGGATTTGGAATTAAGGGCTCTGGGGTCAATTCCTGGCCCCACTTGTCAACCATGTGACTTTAATAAAATAACGGAAAAAGGCTAGATAACCCTAAGGCTCCCTTCCAGTTCTAAATTTGTAACCCTTTTGTCATTCAGTTATGTTCAATCATGTCTGACTCTTCATCATCCCATTTGGGGGTTTGCGTGGCAAAGATTTTGGAGGGGTTTATCATTTCCTTCTCCACCTCATTTTACAGATGAGAAAACTGAGGCAAATAGGATTAAGTGACTTTCCCAGGGTCACACAGCTAGTAAGTGTCTCAGTTCAGATTTGAGCTCAGGAAAATCTGTTTTCTTGACTCCAGGTCCAACCCTCTACCCACCATGCCACCTAGCTATTCATTTCTTCATTCTCATATTGGAAGGACAGCAGAGTCTTTTGTTCCCATTTAACAGAATGGAAACCCAAGGAAAAGGGCAGATTGCAGGCATCAGATTGAGTCCTAGGCTCCTTCCTGACACTGCTCTAGGCTTGAAACTACTTTGGGGGGAAAAAAACAGCAAAAAGAAAATGGCTCAACCCACTGGATGGGAAGGGAAGAGGCTGGGCAAAGCCGGAGTCCCTACTGTACAAAGCCGCTTCCCTGCGTTGCCTTCCACCTGGGCAGTATCCAGGCTGGTCTTGGAGAAAGCCCAGGGCTGATCCTAGCTGAGATGAGCAGCTTCAGGTCAGAGCTGCTGTAAACACACTCCGATTTTTCAACCAAAAGCCTATATCAGACCCTTTGTACACGTGGGCTTCAGCCTCACCCCCCCCCCCCCCCCCCCCCCCCCACCACCACCACCACCAAAGGACAAATGCAGGCAGCTGGTCAGAGCGAGCATCTCTGCTTTTGCATGTCTGACTATTGCCATCTAGTGGCGTTATAGCTGAACCTCAACTCCTCTCTGCCCCTCCGTTCTCTTTCTGGGAAAAAGGGCTCCTTTTCAAACCCAAAGAGATCCCCTCCAAAGCTCAGCCCAGGCTCGCCAATCAACTTGAATGTTTTCCAAGTCTCTATAAAGTCAAAAGCTCAGTTCTTGAAATCCAATATAGTGTAAACATCTGACATAGGTTCAAATGCCTACTGTTCTACCTACTCCCTGTATGACCTTGGATATGTCTCTTAATCTGTCTGAGCCTCAGTTTCTTCATCTAGAAAAGGAGGGGCTTCAGGTCAGATAATCTTTAAGGTCAATCAATTAATCAATAAATTAACATTAATTGCCTACTATGTACCAGGCATTGTGCTCTGTGCCCAAGACACAAAGAATGCAACAATCTCAATTGGCCAAGTGCCTATACCCTAATGAGATTGGGGTGGGATGGAGAACAAGCACACTTAAAAATACCTGTAGCATAAATACAAAGGGAATAAATGCAAATATGTATATGCAAAGGTCCCTTCTACCTCTATGATCTTTGGGTTTATTGCACTGACCCAGAAGAAAGCAAGCTCTTTAAGGGCAGAAATTGTTTCCATGATTCACTGGGTTGTTGACTTTGTATTGCTAAGGTCTACTCCGGAGCTTTGCCCATACATAGTCTGTGTTTTTGAAGTATTTGGAAAATTGAATTGAAACAAAATATTTTCACTTGAAGGTAAAGCCCATGGAAGTAGATCATATTTCTTCTTCTCCCTGAATAGGGAAGTGGGGAGGAGAAAAAAAGAGGAGGTGTAAAAGACGTGTCTCTATGGTACCAAACCCTTTGAAAAGATTCCAGCAAGGTAAAATCAAAAGACTAAGGGTATGATCCAGAGAGGGGTATTCTGAGCTGCTTGGGTGTTCTGGAGAGCCCTTCTTTAGGCAGACCTGAAGAGCTTATCTTCTCTTGCCTTTGACCATGAAAGCAACCAAAAAGGAATGGAAATTTCTGAATTTCATGGAATCAGATCAAAAGGAAAGGGTACCTCAAACTCTGTTCCATTTAAAGGGAGGATCTAGTAGTTAAATCTCATCCTACTCTTCCCTGTCATGAAGAAACTTTAACTTAAGTGCTCTGCCCTTGGAGGTGGCCAGTACCCAGAGCCCACATGCCCAAGATCCCTATTCAATTCAATCTCTGGCCACACTCTCAGTTACCAGGTTATATATCTGCCAACAGAGAAAAATATTGGGTGGTCAGAGAGACCTAGGAGGTAGAGGATAGGATTTCTTAACTTTAGGGAAATGGACTATCCTCATTTATTCCTTCCCCTGCCCCCAAACTACTCCTCCATTTTCTGTGTTCTAACCTACCCATCCCTTTTCTTTCATTTCCCCTGGCTCCTTCTTGCAGAAGACTCTCTCACTTGTCAAAAGTGGATTTCAGGAGACACCTAGCCAAATTCTTTCATTCTTCATACCATGCCTGCAGCATAGGTCTCCCTGACTCTTCATCCTTCCCTCAAGAGCCTCTGCCCTACAGTGAGCCCTCTTATGGTGATGAGGGGGCTATTAAGTAAATTCATTATTGACTATTTCACATTAGATTCCATTTTTTTCCTTTGATGCCAACACAACTAATAAAAATGCACTTTATCTTCTTGGATTTATGGGATCGTAAAGCTGCTTTCATGTACCTCCGGGAATTGGGATTAAAGGAGAATTAAACATCTCCAGCCAAAAGACTATTCAGGTAAAGAGAGCAGGAAAAGGAGGGGGGAAGAGGAAAAAGAAAAAAGAAAGAGAGGGAGCAGGAGAGAGGAGTGATTCAAGGACAAGAAATAAACTGAAGTAAAAACCTGGCAAAAATATGGCTTTAATATATTGTAAAAGAATAAAAACCTCATAAAAAGTTATCACCAGACATGAGGAGTTCGTAATGTCGCCCATTGTGAATTCTGGGGAGGAACTTCCTCTGAGATGAGAGTCATTAAGTAAAAGCAAGATCCATGGGATGGCAGAGGATCTCTAGAATAGAATGATAGAGACAGAGAAGAAAGGGGGCAAGAAAAGGCTGACAGAGAGAAGCAAGGCAAAAACAGTCACAGAGAAGGGCTCAAGTAAGATGTCCCATTTTTTAGTTTTATAATATAAGTGACATGGAAAAATCAATCCATAAAGAAAAAGCTTCCATGAAGCTTGGTAGGACCATATGACAAGAGGAATTTGCCAAAGCAGAACAATGAGGAAATCTTAGGACAAGGAATCCATAAGACCTCTGTTCTAGTCTTGATTCACAGTCTAACCATAAGACTGGTCAAATCACTAACCTTTATATTTCCTCACTGTAGTAACTGACCTTCATAGTACTACCTGAAAATATTATCAGACCCTCAAGGGCCTCCCTCTGTCCTACAGGAAGTCCTCTTATGATGAGGGAGCTGTTAAGCAAATTCATTATTAATGATTTCACATCAGATTTCCCCAACTGTCATAATGTTCAAGTGAGTACTTTACAAAGGCATTGTATTAGTAATACTGATGATAGCAATCAGGAAGAAGAAGAAGACGAAGAGGAAGAGAAGAACAAGAAGAAAGATTCTGTAGACCTACTACCTTGAAGAAATGCATTCTAGTACCTCATTTCTCATGCATCTTCCTTCCAGAGTCAAACAAGGCAATTTTCCTCTCTAAGAATCAGTTTCCTCTCTTGTAAAATGAATGATAATGGTTCCTGTCTTAGCTGATTATGTCTCATTTGACTGTTAAGAGGCAAAAATAAAATGGTGGGCACTTTAAAAGCTAAAATCACAACAAAATCATATTCTTATGATCACCAACCAGAAGTAAGGATTGAAACAAGGGAGAATTTCCATACTTCTTACTGGAGATCCAAATCTCAAGGGAAGGACAAACTGGGAGCTCGTGACTGTCTCCCTGACTTGTCCTCTTTGTACCTTTGCAGGGAGATCATGGCTTTGAAAGAACTTTTCTTGCAATCAGCTCAGCCTTGATTTAGAAGTTTATGTTCTGGGAGGCATCTGAAAGCCTGGGCACAGCCCTCAGTAATTAATCCTTGGAGGTCCCTAATGACAGAGGAGACTCTGCTTAGTGGAAGTTACTTTAATACTAAACAGCTTGTGTTATCTAACAAATGAGTACATTTCACACCCAATAAAAGTCATTTTTGATAAGTGCCACTAATGGATCGTAAATCTGACAAACACAAACAATAGCAAGCATACACACACCAACATATAGCCTTCTCCAATAACCATTTTCTGCTTGAGTCCTCTAGACGTTGGAATATAGCACAAGGGAAGTGTGCTCAAAGGAAAACTGGAGCTTTGGACCCAAGCTTAATCAGCAGCCTTCCCTGAAGTCAATTAGGGCGAGTTGACGGAGAGAGGCTTTTGCAGAAAAAGTCTCCAGAATGGCCTTCCTGAGTTCAAATCTGGATTCCAAAACTAAGTAGCTGTGTGATCCTGGGTAAGTCACTTAACCCTATTTGCTTCAGGTGTTCATTTGTCAAATGAGTTGGAGAAGGAAATGACAAACCATCCCAGTATCTTTGCTAAGGAAACCTCAAATGGGGTTATGAACAGACAGATACAATTGAAATGACTCAACCACCACAACAACTTCCTATCCTGTCCAGGCTAGAATTGTCACAGCCAGTTCCAAACCCAGTATCATTGCTATTTACAACTTGGACTTGTTTCCAATTCATTAGAGAGACTAGAGATCACCCAAGTGCTCATCATATTGATGATGGAGTTAGTCTGGACCCCTGATCAACTCAAACTCTACTACAGCTCAGAATTCCTCTGCTCTAACAATCCACTCATCTTAGCCTCCTGGGCTTACAGGCATGTTATACCACCCTCAGCCCTAATCATTTAATCTAATTTCTAAATAATATTTTTCCTATTACATGTAAAAACAATTTGAACATTCTTTTTTTAAAGTTTTAAGTTCCAAATTCTGTTCCTTTTTCTGAACCTCCCTCCCAGCCCTCCCCACTCTGAGATGATAGACATTCTGATATAGATTTTGCATGTGTAATCATGTAAAACATTTTTCTATATTAGTCATTTTGTGGAAGGGACCTCAAATAAAAATTAAAATAGAAAACAAAATATAAATATTTCCATCTGCATTCAGACTCCATCATTTCTTTCTTGGAGAGCAGATAGCTTATTTCATCATGAGTCTCTGGGATTGTCTTTGATCACTGTATTGTTGAAAATAACTGTCATTCACAGTTGTTCATCAAGAAATTATTGCTGTCACTGTTATACAATTTCTTCTGGTTCTGCTCACTTCACTTTGCATCAGTTTATGTAAGTCTTCCCCAGGTTTTTTGTGATCATCCTGTTCATCATTTCTTATGGCACAATAGTATTCCATTATAATCATAGACCACAACTTGTTCAGTCATTCCCCAACTGATGGACTACTCCTCAATTTCCAATTCTTTGCTACCACAAAAAGAGCTGCAATAGATGTTTTTGTATGGATAGATCCTTTTCTTTTTTGCCTCTTCAGGATACATACCTAGTAATGGTACTGGCGGGTCAAAAGGTATACATGGTTTTAAAGACTTTGAGCATTGTTCCCAATTGCTTTCCAGAATGCTAGCCATTTAATCATAATGGATACCAGTTATTCAGTCAACAAGCATTCATTAAGTACTATGTGCCAGGCAAAACAAAGGAAGATTAAATCATAGTCCTGGGGCAGTTAAGTAGCTTGGTGGATAGGGAACCAGGTCTGGAAATGGGAGATCCTGGGTTCAAATATGACCTCAAACACTTCCTAGTTGCATGACCCTGGGCAAGTCACTTAATTCCCATTGTCTAGCTCTCAAACATTCTTCAGCCTTGGAAACTATATTTAGTCTTGATTCTAAGACAGAAAGACAGAAAGTAAGGGTTTTAAAAAATTACATAATCCTGCCCACAAGAAACACATTCTAATAGGAAAAACAACATACAAAAATAAAATTGTTTAGTTAAGATATATACAGTATAAATAGAAGGTGATCTGATAAGGGAAAGTCTTAGCAAGGAGTAAGGAGTAAGGGATGATGGAGAGAAGGGCTAGAAAAGACTTCCTGCAACTGGTATCAACTGAACTGAGTCTTGAAGGAAGTGAAAGAACTGGAAGGTCAAGATGAGAAGAAATTCATGGAGTATGGAGATGGTGTCATGAAGCCAGACACTGAGATAGGAAAATCCAGAGAGTAGTATGGAATATGCAATTATCAGAAGACTTAGCAGTATGTCAACAATCAAGAAAGCCCACTGAAAGTTAAAGAGAAGAGAGTGGCTAAATCAGTAGCTCTCCAGAACAATGATAGGGTTTAGAGTGCCACAAAGATAGAGACAGCAATAGGTTCAGAATAGAGACAGCAGTAGCATGCAGCCAGCAAAGGTTAAAGTAGGCATAAATCAGGAATTAGATTCAAGAAGACAGACCGGGGAATCAAGGTACAATATCAGCAATCACAGAATCATAGAGCCAATTTGTTTCTGAGGCTAAGTTCTACTTCAATTAGGCATCCATTATATATCTTAGCCAGAGGTGGGGAACAGTTATAAAACTGTGATGGATCTAACCTCACCAAGGAGACTTAATGGCTACCTTTGTCTCTGATGGATGGTCAGAAAGAAAAATAAGAGACTCTACTATTAGAAGACTCACTCTCAGTGTCTTATTGAGAGGACAATCTGAAATTATTTTTAGAGGTATACCAAGCTGTGGATATATGAAATAACAATGTAGTACTCTGAAGTAATCATGTCTCTGGAGAGAAGAATCCTTTTTTCCTACGTCCCTCCCTCCCTCCCTTCCTTCTTTCCTTCCTTCCTTCCTTCCTTCCTTCCTTCCTTCCTTCCTTCCTTCTTTCCTCCTTCCCTCCCTTCCTACCTACCACCTACTTGCCTACTTTCCTACCTACCTACCATCCACAGACTTTGATGCTCAGAACTGATGTTTTATTCAGAAGAGCAACTTCTTTCTAATAGCAATGATATGGTTTATTTTGGACCCATACCCAAAGAGCCTTTGTATTTTTACATCTACTTTTCTCTTAGAACATTTAAATTTAGTTAATTTCTGGTTCTTTCCTGGGATAATTTGAGTGAGCTCCCTGAAAGTAAACAGTGCCACTAATAAGCATTTTGAGCATAAAATATATTTATTATAAGCATAATAAGATGCATCTCGGTTTTCTGTCTAGGAGCAAGTTAACAGGGTCGTTCTACTCTTCCCTTTCCAGAGTTATCTTACTGTCATCTCTGCATAAACAAAGGCAGTAATAAAAATGGGAGAACCTTCAATAGCATAAGTGGAATTAGGGAACTTTAGTGACCATAGAGTATGTATCCTGTCTTATAGCTTTATTTCTGAAGATTTATTCTCTTTGTTCTGGCTTTTTTATACTAAGTTTGTATCTTCTCAGCTCTAGTTCTGCTTTGCTTCTACTTCTATTGAGGCCACCATTACTTAAGCTTGGTGTCATAGTATCTGATTCTCTCTCCTCCTGCCCAGCATGCTTGATTCCTTATTGTTCCCAGCCAGTTCAGTTCTTGCCTAATAAATGCTGGTGCCTTGGGCCCGTGCCATCTTGTGAAAATGAATCCCCACTGTTCTCCAATCAATGGCTGTACTTTGGGCCCAGGGGACAATGGAAAAATGAGTTCTTACCTAACAGCACTGTGTTTTAGGCCCATAGCATTACATAAAGATGACTCTCTTTCTCCTCCTTTGCTTTTCTGCTATGTGTGCCTACTTCAAAAGAAAGGACCAGTCTATTGCTTTAAAGTTTGTCATTGATAACAGATAACTGAAGGAAGAACTACTCAATTCCTAATTCTACAACTCTTTTCCATACTAGAAACATAGAACAAAACTTGTTAACATAGTCAAGATGAATGATAAGATAATGAGATAACAAAGTTGCCCTTAATTAAGTTGTCACCAAAATTGGATAAACTGTATCTTAGGGTAATGAAAGAATTGATATATGTGATTATTGGGCTGCTATCAGTGATCTGACCCATAAAGGACACAAGACAGACCATACCCAAGAGTACAAAGATTCCTTTTGCTGACTTTGCCTAGAAGACATATTGAAATCCTGCCTCTACCATAACACCAGCATTTTTAGGGAGCATCATCAAGCAAGTTTCCTATCCTTAATCTCTCTCCCTTCATTACAGAGTTGCATCCTCAAGTGTTGGTCAAGTCCCTTGGGAATCTCAAACAGTACACCAAGTTCTAGAAGGAAAGGAAAGAAATAATCATTTATTAAACACATACTATGTTCTAGACTCTGTGCTGACCACTTTATCTCATTTGATTCTCACAATACCTTTAGAAGGTAGGTGCCATATGACATCCATTTTACAATTGAGAAAACTGAGACAGAGGCTAAATAGCTCAAAGTGGATTAAACGGTCACTTAAATCAGAGTTTATGCCACTTAACCCAAAAGATACGTGATCAGCAACTAGACCACAGATAGTAAATGTAGGAGATAGGACTGCAACTCAAGTCTTCCCGAGTTCTATCCATTGTACTACCTATGGACCAGCTAGCTACCTCTACAGATAAGAAAAAGAATGACCTAGTACTTTGGTCTATCTTGTTGGGAGGGCTGTCATGGACCAGTACCTGGATTAAGGGACTCTAAAGTCATGAAAGGGGGAGAGATGCGAATTTGACCGGGTCATTCTCCTACCATCCTGCCTTTGAGTAAGAAGTCCTAAACACATAAAGAATATCTATTTTATTCTTACCACCCCTGCAGGAAGTGAAAATGTCCTGATTGGAGGATGGAAGAAGCCCTTTCTAATATTCATCCTCATTCAATCTTTTCCCCTGGCTTTCTAGTTTTTGTTTGTTTTATTTTAGTGCCTTCCAATCCTCTCTGCTCTCTGTATAGGACAAGGTAAGGAGATGGCCCCCAGCCATATGTCATTAGTCTGTTCAGTGCCAGATACTGACTGTGTTCAGCTTAGGAGAGGAATAACCTCGGGGTATTAATGGGGGCAGACAGTTCACTTTTATTTTTTCTTCCTTCTTCATTCTAAAAAGCAAGAATAACGAGTTAGTTCTGTTGTTGGAATAACAACGAAGGCATTCACTGGCAGTCAGTTCATAAGAAGATTTGTCTTGTAATTGGAGCTTCAGAGAATCACCCAGCTTCAATAGCATCCTTGGTGTAAATTAGCCTCCTCTCCAAATTTACAAATTTTGCTGTAATTATTGAAGTCAACACCACCGCTACCAGTTTTTGTATTAAAGTGGCAGCTCACAAGAACCAATGATTCCGATCTTTTATTAGCCAGATCCAGGCCCTGAGTTCTCTGGCCTCCCAGTAAAGTAGAAAGGATCACATCATTATAACTCTGGGTCCCCCACCAAAGCTGGACAGTCTGCGAGTTCCCTAAGCCAAACTAAATTGGGGGTGGGGTTCCCAATATCCTGGACAACATAGTCTGGCCTCTTATACATCACGCACTTTCACAAAGAAATTGGAATGTAGCACAGAGACACTAACTTGTAATCTCTACCTTCCCAGGCTTGTGGTGCTCATATCCTCACTGATAACCTCTGGCCCTGCTACTTCTCTTGGGGCCATTTCTTTACAAGAGAGTTGAGGTTTTCCTTTTCAGAATATATATATATATATGGGTCCATCACCACCTTGCCTTGAAAAACCCTGGCCAGGCCCAACCAGACAACATTTTCCCCCAGGTCCATGATCATAATGGATTGGTTTCCAAGAAAAAAAAATCAGGAAAAAAAAAAGAAAAGAAAAATCAGTTGAGAAATGAGCTCTGAAAGAAAGACATCTGACCAGAAACCTCTTAATCAGAGCGCATCTTGTATTTGCATAGTAATTTAGGCTTTCAAGAGGGTGTCCACATCGAACTTGGTCTGCACAAAAAGCCTGTGTTCAGTGGGGTCAGGGCTGGCAAGACCTTTGGAGTTGAGCTATTCTAGACCAACACCTGATTTTATTTTCAATGTTTGTTGTTGCTACTGTTGCCATCACTCTTAGTTCCCTTCTTCCATATTCAACTTAGAAGCACAATTGTGGAGAATGGAGGAGCCAGCTAAAATTTCTAAGTGAGACTTAGCCCTGAGGATGCTTCGTGATGCAGACATTGTCACTATCCTCAGCATCCTTGACTTTTATAAACATTTTATCTAGGCTTTTTCCGTGGAGGAGGAGATATAAATGCTAAGAGATCTATTCAGAGAGCATCTCTGTGCTTTTATTCTGCCAGTGAAGAACATGGGTTCATCCTTCTGCCTTTTGATATTAATGTAATAGAGTTCTGGACTTGGAGTCTGGAAGACCTAGGTTCAAATCCTGCTTTATAACACTAGCTCTATAATTAGGGGGAAAGTGCCTCAATATCACTAATGTTAGTTTCCTCATCTACAAAATGAATATAGTAATCCCTATCTTATCTGAGCTATGAGGGGCCAATGACCTAATGTATTTAGTGTGTTATCAACTTTAAATTGTTATATAAATGTTGGTTATTATTATTTTATTATTAATAACAAATCTTTCATGATCAAGAAGAATAGTAGTCTATTTAAATTGGACTAATGGTTTTGATAATGCTCAGTCATCTATGCTAAAGGATAAAAAGGACAGAATATAAAACTTCATTACTAGCCCCAAGTGGAAGAAAAAAGATATTCTGCTCAGCCACCAAGGGCAGAACTGGGATGAATAATTGGAAGATACCAGAAGGCAGATTTTGGCTCAGTATAAGTCAGCACCTCTTAATATTAATGCTGTCCAAAAGTGTGTTATTGTTGACTTCAGGAGAGAGTAAGATCCCTGTCATTATAGGTCCTCAAGAGGTTGAATGACTAGTTAAAGATTTATAGAGGAGATTCATGCCTCAGATGGGACATTCTATTCATTTTACAAAATAGGAAACTAAGGCAAGTGACTTGTCCAAAGTCACACAGTAGTGTTGTGGAGAATTGAGATCTACAAGATTCCCAGTCACAAAATCCCATTATTGTTTTCTTTTTTCAAAAACTCTCTCTCTCTCTCTCTCTCTCTCTCTCTCTCTCTCTCTCTCTCTCTCTCTCTCTCTCTCTCTCGCTCTCTCTCTCTCTCTCTCGCTCTCTCTCTCTCTCTCTCTCTCTCTCTCTCTCTGTGTGTGTTTCTATTCTTTCAACTTCTAATCCATTTCAAACAGCTTAAGCCTCTCTTGGGGAGCAATGCAGTTCTCTTTCTGCAAATGTACCTCTGGCTCCATTATTCATCCTTTGAGAGGACAGAGTAGCTTCCTGCTCTGTATTCTACCCTCTCTTGTTGTCTTACGTCTTATTATGTAAAATCTCAGACTTGTTAATAGCTTCAGCATCCTATGCATTTAAAACCAAAGCTTTGGAATAATGTAAACAGAGAAGTGCCTACCCAACAAGGATGGGCTCTGGCCTGATACAAATTGAAACCGAAAAGATATTAGATGAAGGAGTCAGGAATGATATAGAAAAGAAGCTGCTGGGTGAACTAAGGCTGCTGCTGGGCTATAGTAAGGATGGTATTATTTACTAAAATGCAACCACTTAAGTGAACCTTGGGGTTTGGCTGCAGCACATTTAGAGAAGAGTCACCTGGGAATTGTGCCTTTCCTAAGGGCTAGATCCCCACAAGCCTTACCCTAAATTAGCACCCATGCTCTGCAAAGCTCTAAGGGCAGCTAGATGGTGTAATGGATAGAGTATCTGCCTGGAGTTAGCAAGATCTGCATTCAAATTTGGCCTCAGACACTAGCTATGTGGCCCTGGACAAGCCACTTAACCCTGCTGCCTCAGTTTTTTATCTGTAAAGTGAGCTAGAGAAGGAAACCACTGGTAAACCATTCCAATATCTTTATCAGGAAAACCCCAAAGTGAGGGTCATGAAGAATCAAATATAACTGAAATGACTGAACAAAAACAAGATGGTAGATAGAGAAAAGACAGGTCTTCAGACCAACATAAAGGAACATAATCAATGAACATTAATTTTCCCACCCTTCACCTTAGTACAATGGAAAGGGAATTGAACTAAGGAGGGAGGCCTGGCTTGTCAGAACTGACTAACTCGAAGTCATGACTGCTCTAACATTTGGGCAAGTCACTTTCTTTCTCTCTTCCTCAGTTTTGTCCACTAGAACTTGTTGCTGTGTGACCTCACCTGAGTCTTCACTGCCAACCATCAATACATCTGTTTCTGTTCTTACTGTCTCCTTATCCCATTCCCCACATTGACTGTTCATAGCCTTTTTCTCTCTCCTCAATCTTGAAACCTGAACTTCCATTCCCTACACTTAGAAGAACTCACCACCTCTTTTTTCACTGAGATTGAAGTCATACAGCGAGAGCTCCTTCAAATCCTTTCCTCCATTCAGAACTTTTCACATAACCCTCCTTTATGTCTGCCTTCCCTCTTGTCTCAGATGTTTAGTCAGTTCTGGGTCAACATTAATGTAGAGGGTCTATCCTTGAACCTGTATCTCAGCATGTCCTAAAGACATCAGAAGGAAGTTTGTCTCCAGCTGCCTACAGACATCTCCTCTTGGACTGCCCAAGAAGTGCCAGAGGACAGAAGCAATACAAAGACATTCTCAAGGTGTCTCTTAAAAACCTTGGTGTTGATTGTGAGATCTGGGAGACATGGGCACGGGACTGTCCAGCATGGTAGGTCCATTTCAAAGAAGATGCTGTGCTCTGTGAGCAAAGCAGAATTGCAGTAGCTCAAAAGAAACAGAAGAGGCACTGATTTAGATATCTCCATTCCAAATGTATATTTGGACTATTTGTGCCCAACCAGCAGCAGTAGAGCCTTCTGAGCTCATACTGATCTGATCAGACACAGTCAGACATATTGCACATCGACTCCAACATAGTGATATCATTTTGGTCCTCTTCTAGTATGAAGGACAACGACCAAACTACCAACTAACTGATCTTTCACCTCAGACAGGCTTCTTATCCTGAGGCCATAGTTTTGGTACAACCATTCACCCAGTCTCTCATCATTTGGAAACTTGGCTTATCTTTGACTCTTTCCTTTGCCTTAACTACTCCTATTCAACCAGCCACCATGTTCTGTCCATCCTAGTGCTATAATATCATTTATATCTTCTTCCTCTTTTCTATGCCCTTAATAAAATCCAAGCATGTGTCCATACTACCACCTTCCTAGACTGCTGCATTTCTTACAAGTCTTTCCACTTCTGCTTTCTGCTACCTCCAATCCAATGTTGCCATCACTCCCAGGCTAAACTTCCTTATACATAGTTCAGGCCATTTCTCTCATGAAAACCTTTTAAAAGTTCATTATTTCCTGCCAAGTGAAGCTCAGATTCCTTTGCCTGGCACTCAGGGCTCTGCATAATTTCCTACTTTTCTAGTTTTCTCTTATACTATTATATTCAATATACTCTTAGGTCCTACTAGTCTAACTCTACTGCTCACCATTTTCATGTGATCTCTTCCTCATCCCTGGAAAGTATTGTGACCCTGGTTTGGGGCATATTTTTGGAAAGGGTTGTATTTTCTGTCTTTTTTCCACTTTGGGTAGAAAAGACAAGCGAGAGAGAGAGAGAGAGAGAGAGAGAGAGAGAGAGAGAGAGAGAGAGAGAGAGAGAGAGAGAGAGAGAGAGAACATGGGTTTTTATCAATTGCTTCTTTTTGTTATTTGCTTGTTAATCATTTAACATCATGGCACATAGTTTTTTTTTAACAGCCTGGCACATAGTATGTGTTTACTAAATGCTTGTTGATTTGAAAATTTTAAAAATACTAAGTGCTTTACAAACCTTAAGGCATAATATAAACCTGAGCTCATCATGAGGAATGTTGTTCAGTCCATAGAGAACTGACCTTGAATCAGGAAGCCCTGGCTTTCATACATGCTGACTTGTGCTGGTAGAACGACTTCCCTTTTCAGGAGTTCTCTACACAAAGGAAATCACTGGTTGAGCTCATATTGTTTTTGCTGCTATTATTGTTATATGCATGATGGCATAAAAATTCTGTACTAAATTTGTGTAGCTAGATGGCACAGTAGAAAGACTGCCAGCTCTAGACCCAGGAAGACTCATCTTCATGAATTCAAATCTGGCCTTAGCCACTTCCTAGCTGTGTGATTCTGGGCAAGTCCCTTGACCCTGTTTGCCTCAGTTTCCTCAGCTATAAAATGAAATGGAGAAGGAAAAGACCAACCATTCCAGGATCTTTACCAAGAAAACCCCAAATGGGGTCATGGAAGAATTGGACATAACTGAAAAATATGACGGAACAACAATAACAATTAATTTGAAAGATGCAAGCAAAGCCCAGAGATATTTTTTCCATTTCGCTAGCTGAACATCTTCTGTTGACTACTTCAGGCTGGAAGATTTAGGGGAAAGGGGCTTTGTCAGACACAATTTTGATGACAGAAATGCTGCGCTATCATTCAAAATGCAGATAGCAAGGCACAGCAGGCAAAGCGTGAATGGAGCAGTTCGTGTCTCAAGCACCAGATGACTCAAATTTGGTTCTCATGGTTACCCTGATGTCATCGCAAGCCCCGGGGCGTGTTAATAGCCCGGCAGAGCGGAATTACCTGACTTAAGACCTTTTCTCCCCCTGTCTGCTTAAACATGCCTTCTCATTCCAGGGGCCCCCACACCTCGCGTAGCTGCAGAGCACAAAGGCGGCTAAACAAAGCCCACAGCACGCTGGCAATAACAAAGAAACATCACAATGACATCATGGACCGGCCAGCGGACCTTTCCAGTCAGCCCATCACAATGGACTGCCTTTGTTCGCCGCTACTTCCGTAGCACCTGCTGATGGAAGGTTCAGATTACCGCTTTTACCGACATAACAACCGCATATTTGAAACAGAATGTTTAGGGCGAATTGTGGGCTCAGGGTCCCGCATAGAGTAGCATTAAAGTATAAGACGTGCTTTCCTGCTGGGATGCCAGTCACTATTACTGTACCAGGCTCTGCGGTGACCCAGGTCATGATAAAGTCCCTGTTCCCCTGATATTGCTAGCGGAGCAAACAAGCCTCTTTTAACAAGCAGAATGCATGGAAACTAATTCCTTTGCCCATCTCTGTCACTTGAGGATTTCATGAAGTGGCCCAACATAAGAGCAATGTACACACTGGAGGTGGGCTTTCTAGATAGGGGGAGAACCGAAGGGGTGCCGCAGATGATGGGATATGTAAGTGGGTGCCCTGGAAGTTCACACGTGCACACAAACCAATTAAGTTTAAGGCTCCCTGAAATTGCTTTCTCCCATCTGGACCAAAAGCAATCAGAACTCAGGGCATTCGGGTTGAAGCCTTACCTATGGAGTGGTGAGTCCAAGGCCAAGGCTTTCTATTTACTTCCTTAGGAGGCAGTTAGAGGTTGTTGGAGAAGGGATATAAACGCAATAAAATCCCATTTGGAAGAGACCTTGGGGATTGCTAAGCCTATGCTTCTGATTTTACAAACAAAGAAACTGAGGCCCAAAGGGGTGAACCAAGATCTTGTGACTCTAAACCCAGTGTTCTTTCCACAACATTTTAGTTTTCTGTCTTCTTCAGACTCTAAAATGATACTCTCTCTCTCTCTCTCTCTCTCTCTCTCTCTCTATATATATATATATATATATATATACATATATATGTATGTATATAAAAATAAAACTCTACAAAGTCCCTATAAGGAGGCTCTGAATTATCTGTTTATTTACATGGCTAATTGATTGTTTCTTGGGCCTTGTATCCTTGAATGAATGAATAGGGACCAAATATTATGTGCCTCTTGTATCTCCATATTATTTGACTTGGTACTTACGTTTGGCACATTATAATGCTAATACTAATACTACTAGCTAGCATTTATATAGTGATAAAGTACAATAAATATTTTATTTGATCCTCACAACAACCCTGTGAGATAAATGCTATTATTATCTTCATTTTGCAGATAAAGAAACTGAGGAAGACAGAAGTTAAGTGACTTGCACAAGGTCACATAGCTAATAAGTGTCTGGGACAGAATTCAAACACAGGTCTTCCTGAGTCCAGATACAGTGTTCTATTCACTGTACCTCTAGTTTATATATGAATGTATATGAGTAAACAAATACTTAAATATTGCTTGATAGGCTTAACCTAGAGGCAGGGAAGAGCTGAGTACACAAATGTTCTGAGACAAACCACCAGCCTTGAAAGCCTGGACAAAACACTTAGCCTTTAACTCATTATTAAGTGGAGATATTCGCAGTACTTAGTTCACAAAATTGTGAAAATAAAATAATATTTGTAAAGTGTTTTACAAACTTTAAAATGTTACATAAATAGTAGTAGCAGCAGCACTGTAGTACTAGTATTAGTGGTTGTTGTTGGCAATTAGGGGAACACAGCAAATTGAATGATCTTAGAATCAAAAAGACCTAAACACAAATCCTTAGACCCTTAGTACCTGTGCGACCATGGGTTAGTCACGTAATTTGTGAGTCTCGGTTTCCTCACCTACAAACCTAAAAGCATTTTATTACTATTAACACTAGCAAATGGTGATAGTAGTAAGTTGATTTGCGTGGAAATGGGCACAATGGAAGTTGACATGTGGCACAATCCAATTAAGTTCATTAAAAAAACCATGGATCTATATGCAGAAAAGGTCCAATAATTCATTGAGATCTACCCAATTGTTCATTTTACTAGGGAGAAAATAGCCCCCAAAAGATTGAGTGATACCAACATTCACACAATTAATTACTAAGTGCCATAGCTGAGGCCTCTACCTCTTAATCCATCATTCTTTCTTTTTGACATAAGTATAATCTGTCATTAAAGATATCCATTCATTAATTCTGTTATTCATTCATTCATTTTTACACATATTTTGGAATGCCTTCCATACATGTACACAGTCCTTCACAAAACTGGATACCACCATACATCTAAGCATGGCTATTCTGAAGACAACCATTAAATCAATAAAAATGGTATTTCTTTTCAAAAATACCTTCAATTTGTACGTGTTTCTGTCATTAAAGCAGTTTAGAATGAATGAAGAGGGGTGAACTCAGTGAGGATTAGTGGATACTGACCCATAAAGGCCATTGTCAGCAAGGAACCCTGACTCCCTACCAAGTTTTCCACTCCCACTATCTCCTGATGAGGGTCTCAGCTCAGACTCCAGAAGAGACAAGGAGTTGTATTTCTCTGTAACTATATTTCCCTTCTCTCTCCTGATGTGATTGATCTTCAGGCTTATTGTTCAGGGCTGTAGTTTTTAAATCTTAACACTTTCTTGCTAAGCGTGTCACAGAATCATAAATTATGAGAGTTGAAAGGACCCTCATAGGTCAAGTAGACTAAACTGGATCTTTCTGGTAAGTTTTCATCCAGTCTCTACTTCAAGTGACAGAAAACACATGACCCTGGAAAGCTCCCCATTCCACATTTTAGACAACTCTTTAATGCCCACCCACTGCTTCTTGTTCTGCTTCTACAGTCAATCAGTCAATCCACAAATATTATTAAGCATCTACCATAAGCTAGGCACTGTGCTAGATATGGGGCATGTAAAGAAAAGTGAATGAACAGTCTTCCTCCTCAAGAAGGATTCCTACCAAATGAAAGTTTAATCCTTATTCCCAAAGTGTTCCATTCAACAGGTTAATATCCTCAATTACTTCAACTATTTTTCATAAAAATGGTTTCAATTCCTTCACTATGCTATGCTTTTTCATGCAAACCTAGCTTCTTTCTTTCAAGGAGAATTCTGTTTCTTAGCCTTTGATCTGAAAAGAGTCCTTTAGTCTACTTCCTCAGAAATTGAAAATATGAAGGGCATATTTTAAAATCACTTAATGGAAGCCACCATTGCTCTTTGCCTTCTGATTCCTAAACAAAATCCATGACTCTATAAGCATGTAATGTGTCTCTCATATTGCTGGATCATAGATTGGGGGCTAGAATGTACATAATAGATCATCTAGGATAAACCCCATATTACAGATGAGGAAACTGAGGCCCTGGAAGATTGACTTGTCCAATAGGTAGTAAGTATCAGAGGTGGGTTATAAACCCAGGTCCTCTGAGACCAGGGCCAGCAATCATTCCAATATGCCACACTGCCTGCCATATGCCCAAAATAGGTAGAGATGCTGCAGAAAAGTCCTTCTCCTGCCTCCTGACAGATATTCTACTAGAATTAAATCTCTGGATGGTTCCATCAAGCTGGAAAGTATTTTTAATACAGAAGTTGTAGTCTGAGAAGATCATCTTTTCTAGATATAAAGAAACTCATCAGTGGAAGACTGACATCCAAATGATTCATGTGTGGGGCCATAGCATTTCATGAAATGGACAGAGATACCAAATCACCTCAGTCCTCAATGATCCCGAGCACCATCTCATCCCTCAGTGATGAAGGCACAGTGATACAAAATTGGTCAGTTTCAGAGGATGCTAAGAATAATACAGTGATCCCTTCCATATAGCGACTTTCCCCATCATGGTTTTGATATATCACGTTTTCAATACATTATGAATTGACACAAGAAGTTAAATGGGAATTTTTGAGGTTTGCAGAAGTCACACTTGACATGTGAAGGCCAGCAGATACACAGAAAAAGTTTAGAAACTCAGAAATGTATATACTTAACCCAAATTTACAATAAGGTACTATAAACACCCCATGAAAGGAAAAAAATCAGATTTCTTCTCTTATATAAAGGGAGGGCCAAAAAATTCCATGTGGTTTTTCCAAAGGATAGGTGCACCATATCCTTAACCC
The DNA here is from genome assembly GCF_027887165.1 of Monodelphis domestica. NCBI lineage: Eukaryota > Metazoa > Chordata > Mammalia > Didelphimorphia > Didelphidae > Monodelphis > Monodelphis domestica. Next base: position 590,929,264 of record NC_077227.1, on the reverse strand, counting down.
CTGCATTGTAGAAGGGATAACTGTATTGTCCTTAGACAATCTACATTCTAAGTATTACCAGTTGGAGATACCAATAACATCTTTGCTTAGGTTGTCTGTTGTACCTAGGATGTCTGCATAAAGCACATCGGACTTAGTTAATCTGCTGTGAGAAATAAGCCAGGAACCAGCCTTTTAGGGTATATTAACCATTTCCCTTCCTCTCAGTAATGCAGCTATAAAACTATGGAACTAGATCCTTGTCTCTTTTCTGAGAATATCTTCCCAAAATTTAAGGCTATGTCTTGGTGAGGTACATTTGGTGAAAGAATCTTACCAACTCAGAGGTATATAAACTGTTACCTAAAAGATCATCAAGTCCAAAGCCCTCATTTTACAGATTACTAAATTGGGGTCACTTGAGATTAAATGACTAACCACGATCACACAGTAAGTTTTGAGGTGATATAATTTGAACCTAGGTCTTCCTGATTCCAGGTCTGGTGTTCTACCCATTGTACCACATTGCCTCTTCTAGTTTGTGTAAAAGGGTATTTTCTGGATGGCCAGTTGGAGAGTGTTGTTAATAAGATAATTCCACTGAGGGTAGTAAAATGACTCAGTCATCTTGGTGAAAAGAAATGTGTACCTGAGAGCCCATACACAGGTCTGCAGCTTGGGACTCTACATTTCAGAATGGGGGTAATATAACATGAAAAGGTAAATCTTTACCTGGAGAATCATGAATAACATCATTCACAAAAGATTTTATTTTATTTAGATTTATAAACAATATTCTAAAAATATTCTAAATTGACTAATTAAATAGAAGTTTCAAAAAAAATCAAAAAATAAACTAGCATGCCTAATCAGAAACAAGGTAGGAGAAAATTAGAAATGTTGTTATATGACTAAGCAAGTGACTTCACTTGTAGCAAAGAGCTCAGCACAGGAGAAGCAATGAGCCACATTGGCCAGTTCAATTCAATTGTTCTTAAACATTAAATATAAAGCAACATACCAAATGGTGACAATACAAAATATAGAAATAACATCACCCTCACTCTAAAAGAGTTTATATTCTCCGGGGGGGGGGGGATCCATGGAATATTCAAGCACCTAAATGGTGTCATACCTCCATGGCCAACAGTGTAAAAACTTTCCTTTTGGGGTTGTTGACTTGGGTACATGCCTTACAGGATTGGACATACTAATAGTTATCAAAGATGTAGAATTAGATTCAGTCTTGTAAAGTCACAAGGAATCAATCTAGCCCCAAAGAAGAGTTAGGATACTTGTGTAAGCTGTGAAAAGACATCTCCTCCTACTCCTTTGCAGAGGTGGGATGGGGAACCCACCAATGTAGAAAAATAATGCATGTATTTTCAGACTTTTTCAACATATTGTTGGTTTGCTGAGCTGACTTCCTCTTTTTCTTAAAAAAAATGTTCTTTTATGTGAGATCCATCTCTGAAAAGAGGAAGGAGACAGAGAAATTTAGGTTAATATGAAGAAAAATATCAATCAAAATGTATTTTTAAAATAACTGGAATGGACCTTAGAGATCATCTCATTGCCTTGCTTTATAGATGAGGAAACTGAAACCAGAGAGGTTAAGTCACTTGCCAGAGGAACACAGGGATGTTTGAACTCACTCCTCTGGCTCCAAATGTAGAGTTATTTTCCCTGCATCACTCAGAACTCCCAGGTGACAGAAAATATGTGAATAGACTCACATAGATAGGCTCCAGCTTCCTGTAGCAGAAGCAATGCACCTCTCATCCCATATCCCTAGGGAGTTGGCACAGGCATGAACAGAGAGGCAGCAGGTGATTTGGAGGCCACCTTCTGTTTCAGTTTGAAGCACAGATAACTTAGTTATACTCAATTATTTTCTAACTGCTGATGGTTGATAATATTGAGTAAGCCCTACAAAGACTCACTACAGAGCTCAGAAAATAAGGCCTGCAATTGTGATTGATCTGCCAGGTGTCTAGAATATGATTTCCACAATGGCACATCTGTTCATCTCATTATGATGTGTCAGAATATAGGTGATGCAAAGTTTAACTTCCTAAAATAAATGCTACCCAGCAAATATGGCACTGGTTGAGCTGGTAGGTTGTCTTAATATGCTCTAGTCTCCTATGGTCAATGTAGGTGGTGATAGGGTGCTTATCTCCTGCATGATAATGTCTCTATAGCTCAGATTCAGCCTTTTAAAAAAAATCTTTACCTTCCTTCTTAAAATCAATACTGTGCATTGGTTCCAAGGCAGAAGAGTGGTAAGGGCTAGGCAATGGGAGTTAAGTGACTTGCCCAGGGTCACACAGCTAGGAAGTCAAATGCAGCTTTTACCATGGGTAGCTCTTTTTCTCATATATTATGACAATCTGCCAAAGTCCACCTGCGGAAAAAGTACAAGGTGCAGGGTTTTAGAGTGATGGTAGAGTAGAATTACCTGTCAGCAATTACCTTCTGTGAAAACTCCTTTTAGGCCCCATGACAGACTAACAAAGCATTTTTATGGAACCAAAAAGTGATGTTAAGTGGGGTATCCTCATTTAGGTCTTGTCAGACCTTGAACAGACTCTGGACCTTCTGTCCAACATTTCTATTTCTTCCCTACCTTACCTCTCTCTGGAGGGAGAAGTGAGGAGAGGGAGCATGGAGAAAAGTCACTTAAAAGGCATGGAGTTAGAAGATGGAGTGCTGTGTTTAAGGAATTGTAAGAAAGTCAGGGTTGCTGAATTGTGGAATATATGGAAGTGAGTAAAAAGACAAAAAGACTAAAAAAATGGGAAGATCCCTGTTTGGGGGACATTGTTTTGGGTTCCCCTAATCATCCTGATGGCCCTTTTCCAGGTATGCTGTAGCGTGTCAATGGTCTTCCTAATGGACTAGCCATCTGTGAATTTCATAACCAAATCATGTGACACTCTATAAAAGATCACTGGATTACGTGCCAGAGTACTTAACTCAGGCCTAGTTCTGCTATTTCCTAATGGGTTTGGTCAAAACCCTTCTCTAAGCCTCATCTTTAAAATGAGAATTGATAATGCTTGCATAGTAGAGATCTGAGCTTTAATTGGGTATGGCCAGAGCTTCTCAGAGATGCCTTTGAAAGGCCTTTTGAACATTCTCCGAATGCCTAACATGGGGCCCACTCTATCCCTTACCATTTTTTGTGGGGGGGAGCCTCTTTTGACTAACTGCTTACATCTTTAAAACTGCCAAGGTTGATATTAATGCACTTATGACCTGGTCCAACCATCCTGGAGAGCTATTTGGAACCATGCTCAAAGGGCTCTAAAACTGTGCATGCCCTTTGATCCAAAAAGACCACTCCTACATCTCTTTTTCAAAGAGATTTTAAAAGGAGGGGGAAGGGGAGGGTCTATTTGTACCAAAATATTTATAGCAACTCTTTTTCTGGTAGGAAAGAATTGGAAATTGAGGAGTGGTCCATCAATTGGGAAATGGTGGGACAAGTTGTGGCATATAATTTTGATGGAATACTTTTGTGCTATAAGAAATTATGAGCAGGATGATTTTAGAAAAACCTGAAAGGACTTACCTGAACTGATGCAAAGTGCAGTGAGAAGAACCAGGAACACTGCATGCAGTAACACCAATGTTTTTGATGAGCAACCATGAACGACCTTGTTTTTATCAGGAATGCAATGGCCCAAGATAATCACAGACATTCATGATGAAAAATGCCATTCATTTCCGGAGAAGGAACTGATAGAGTCTGAATCCAGTCCAAAGCATACTATATTTTACTTTCTCTTCTTTTCTTTTTTGTTCAAGATCTCTTCCACATAATGACTAATATGGGAAAATGTTTCATATGATTGAACATGTAAAATCTATTCCTTTCCTTATTCTATTTCCCTTGGAAAGGGCAAGAAAGAAAGGGTGGAAAAGAAGGGGAGAATTTAGAACTCAATATTTTCTTAAATGTTAAAGAATATTTTTACATATAATGGAGGAGGAATGAAGGATTGTTTTTAAAAACTAGCAGGATTGAGCTATTCATTCTTTTTCCTTTTCAGCTGAGTTTTTTTTTTTAATGATTCTTAGCTACTATGCCCAGTGTTAGTGCCATGAACAAGTGAGGTGAAGGACTTGCCTTCCCCTGCTCCTTCTCTTATGCCTCAGCTCTGAGAAATAAGACTAGAAGAATTGTTTATGTCCTATGTTTGTACTCTTCAGTTTCAGATGCTGGAGGTGATCCCTATGAACTTGGGGATTTGAGCCATGGTGACTTGGAACCAGGATTTCAGGTGGGATAGTACCGTTAACCAGTCTAGCAAAGAAGCCTCAATGAAAAGCCAATATGCCTGGGACTTGAGCCCAAGAGGGACGTTGGACTTGGACATTGGACTGTGTTTTATAGGAACCAAATTAAGCTATGAATCTAATTCCCTTCCCCTCTCCAAGAATGGAATTGTAAGGACAAGGAGGAATTATGGCTCCTACATGTTGTGGAGAGTAAGTTTGTATATTTGTGATTATACCTTCTGAAAAAAATACTTCTGTGCAAAAGCTAATTTGAATATTAGCAGCCACACAGAATTAGGGTGTAAGGGATCAACCCCAACTCTTGGGAGAGAATGCCATCATGAAGACTAAAGTTGTTTGCAAAGATCATCCCAGAGAAAGAATAAAATGTAACCTAACTGATCTTTAGGCAGTTGGGGAATGGGTAATCTGTGTTATATATACATTTATCACTTTGTTAGGACCATTCTCCCACTTCCTATCCCCTTGCACAAATTGGATCCCTAGAAGATGACTAATTATCCCTTCTTTTAGGATTCTAGGGATAACTGAAGAATTGTGTCTTCTAACACTTTCTCTCATGAACTCTCATCCATTGTGCTGGATCAACCAATCCAATATTGATTAGCCAATCTAACATTGATTAAGCAGTTGATAACAATTAACTTTTACAAAGAGATATTTACTGAGAAAGTATAGCAGGGACAGAAGCACAAAAACAGCCTCTAATACTGGAGAAAATGGACTCAAGATTAAAGTAATAGTTACAAAAAATTTCCCACTAACTCTTGCATAATATCCCTCCTAGATTCAACAAAGGTCCATGGGAAAAGTGGACTCAAGCCTGAAATGCAAAAATAGCAAGGCACATATGAAAATAACAAATCCATTGTTCTTTCTATTATATCATCCTGCCTCCTTGAGGCATAGACTCTTGTTCTTCACCTGTAAATTAAAGGGTTTGGGCTAGATAACTTCTAAGGTTCCACCATGTCTTGGTGGCTCTATGATCCTGTGATTGCAAGGGAAGAAAAAAAATAATGGAGCTATAATTAACCCCAACACCCCTCATGTATAATAAGAAAAATGTCTCAAGTTTTGTTTGGGTTTTATTGGGGGGGGGGTATACTGTTATGATGAAATATTGTATAGTGGCTCATGCAGAAATTAAGTAAAAGAAAAAGATAAGATTGTCAAGTGATACTTAAAACTACAAATCTTACAGCACACAAACCCCCAAAATTCATCAAAATAATGAAGGCAGGACTAGACTCGAATGCACCATAATCTATAATACCCCATACTTCCTCCTTCCACACAGAAGACTGAAGCTACATGTTACCCCTCTGCTATATCTGTTTCTTTTTCTTATCACAGATTTCCATTGATACTCATTTCTTTGAACCCAAATTCACCAATTAAAATATGTCTGGGCAGAGGAGAAACTTTATAGGGTAATTTTCTTTCTCTACCAAACTACCCCCTAGGAAGAGTTTTCATACCTATTCATGGCTTGTAAGTGTTGCTGCATGCCACAGGACAATGGATTTGCCCACGTCTCACCCAAATTTGGGGCTTAGAGTCCTTGACTACTTGATAGAATTAATCATAGAATCATAACTTATGGTTAGAACAGATTTTTAAGGTCATTTAGTCCAGCCCTATCCCTTTATGAGATGAGAACTCTGAGATGTAGAGATTTGCTCATGTCTGTCCATACAGATGGTTAGTTAACAAAAGTCATGTCATCAATGCAGGGCCCCTGGTCCCTAGTCCAATGCTTTTTCCACCCTACTGAAGTTCTCCAAGTTCTCCCGCATTTTTCCTAAACCAAGGGACCCAGTTTATTTGCAAGCTGACAAGAATGAACAAGGGTGGGAATCCCTGCATGTCTGGAGGACATGATTGGGAATAACCTGGCTGGAGAGCTCAAAGCTAGAAGAGCAGTAAATGTTAAAATGTATTTCTTCTAGAATTTTGATACTTATTAACCAGCTACCTAAAACCACTTCAGGACTCTGCTTTATAGCATGTTTTATACATAAGACGATTCAGGACCTATGAGCTCTACTCATAAATGAAAGAATCCCATGAAGCATTATTTGAGAGGTTCATGTCTAAAATAACCCTTCCCACCATTTAGGCCTTGCTACAGGGACCTGAAATTCTTCTCTTTGCCTTTAAGACAGGGAAGATTCCTGTTAAAATAGACCTACTCTCTCAAAGAGATAACCCATTGTAGGATCAAAGCATTTTCATAGGATTTTTTAAAGAAAGATCATATTATCCTTTTAGAAAGAATCCTATGCCTTTTTTAAAAAAGCACTTTAGGGCTTACCCAGGCCCAAGAAGGAAAATAAAGAACAAGAAGTAAAAGTGAATTGTCTAGGGGCAGCTAGGAGGTTCAGTGAATTGAGAGCCAAACCTAGAGATGGGAGGTCCTGAGTTTAAATCTGGCCTCAGACACTTCCCAGCTGTGTGACCCTGGGAAAATCACTTAACTTTGATTGCCCTAGCCCTTACCACTCTAATGCCTTGGAGCCAATACACAGGATTAATTCTAAGATAGAAAGTAAGGGTTTAGAAAAAAGTGGGGGGGGAGGATTTGACCAAAATTACTAGCTAAGGGGTAAGTTTGAACCAGAGTACTACAACCCACCTCTCTTAACTCCGAATCCACTTCTCATGACACTATAACACACTTTATTGTTCCCACTATCAATCATTTCACCCATTAGTAGAGTCTCTCCCTACCACCTTACCTTCAAAATTCTACCATCATGTCTATTCTCTAAGTCTTATCAATTAATTAAAAGCAATATAATTAATCATCTCACCCATTAATCAGATTAGCTCCAGTAAAACTCTAAAATGAGGCTTAGTTTTGAAGACAAGGAAGAACAGAGAGAAAATACAGTCACTCGTGCAAAGCTGACCCGATGCCCAGTATCAGAATAGACCACCTATACAGAATGAGGGCCCCCCAGGAGAGGAAAGGGTAAGACACAGAAGCAGAACGGTGAGGGCATCCAGAGCCCCAAAAGAAACTATCTGCCTCCTGCGGTGTGGGAGGATGACACACATTGCAGTGGGCTGCGCTGGAGATGGTTCTGAACTTCAGTGAAGAAGTACAAGAAAAGCTAAACGTTAAGGATATTTCATGGAAAGGAGCAGGCAGGAAGACAAGCCACCTCTCCTCATCTAAGGTCAGAATTGACCCCAAACCAGTGGAGAAAGGACTATTCTTCCCTCAGCCTTGCTCATGTACCTGACAAGATATTCATAGCACTTTGTTTACAGCTCTCTTACACACTTTTGTATTCTTTTGTATTCTAGTTATATCTATCAAGGGTATCCTTGATGAAAACATGAAAAGGAACAGGCAGGCCTCTGCAATTTTCTATAGCAGTCCACATCTTTGCTGTCGTACAGTTGACTGAGAGGCAAAGAATACAAGATCTTGCTGTGTTTATTGTTTGGTGATTGAAAAAAAGAAAGAAAGAAAGAAAGAAAAGGGTTTGAAAAAAGCCTTTGGTTTGGAAGAACAAAATTCAGCCTTAAAGACTCTTTTTCCAAAAAGGTGTCTCCCACGCATATGTTAAGATCAGACAAGATTACCTGAGAGATGCTACCACAGAGATAACATTGCTAAATGAGCTTAACATCAGAGGCATAAAATGAGTGTTAACTAAACATGTTTTCAGGTCTCATGGAGGGTGTCCTGCTTGAAGTTCAGAGGGAAGAGAGATTCCCTAAAGATGGTGACATTCTCCAGAGGTTCCTGCTTGTGGATGGGTGACATTTTGCTAATTGCTCTGAGTACTGGGACACTTCGAGGTCCCCTCAATGAGATGGATAGCCATTCTAAAGAAATCAGTCTAGCAAACCACAGTGGGAAAACCAAGCAGAGAAGACTGTACATGGGACCAGATTATTATATTATATTGATATGCATACATATTATATTTAGAGACAGAGTAGATAGAGTGCCAGACCTGGAATCAAGAAGTTCTGAATTCAAATCCAAACTCACTTACTAATTGTGTGATACATGGTAAGTCAATTAACTGCTATATGACTCAGTTTCCTCAACAGCAAAATAGAAGTGATAATAACTTCTACCTCACAGTGTTGATGGGAGAAACAAAAAATGTGTTTTCAACTGTTTAGCACAAGATCTGGGACATAATGAGCAATATATAAATACTTATTCCTTTCTCCTTCCCTTTCCCACATTCCCTTCTTCCATATGCTGTTGGATTGATAGGCCATCAAGTTAGTCTATCTGTACATATATCCTAGAAAAACATGGCAGGTAGACACAGAACTTGATGCAAGTCTCATTAGAAAGCAGAGAAGGGACAGAATTTCTTTGGGACATTCTACATAGAGATGTCAATGACTGAAAGCACCGTCATCTTTCCATTCCATATTCAAAATCTCAGTGTCATCTTTGACTCTTCACATTCCCTCATCCTACACATTCAATCAATCAGTGGTTCATTCTTACTGTTTCTACCTCAACAACATTTCCTAACTCTATCCCCTTCTCTCCACTCACGCAGACACTACTCTGGTTCAATCTCTCATTACCTCTCACCTAAACTAGTGCTAGAGTCTCCTATTTAATCCTCTTACTTCGATTCTCTCTTATCTCCAGTCTCTCATCTACATAGCTGCCAAAGAGATTTTTCTAAAGTTTAAGTTTGATCATGTCATCCCTCTACACAGTAAATTTCAGCAGCTTATGATTGCTTCTAGGATCAAGTAAGTCCCTTGTTTGGCATTTAAAACTCTTCACAATTTAGCCCCTTCCTAAATTTCCAATCTTGTTACATCCTTCTCAGCTCCAAAAAAAGTGTTGGACCTGAAGTCAGAAAGTTGAGTTCAAATACAGTCTCAGATGCTTATTAGCTATGTGACCATGGGCAAGTGAGTCAACCTCTGTCTGCCTCAGTTTTCTCCTCTGGAAAATGGGGTTAATAATCACATCTATCTACATGGGTGTTGTGAGGATAAAATGAGATCATATCTACTTTGTAGAGCACTGTGTAAATGCTACCATACCACACCATGATCCAGTCATATTCTGGCTCTTCTGGGACATCACAATCCCTTCTCCTGTCTCCATGACTTTGCATTAATCATTTCCCATATCTGAAATGCTTTTTCTTCCCATTCCCAATTCTTACAATCTCCAGATTCCTGTAAAATTCAGCTTAAGCACCACTTTTTCCAGGAAGCCTTTCCTGGATGCATTTCCCTCCTTCTTTCTGATGCTAATACCATCCCTAAGGTATCCTATATCCTACATTTATATTGTAATTTCTATTTTATATACATTATCTTTCCCATTAGAACATAAGTTTCTTTTGGGGAAGGAAAGCTCGGTAGATTGAGAGTCAGGTCTAGAGATGGAAGGCCTTGGGTTCAAATTTGAACTCAACACTTCCTCATTGTGTGATCCTGGACAAGTCATTGCCTAGTCCTTATTCTTTTGTCTTAAGAATTGTTACTAATACAGAAAGTAAGAGTTTAAAAAAATAAAATGAAAAAGAACATGAGCTCCTTGAGATCAAGGACTGTTTTGCTTTTCTTGGTACCCTCAGCACTTAGCACAGAATCTATCCCATGGTAGAATGTTTGATCCACTGTTATAAAAATTCATTTTTAATGCCAGTATTCTCCCAGTAATGCATTGTGGCTGCAGATCAAGTAATACTATGATCTCAGGAGAATCAGAATTACAGGTACCTCAAAAAGCAATCAAAAGATTAGAGGAGATATTAATGGACGGGAGCATACTCAGTGGTGAGTTATTTGCAGGGGGAAAGTAGCATCAAAGATAGAGGATCATAGAATCTCAGATTTAAAGTTAAAGTGGACCTCAGAGACTTAGGATTACAAGAGCACAGATATAAAGGTTGGCGGTGCCCTAGAGATTCTATGTAGATGATCTCTTGTTATATATGAATGACTTTATTTTATAGATGAGAAAACTGAGGCCCCAGAAAAAGAGGTTAGGACTTGTCCAAAGTCATACAAGAAGTGATGGAGGCCACACTTACTTGTGTGCAGATGTTCTGTCTCCAGAGCTACAGTCTGCCACACTGCTTCAAGATCAAGTCTAACTGCTCATTTATGGACATAAAGGACGCTTGTCAGTCTTGTGGAAGAAGTAAAAGGTAACAGAGAGCTCCTCTGTGTTACATGCTGTTGTTGATGTTCAGTCATTTTTCAGTTGTGTGACCCCATTCTGGGTTTTCTTGGCAGAGATACTGGAATGATTTGCACTTCCTTCTCCAGCTCATTTTACAGTGGAGGAAATTGAGGCAAGCAGCATTAAGTGACTTGCCCCAGGTAAATGTCTGAAGCCATATTTGAACTCAGGTCTTCCTGATTCTAAGTCCAATACTCTATCCACTGGGACACCTAGCTGCCCCCAGAGCTGGACGAGTTTTCACTAAATATTAAAAGAACCAGAGGAAAAGGTCTCCAGCTCACTGGGTACATATTCATTCTATTAAGGGTTGATGGAAAGATGTGAACAAGATTCTCATGGAGTAAGAAGACCCAGATAAGATAAAATCTACATCAGTGGAGGAATATCTCCATAAGAACCTTGAAAAGTATTAAAGTGTATCTTTCATGGGGCGATTTTGGCCCAGCGGTTAAGACTACTGGACCTAGCCTTAGATACTTCCTAGCTGTGTGACCTTGGACAAGTCACTTAACCCCTATATGCCTAGAAGCCAGCTAGGTGACTTAGTGGGTAGAATACTGGACCTGGAAACAGGAAGGCTTGAGTTCAAATCCAGCCTGAGACACTTCCTAGCTATGAGGCCCTGACCAAGTCACTTAACTTCCAATTGCTTGACAATGAGAATCCAGTGAGGAAAGAGCCATGAGAGACAGGAAGTCCTGGATCAAATCTGGTCTCAGACATTTCCTAGCTATGTGAATCTGGGTAATTCACTTAACCCTCATCACCTAGCCCTTCCCACTCTTCTTCCTTAGAACTGATACACAATGTTGATATAAAGATGGAAAGTGAGGGTTTTTTTTTAAGGATCCGCTGGATTTCCTGAAAAAGAAAATGACAAACCATTCCAGTCACTTTGCCAAGAAAACCTCACAGATAGCAATGGTCCATGGAGTCATGAAGTGTTGAACACAATTGAATGAATGAACAACCACAAGCACCTTTCATAATCCCCTTAAGGGCAGAACCTGGCCATAGGGAGGCCTCGGGTCACTGGGCTAAGTGAATTCTAGAGGGAATACAGAGTTTTGACACTAACTCCTCTGTTAGCTTTAAGATCTGCGGCCAGATCCTCCTGGCAGGAAGCTCAAGTATTCCAATTCTTGTCCATCCTGTCTAAGCCTATGTGCCTATCTCATCAGCACCTGATTCTCTCTACAAAATCAAGGCTTTATTAATAAGCATCTATTGAACTAACAGTTTGGTGCAGCCATGACTAGAACTCCGGATCTAGAATTAGGAAGATCTAAGTTTGAATTTTGCCTGACATTTAAGATCTCTGTGATACTGAACAAGTCACAACCTCTGTCTGCTTCAGTTTCCTAATCTGCCAAATACAGATAATAATAGGGCCTATGTTGGCAGGGTTGTTGAGGATAAAATGAGAGAATATTTGTAAAGCATTTTGCAAACCTTAAAACATTATATACGTGCGAGCTGTTGTTATTATCAGTATTATTATCATTTTATTGCTATTTTTGATGATTATTATCCACTAAGTCTATCTAGCTGGTGTCCTTGCCTTTGCACCATACTGTCTTTTTCTGAAGATGGGCTGGGCTTTTAAGTCTAAAATCATTGGGATTCAAGAAGGTGATTAACCAGTGATTAAGAGGGGTGATGGAGACAGTGTTGTTCTGGATAAAAATCAGGCATGAATGCAAACTAGTAAAACTCATAGCCTTGTGTGATTTAGTCATTGACCCTGACGGCAATTTCCAGAGATTCAACAGCACAAAGGTTCTGAACAATGACAGCACTGCTGGAATAACTCATGCCAGCACACAGCCTCCCAAGATGACCACCTTTTGAAGAACACACATTCAAAGGCATAAATTCTGGGATGTTTGTTAAAAAGAAGGTTCATTATATTCCTATCCACCCACAAGGTATGACTGTAAAAAAAAAACAAAACACCCCAGGCCTTTTCATTTCTGAACTTCTTGGAAATTCAGTTACAGTACTCAGAGTTCATTCTAATTTTCTACTTTCAGTTACTCCAGCTAAAACTAGGCTTTCTTTCCATCACTTTTATCAATGGTGGTCTTGATAGAACAGTATTTTTTTTTCAAAAACCGAAGGACTCTAGCCTCAAATTTCTTGCTTTCTAATAACTCCATAAACTAAAAATTGTTTTACTATGTGGTTTGTCCTTGGGGGGAGGCAGAGAAAGTAAGCATTATCAGTCAAGATCCCTATGTTGGGAAATGGTACATGAAGTCATTAACAGTTAAATACTCTATCCCATGGTACTGACTCAATGTGCTATCAGCAAGAAAGGCAAGGTCAACATCAGGTTGAAAAATCAAAGGAGACTTCATGGAGAAGATGGGCCATCAGTAGAACCTTAAAAGGCAAGCAAGATTTCAGCTCAGCACAGGAGAGGAGGGAGGATATAACAGGAATAGATAGAGGGAAGAAAGAACATACTAAGTCTAGGCAGCAAGGAATAGACCCATCTTCTAGAAGCTAGAGTCTGTGTTGGAGGACAGAAGACTGGACTGGTAGGCTAGGAACAAATTATGGGGGACTTTGAAAGCCAGGCAGAGGGTGCAGATGTGCTATATTAGGCAACAAATATAAAACTATAGAGGCTTTCAGGCCCATTTCCTCTACCATAGACAACCATGAAGGACACTGTGACATGATAGATGAAGCAACTAGCTCTAGTCTTGAACCAGGAAGCTTGGCCTTCAAATCCCATCCCTAATACTTATTGGCAGTATAACTCTAGCTTTCATTTTCTCATATATAAAACAGAGCTGGTAATATCTGCTTCACAGAGTTGTTGTAAGACTCAAATCAGATATTGCTTGGAAGGCACTTGACAAATTTGAAATACTTCATGGAGGTCAGTTTTTAATTATTATTTCCTAAGTACCTTACAGAGATCTTTTCCTGATCCTGCCTATAGGAACAAGGTAGGTTTAAGAGGATTAGAGCTGTTTCAAAAGCCAACCTTAATTTTCTTTTCTATTAACTGACATTTTTATGGGCAGCCTAGAGACTGGTGGGGGATGACATTGGATTGCATAACTGGATCCATTTGTCACTGGATTATTTTTTAATATAAACCCAGCCTCAGCCTAGATCCCATCTTCTGTCTATTCTGTTCATCAAAATCCAATCTCCTGACCTTGGATTGGTGAAATCCTGCCTACCAGGCAATTGAAAGAAAAAAATCCATTCTGAAGAGACAATAGGATTGCCCTGGGGAGTCAGGGATGAGGGAAAATAAGTAACACTTTCTCATTTACCCTTAATCTGAATCCCAACTCACAGATAGGAAAACACATATAGTAGAGTGTAAAGACTAAGGGATGTCATCAACTATGTCACAAATGGGGCAACAGATTCTATTGCACAAAGCAAGGGATTGGAACTCCTAAATATCTCAAAAAACATCTCCTCCTTCCCTTCAAAAAAAAAAAAAAGAACATTTGCTTCTCCCTTGATCTCCAGGTCTGATATCTCTCACATTGTTTTTCTATATTCAAAACCACCGGACTAACTCAAGTTCCTATAGCTTGACATCAAAAGTATTGCAAAAACCTCTTAACAGGTTTCTCTTAAGCTATTCTTCTGCACCTTAATCCATCCTACCATGCTTCCCCATTAAGCATCATAAAACGTTATATTTGTCATATGAATCTATTTCTCATGAACCCTTGATGACTCTCCACTATCTATAGAATAGAATCTAAATTCCTTAAAGCCTAGAATGAAAGGTTCTCCACAATTATTCATAAGATCATAGTTTTAGAACCGAAATGGTCCTCAGAGATCATCTAGTCCAAGACTTGACATCTTATAGATAAAAAAGACTGAGGCCCTTGAGATATGCCCAAGATAACATAGGGAATAAGAATCAAAATTGGAGTATGAATTCAAGTTCTCTGCCTCTCTTGCTTTTTGTCCTCTACCTAACTTCATTATCTAAAAAATTCCCACCTAAAATCTTATACCTCGACCATAATATTATATTTTCTTAGCCTCTAAACATGCCTTCCTTGTCCTTGTCTTTATCTCCTTCCCATTCTTTATAGCTGGAATACCCTTACTGATCTCATCCCTCCTGGTGCTTAAAGGCATAACTACCCTTTTCCTTTACATTTTGAACCTTCCTTCCTCTCAGCTCTTATAGAAAATACATACTGTCTGCACTACTCCTTTGACCCTTGGCTTAGACTGCCTCAAAGTGATTAGTTATATATGCAAGCTTCTCCCCAAACAAATTACAAAATCCTTAAGGCAAGACTCTTGTCTAGTTTCTCCTGTACAGTGCCTAGCAAAATTCTAGGCACAAAATAGGTTCTGAGGAAATGTTGATTTGTCTGATTGACAGATTGACTGATTTCCAAAGCTATCTGGATGCATTCAGTGCCAATCCAAGATTTTATGGAGACTTGCCCTTCATTGCCCTCACCGTTGTTCATGCAGCATTGATTCCCAGCAAACAACTTTGGCTTTAAAGACCAAGGGAGAAGAAAAACTTCCAGTAAAACAGAGGCCGTCAAAGCAGAACCATTTTTAAGTGGAATGATTTCTCCCTACCCAAACTTTACCGCAAGGCCCCATTAAAGAGCTGCAGAGCCCCAGCACGGAGGCACTATAAATTACGATACTCCAGACATCAGGGACAGAGAGCCACGATTCCCACCGGAGCTGCTGTGTGCATTTCTCCCCTGCAAAGCATCCAAAGCAGGCTGAAATCTTGGCCGAGGAGCTCAAGGAAGGCGGGAGCCAAGGCAAAGGGCAAAGGCATTAAATAATATATAGATTTTCACAAAAGATCATTTCTGCTTAAACAGCCAGCTGCTCATGTTGAAGGCTGCTGGCTCAGCCAGGGAGGGGGCTGGCCCTTCCCATGGTGAAAGATGCTGGTGGGCACAGGCCACAGAGCTCAACAGTGGCATGTTACAGATTTACCACATTAAGATTCCCCTAAACAATAATGATGAACAGCAAATTTCAAAGAGGAAAAGAATTTATTCTCCTCCCCAAAGCAAAACCATTCTTCCCTGCTACAGAATATATCCCTTCCATTCAGTGGCATGAGTTCATAAGTTGAAATTCCAGACCTTTAGGCAAAAATATTAAGAAATGATCTCTTTGCTCTTTGTTAACTGAAACAAAAAAAAATGGGATGGGGGAAGGAAAGAAAGAGGATCTGTGGGGTATATGGGGTGGGGAGGAGGACCTCAGCCTTGAGTCTTCTTATGACTCAGGGGCTACTTGGGGAATCCATACATGGACTTCTATCTTCACCCCTCTCCCAACACCCACTTCTCAACATTCTTCTGATTCATTGTCATTTCACTTAATAAAAGCCAGGCTGGCAGAGAGCAGAGCCGAGAAAGTGATAAGCCGCATCCAAATCCAGTTGCAGTATGTTACTTGGGCTTGCAAATAGGCACCTACCCACTCACCCAAGGCAAATGGTGATTTATGCCTGGCTTAGGGAAGAATGATGACTCTCATTTATCGCATGATCTCTTTACCTCCACAAGGGGAAAGGAGGCTGGTTTCAAAGAGAAAGTTGATTCTTTACAGATTGTCTATTGGTTCAAACCTAAACTCCTCCACCAAAAATAAAGGCTCTTTTACTACTCATTTACTTCATAGGCTCTTAGGGTAGGAAGAGGCTTAAATGCTTATCTAAATCAAATCCATCATGATGAAAGTCACTGGGAACTATGAGGGAAGCAATTTGCTTATGATCACACAGCAAGTTTGCAGTAAAGTTGGGACTTGAATCCAGGTCTCTTATGATTTGGTCCCAAGTCTAATACTCTTTCTACTCTTATACTTTCATAGTTTCCCAACCATTCTTTTTATTACCTTCAACTTGAACCCTCCACTCCAACAGGCCAGTCTCTCAATCTTCCTGGAGTTCCTTATTCTTACTTTTACCTCTTATTATTCCTGATCAACTGTGTATTGGTAGATGTTTAACAATGGGCTCTCTGGAGAAGAAAAAGAAACAGTATACTTGATAAACTATTAAGTTTAATTTGCATTACTAACATTTTCTCTATCACTCTCTTAAGTTTAGACAATAAACAAAATAATAAATCAAACTTTGATTTGTAGAGCATAAGGTATACATGCTCATACGGAAGATTTAACCATCAGCTCTCCCAAGCTAATGGAAGCTGACTCCATCACTCCCTCTACATGATTCTTCACCTTTCTGGGATTCCCTCTCCGCACTTCAACAGCCTACACACGTCATTGCTTATCCAATCTTTCATATCCTTCAAGACCCTGCTCAGAATGACCTCTCTAGGTACTCCAGCCCACACAGATCCCTCAGCTCTGAAATCTGACAGCACATAAAATCCTTCCCTATAATTTCATTTAATTATGTATAGTCTCACATTTTCTCTAATTGTATTTGGTGTATAAATCTTGTCTCCCTAATCAGATTTTAATCTTCTTGAGAGGAAGTACCAGATATTGTGCTATTTTTCCCCTCTATCTCCATAATAAAATCAGTCTAAGGCATATAGTAGGCACTCAATAAATAGGGGGTTGGTGGGAGGTATAGTGGACAGAACATTCATCTTGAAGTCAAGAAGACATGAATTTAAATCCTGACTCAGCTAGTTACTACCTGTATTACTCTAGTAATATTACTTAATCTCTTTCACCCTCAATTTCCTCTTCTGTAAAATATGACTAACAGTAGCATCTACTGTAAAGGTTGCTGTTAAGGACCAAATGAGATAGCATAAGTAAAGCATTTTGCAAACCTTAAGATGCCAACTATTTAAGTACTTTTTGAATGTATGATTGAACTTAGTGACATGTCATTCTCCTAGTGGTCTGAAAGCCACTAGGGGATATTTCCATCTAGTGGGAAATATTAAACTAACAACTTAACCCTACTGTGTCCATTCTTTTGCTTTCACTTTCCTTTCAGCCAATGTTGCTGTTTTTCAGGATAAGACCATTTCCAAACTCTGAGTCTCGCCTATATTCTTTGGGCCTGACAGTTGACTCATTCTACTCATTCCGTGGAAGAAGGTTGTGAGAGAAGGAGCACAGGAAAATAGAATCACATGAACCAAACAAAAGACTAATTCGTCTAGGTGATTTGGAAAGGTTTGAGCTAGTGAAATAAGTCAGAGTCTAAACTGGAGAAATTTAAAATAATTTGAAGAAGAACAATCTCCAAGCCTAGCTGTTGGTCCAGATTCTAAATCCAGAACAAAAGATAGAAAAAGATTAATGGAGAGTAAATGGGATAAAGAAGAATTAGGGATGTAACTTGAAGAACTAGATTCAAGAAGGAAAAGAAGTTGGCCAGATAAGACAATTCAAGTAGAAAAAGGTACGAGAAATAAACAGTTAAATTAATAGAGTAGATTGGGAGTGGGACAAATTTGTCATAAAAGATTTTAACTATAAAATTAATAATAGTTTATAAAAATTTTAATCAAGTTTAACTTAAATTAATTTTAATATTCAGGTTTGAGGTATAAATAACCATAAGGAGTTTCAAGAAACACATCGGGGGCAGTTAGGTATCTCAGACCTAGGGCTTGGGTTTAAATCTGACTTCAGACACTTCCTAGTTGTGTGAGCCTGGGCAAGTCACTTAATCCCAATTGCCTAACTCTTACCATTCTTCTGCCTTAGAATGAATATTTAATATGTATTCTAAGACAGAAAGTAAGAGTTATAGAAAAAAAAACAAGAAAATAAAAAGAAACAGAATATCTCAACCATTATGAATAAGAGGGAAAATTGGGTAATGACTTCAATCATAGTGTGCAAGTTCCATATTTCTACATAGGCAAAACAGTGTGCCTCCATTCCAAGTATGGGCTTGACTCTCTTCTGGAGGAAAAGATGAAGTGATTTTAAAATACTTCCCCATATTTTGGGTTGTTTGGAGAAGCTAAGAGGTTCTTGAGAAAAAAACAGAAATAAGGTTTCAATGGGGTGGTGGAGAGTCTTAAAGTAGAAAAAATGAAACAGGACCCATTGTCAGGATGATGAATTGAGGAGTGTTAAGCAGGGAGATATAGGAGGAAAGGGGCACCCAACCAATTATAACTTTGAAACAAATTTGAGGTACTTCTGAAGAGAAAAAGTTGGATGCCCTGAGGAAGAAGAAGCTTCTCATTCTCCCAAAAATTATCTAGGAGAGACACAGAAACTATCAGGCAAGAGGTCTTCTAGTAAGAAGCAGAGGAAAAGAAGAATAGTAGCAGCAGTTTAGTACTTCCCTGCTCAAGGGTACCAAAGCAGCTATTTGTTGACCTGAAAACAATAAAAGAGAGATTTATTGTCTTTCTGGGATATGTGTTTCAAGACATAACAAAGAGCCTTCCAAGATTTATCAACTTGGATGAAAATTACCTTATTTCTAGTGATTCATGTGGGTGCAAATGATACTTACAAAAGCAACCTAAAAACTAATGTGAATAATCATGTAGTCTTGAATACGAAACAAAAAAAAAACATAAAGGATGTCTTTTCCTCACTTTTGCCTAATGAAAGCAAGAAATGCAGAAGAGAAAAATTATTTTGAGAAGTTATGGCAAAAAGATGGTGTCTGAGAATGGAATTTGAATTTCTAGTTCACAATTTACCATATAAGGTTGACAGATTTTTGGCCAGAGATGACATATACCTAATAAATGTTGATAAGAATATATTTGTAAGATATCTTACAAATTTAATTAAAAGGAATTTAAATGAAAAATTAAGGGGTCACCAAAATATCATTTTGTAGAGCTAGAAAAAAATAGTAACAAACTTACCTTTAGAAGAACAAACGGTCAAAAATATCAATGGATTCAATGAAAAAAAATGTGAAGGTGGCTTTGTAGTACCAGATCTCAAACTGTAGTACAAAGTGACAATAATCAAAATAATCTGGTAACGGTTAAGAAATAGAATGATGGATCAGTGAAATAGATTAGCTACGCAAAACACACTAGAAAATGACCATAGTTATCTAGTATTTGACAAACCCAAAGATCTAAGATTTTGGGACAAGAAATCAATAATTGACAAAAATTTCTGGGAAAACTAGAAAGCAATTTGACAGAAATTAGATATGTGACAAGGAAATCACTTTTAAAAGACTGATATATATTAATTTAAGATCGCCAAGGAATTCAGCTATGTAATTCCTAAATGAAAACTCAAGTCAGCCATCAACCTTTTATAGAGTTTAATTACAGACAGGAGGAAGAAAGGAATTAGAGATAGAGAGAGTGAGGGAGAGAGAAAGGGGAGAGAAGGGAATAGGGCTTAAATACCCCTTCTGTTTAGGCTGGGCCAAAGGGCCCAAGCCCTTAGATAGCTGGGGCAAAGAAAAGAGATCAGTCCCTATTACTCACGTGACCAAAATGGAGAAACAGTCTCAGAGGCCCCCACCTTCAGCTTCCTTCAGAGCAAGCTTCTCAGAGCACCTCTCCAACCACTCAGAGCCAAAACTCTCCAACCACCCCCCTCAGTCCTCAGACCCCTCTATCTTTTTGGAAACCATCCAAGTTCCCTCCCCTCAGTTCTTACATCTACCAATCACTGTCCATCAATTTCCCTGTGCCAATGGTGGCTCTAGCTTAACCCAGGACTGCCCAGAGGTCTGTGGCTTTGCACATGTCTGTTGGAGGTCATATTCTCAAATAATTAAATTTTGATCTATGCTGCAGCCCTTCCTAAATCCTGTTAGGACTGAGTGGGGTGGAAATTGTATTTTCCAAGACCTGATTCTGTCATTCCAAGTATCTCTATTGTATCAATTCTAAAATCAATCATGACTCAAAGAAATTCCTGTTCTGTGCTTAAGCATAGGTCAAAGCCCTTTCCATTGTTCAGCAAAAGGTTTCTGTCCTAAAGTAATCTTAAGAAGGGAGGAGGAGGAACCTCCCATGCCAATGGGGTTCACATTCCAATACACTATCAGTAAAAAATTTTCCAAGTATGAAATTTCCCAATGGTGAAATTTCCAACATTTATAAGTCTAAGAAATTTTAAGGTTTACAGATATAAACTAGTATATTACACCACATAACAAGATACAGTCAAAAGAGGTTCTTGATTCGGCCATAAAGGGTGATAAAGAAATGTAAGATTAAAATTAATATCCAATAACTCCAAGTATTATATTTTATAAGATTTATTAATAATCACTTGAAGTAGAAAAAATAAAGAACAACAGTAAAAACTTGAGTAAAGAAAGATTTCCTGACCACATTCACAGGAAAAGAGTGAGAGGGATGGGACTACACAAAACTTTATCTCCAAAACATAAGGATATAACATGAGAACAAAAGTGGGATATGGGGATTTCGAGTCTTGGGGAGCAGATTCTAATTACACAATCCCCACTGTGATTCCACTGGAAGATGAGCATGTAGAAATCTTCCAGATTTACATGCCTAATTTCCCCAATGAATCAGTACACATAACCAATTTATATCTCTATAGATCTTTAACTAGAGGTACATACAATATTATACTTTCTAAGGGGAAATTACAGTAGAAATTAGGGGAGAGAGAGGAACATTTTACCTGCCAGATATATGGATAAGGGGAAAATTTATGATCAAACAAGAGAAAGAAAACATTACAGGCTGTAAAATGGATAATTTTGATTACATAAATTTAAAAGGGTTGTACAAAAAAAATAATGCAGCCAATATTAAAAGGAAAGCAAAAAAACTGGAGGGGGGACACTAAGTTTCTGCTTCATTTCTCAAATATATGAAGAACTGAATCAACTCTATAAGAATATGAGTCACTCCCCAATTGATAAATGGTCAAAGATATGAGCAGGCAGTTTTCAGAAGAAATCAAAGCAATCTATAGTTATATTTTAAAATTCCCTAAATCACCATTAATTAGAGAAATGCAAATTAAAACAATTTTGAGGTACCACTTCACATCTATCAGAACCTCATCTCATACAAAAAAAATTGAGGACATTCACTAGAGTTGTCTCTTCTGCCCTTTTTTCTAACTCATATTACTCAGAAGCTTTCAGTCCTCATGTAGAGATGTAGAAATGGTCCTTCTTGCCAACATAACCCCCTAAATACACACACACACACACACACACACACACACACACACACACACACACACATCCTCATTTGATTCATCTATCCCTGCTAGTTATTGTCTTATATCTCACCTCCCTTTTGTGGCGAAATTCCTTGAGCAGTTTATCTACAATAAGTATCTCAACTCCTTTTCCTCTCACTTCTTAACTTTGTTATCTTGATTCTGACTTCATCATTCAACTGAAAATTCTCTCCAAAAGTTACTAATGACATCTTACCTGACAAATCTGATGGTCTTTTCTCAGTCCTCTTCCTTTTTCACCTCTCTCTATAGCCTTTGGTACTGTCAACCACCATCCTCTATTTGATACTCTCTTCACTCTAGCTTCTGAATCATTATTCTATTTTGTTTCTCTTGACACCAGTCTGATCACTCCTCTTATCCTTTGATGACTCTTTAGGAGTATTCTCCAGGGCTCTGTCTTGGGCTGTCTTTTCTTCCTCTATACTTTTTCATTTGGTGATCTCATCAGCTAGCATGGATTCAGTTATCTCTATCCTGAATCCTCAGATCCAGCCCTAATCTCTCTACTGATCTCCTCCAACTGTCTATTGGACATCTTGAACCAGATGTCTCATAGACATCATAAACTGAACACATCCAAAGCTGAATTCAATATTCTTTTCCCCAAGTCCCTTCCTCCTCCTTTGAAGCTTCCCTGTTGCTCTTGAGGATGAAACCACCCTCTAAGTTCCTCAGGCTGGCAAAGTATGTGTTATTTTTGACCCTTCATCCTCTTTAAACCTTCATGAACAATCTGTGGACAAGACATTGATTTTATCTTCATATCCTCTCTTGTTTGCATCTCCTTCTCTATTCTGATATTACTACCATCTAATGCAAGCTCTAATTATGTCACACTTGGACTATTTCAATAGCCTGTTGGTTTCTCTCCCTGCCATTAGTCTCTCCCCATTTTAGTCCCTCCTTGGTTCAGCTGCTAAAGTGATTACTGGAAAGCACAGGTCTGACTCTGTCACTTCCCTTACTCAG